>NC_064817.1:51462869-51646410 GCF_023721935.1 Panthera uncia
TATATATATCTGATATATATATATATATATATCAGATATATATATATAATAAAAGTGAAGAGATGAAAAACATCTACCATGCAAATGGAAGTGAAAAAAATAGGGTGGTAATATTTATATCAAGAACAAATAGAATCTTTAAAATAAATGTAAAGAGACAAATAAGGGCATAATCATAAAGGGGGCAATACAGCAGGAATATATAGCAATTATAAATACATATGT
This sequence comes from Panthera uncia, assembly GCF_023721935.1. Lineage (NCBI taxonomy): Eukaryota > Metazoa > Chordata > Mammalia > Carnivora > Felidae > Panthera > Panthera uncia. The sequence goes on from NC_064817.1 coordinate 51,463,095, forward strand.
ACTTGACATGGGAGAACCCAAATATATAAAATAATTAATGGCAAACATAAAGGAACTAATTAATAATAATACAACAGTGGTGGGGGACTTAAAAACCCCCACCCACATCAATGGGTGGATCATATAAGCTGAAAATCAACAAGAAAACAACGGCTTCGAATGGCACACTAGACCAGGTGGACTTAACAGATATACTCAGAAAATTTCATCCTAAAGTAGCAGAATACACATTCTTTTCAAGGGCACATAGGACATTCTCCAGAATAGATTACATAATAAGTAAAAAAATCAGATCTCAACAGGTACAAAAAGACTGAGAATATACTATGCATGTTTTCTAACCACAATGATATGAAACTTGAAGTCAAACACAAGAAAAAGTTTGGAAAGACCACAAATACATGCAGATTAAACAACATGCTACTGTACAATAAATGGGTCAAACAGGATATCGAAGAAGAATTTAAAAAAGGACATGGAAACAAATGAAAATGAAAATGCAATGGTCCCGGGGCGCCTGGGTGGCTCAGTCGGTTGAGCATCTGACTTCGGCTCAAGTCATGATCTCACAGCTCGTGAGTTCGAGCCCCATGTCAGGCTCTGTGCTGATTGCTCAGAGCCTGGAGTCTGCTTCAGATTCTGTGTCTCCCTCTCTCTGTGCCCCTAATCCACTCGCATTCTTTCTCTGTCTCTCAAAAATAAATAAACATTAAAAAAAATAAAAAGATAATGCAATGGTCCTAAATCTCTGAGATGGAGCAAAAGCAGTCTTAAGAGAGAAGGATAGAGGAATACAGGCCTACCTCAAGAAACAAGAAAAAAAAATCTCAAAGAAACAACCTAACCTTACACCTAAAGGAGCTAGAAAAAGAAAAACAAACAAAACCTAAAATAATCAGAAGGAAGGAAATAATAAAGATTAGAGCAGAAATAAGTGATATAGAACTAAGAAAACAATAGAACAGATCAATGAAGCCAGGAGCTGGTTCTTAGAAAAAAAAAATCAGTAAAATTGTTAAACCTCTATCCATAAGTATAAAGAAAAAAAGACAGAACACTCAAATAAATAAAAGTACAAATAAGAGTTGAATAATACAACCAACACCACAGTAATGCAAACAATTATAAGAGAATATTAAAAAAAACCAAACTATATGCCACCAAATTGGACAACCTGGAAGACATGGATAAATTCCTAGAAACATATAAACTACAAAAACTGAAATAGGAAGAAATAGGAAACTGGAACAGATCAATAACCAGCAAAGAAACTGAGTAATTAATAAAAAAAATCTCCCAACAAACAAAAGTACAGGGCCAGATGGCTTCACAGCCAAATTCTATAAAACGTTTAAAGAAGAAGAGTAAATGCCTATTATTTTCAAAATATTGCAAAAAATAGAAAAAGAGGGAAAGCTTCCAAATTCATTCTATGAGATCAGCATTACCCTGATAACAAAACCAGATAAAGACACCACAAAAAAATACATTTTAAAAATAATTCACCATGATCCACTGGGAATTATTCCTGTGTTGCAAGTGTGGATCAATATTCACAAATCAATGAACTTGATACATGACATTAATAAAGGAGAGGATAAGAACCATATAATAATTTCAATAGATTCAGAAAGAGCATCCATTCATGATAAAAAAATCTCAGCAAAGTAGATTTAGGGGAAAAATACCTCAATACAATAAAGGCCGTATATCAAAGATCCGCAGCTAATATAATCCTCAATGTGGAAAAACTGAGAGCTTTTTCTCTAAGATCAGAAACAAAACGAGGATGTCCACTCTCACCACTGATATTTAACATAGTACTGAAAGTCCTAGCCACAGAAAGCAGACAACAAAAAATAAAGAATAAAAGGAATCCAAATGGTCAAGAAACAAGTAAAACTTTCAATATTTGCAGATGACATGATATTCTATATAGAAAACCCAAAGATTAAGATTACACCAAAAAAAAGCTATAAATGATAAATGAATTCAGTATTCTCTCAGGATATGAAATCAACATATATATAAAATTATTTTTATTATAAACATTATTTTTATTATAAATATATAAATATAATAACATACATTATTATATTTATATATAATAATTTATTGTATATATTGTATAATGTATATTGTAATATAAATTATGAAATATAATTTATTGTCAAGTTGCCTAACATACAATGTATACAGTGTGATCTTAGTTTTGGGAGTAGATTCCTATGATACATCACTTACATACAATACCGAGTTCTCATAACAACAAGTGCCCTCCTCAATGCCCTTCACCCATTTTCACCTCTCCCCCCATTCCCCCCATTAAGTCCCAGTTTGTTCTCTATATTTCAGAGTCTCTAATGGTCTAACTCCCTCCCTCTCTGTAACAATCTTTTCCCTTTCCTTCCCATCCCCCATGGTCTTCTGTTAAGTTTCTCAAGTTCCACATATGAGTGAAAACGTATATCTGTCTTCCTCTGACTGACTTATTTCACTTAACACAATACTCTCCAGTTCCATCGACATAGCTGCAAATGGCAGGATTTCATTCTTTCTAATTACCAAGTAGTATTCCATTGTACCACATCTTCTTTTTTTTTTATTTTTTTAACGTTTATATATTATTGAGAGACAGAGAAACAGAGCATGAGCATAGGAAGGGCAGGGAGAGAGGGAGAGACACAGAACTGAAGCAGGCTCCGGGCTCTGAGCTGTCAGCACAGAGCCCGATGCGCGGCTCAAACTCACAAACCACATGACATGAGATCATGACCTGAGCTGAAGTCAGATGCTTAACCGACTGAGCCACCCAGGTGCTCCTAAACCACATCTTCTTTATCCACTAATCAGTTGATGGACATTTGAGCAAAAAACTAAAGGAGTTCATGATCACTAAACTAGCCTTGCAAGAAATATTAAAAGGGATTCCTTGAATGCAAAGGAGACACCAAAAGTGATAAAGACAAGAAAGATCAGAGAAAATCTCCAGAAACAATTCCAGAAGAAGTAATAATATGGCACTAAATACATATCTATCCATAATTACTTTGGCTGTAAATGCACTAAAAGTTCCATTCAAAAGACATAGGGTGTCAGCATAGATTTAAAAAAAAAAAAAAAAAAGACCCAACTATATGCTGTATACAAGGGACACATTTTAGGTCTAAATACATCTGCAGACTGAAAGTGAAGGGATGGAGAAATATTATTATGGTAATGGATGTCAAAATAAAGCCAGAAGGGCAATAATTATATCAGAAAAACTAGACTTTAAAGCAAAGACTGTAACAAGAGACAAACAAGGGAACTATATAAGAATAAAGGGGACAATTGAACAAGATCTAACAATTGTAAGTATTTATGCACTCAATGTAAACATACAAATGTGTAAAATAATTGACAAACATAAAGGAACAAATAGATAAGAATAAAAAATAGTAAAGTATTTTAACTCCCCACTTGTATCAATGGACAGATCATCTAAACAGATAATCAATAAGGAAACAATGGATTTGAATGACACACTGGACAAGATTGACTTAGATATATTCAGAAAGTTTCATCCTAAAGCATTAGAATACACATTCAAGTGCACCTGGAATATTGTCAGAATAGATCATATATTACATCACAAAACAGGCCACAACAAACATAAAAACATTGAAGTAACACCAACCACCTTTTCTGACCACACTGTCATGAAACTAGAAGTCAAGTACCTGAAAAAATCTTGAAAGACCACAAATACAGGGAGGTTAAACAACATGCTACTAAACAATGAATTAGTCAAACAGGAAATCAAAGAATAAATTTAAAAATATATGAAAACAAATAAAAATGAAAACACAATGGTATAATACTTTTTGGGATGCACCAAAATTGGTCCTTAAGAGATAAATATACAGTCCTACTTCAAGAAGCAAGAAAAATCTCAAAGAAACAACCTAACCTTATACCTAAAGAGGCTAAAAAAAGAACAGCAACAAAAACAAAGCCTAAAGCCAGTAGAAAAAAGAAAATAATAAAGATTATAGTGTAAGTTCATGATATTGAAACCAAATAAATAAATAAATAAATACATAAATAAAACAAATCAATGAAAGCAGAAGCTGGTTCTTTGAAAAACTTAATAAAATTAAATTTCTAGGCAGATCTATCAAAAAGAAAAGAGAAAGGACTAAATAAATAAAATCACAAATGAAAGAACAGAAATAACCAACACCACATTAATAGAAAAAATTGTAAGAGAATATTATGAAAAAATATTTACCAATAAATTGGAAAACCTGGAAGAAATGGATAAATTCCTAGAAACATATAAATTACCAAAACTGAAACATTAAAAATAGAAAACTTGAACACCACAAAACCATCATAAAAATAGAATCAGTAATAAAAAAAATCCCCGAAAAACAAAAGTCTGGTCCAGATGGCTTCACAGGCAAATTCTACCAAACAATTAAAAAAGAGTTAATACCTATTCTTCTAAAACTATTCCGAAAAATAGAAAAGGAAGGAAAACTTCTAAATTCATTCTATGATGCCAACATTATCCTGATAATAAAATGAGATAAAAACATTACTAAAAAAGAACTACAAACAAATACCCTTGAAAAACATAAATGCAAAAATCCTCAGGAAAATACTAGCAAGCCTAATCCAAAAAATGTGTTAAAACAGTCAGAAACCACTATCAAATGGGATTTATTCCTGTTATTATAAGGGTGGCTAAATATTTGTAAATAAATGAACATGATATATCACACCAATAAAACAAAAGGTAAAACCGATATGGTCATGTCATTAGATGTAAAAAAGCATCTGACAATATACAACATCCATCCGTGAATAAAAACCTCTCAATAAAGTAGATTTGGAGGGCACATACCTCAACATAATAAAGGCCATATCTGAAAAACCCACAGCAAACATCATGTTCGATGGGGAAAAACAGAGCTTTTCCTCTATGGTTATGAACAAGACAGTGATGTCCTCTTTCACCCCTGTTATTTAACATAATACTGTTAGTCCTAGCCACAGCAAGCAGACAGGAAAAAGAAATAAAAGACATCCAAATTGGCAAGGAAGAAGTCATATTTTCACTATTTGCAGATGACATGATGCTCTTTATAGAAAACACTAACAACTCACTAAAAAAACTACTAAAAGTGGGGCGCCTGGGTGGCTCAGTTGATTGAGCGTCCGACTTTGGCTCAGGTCAGGATCTTGTGGCTCATGAGTTCGAGCCCTGCATCGGACTGTATGCTGACAACTCAGAGCTTGGAGCCTACATTCGATTCTGTGTCTCCCTCTCTCTCTGCCTCTCCGCTGCTCTCTCTCTCTCTCTCTCTAAAAAACAGTGACTTTACAGGTAATAAAATAGCACTAAATTTATATCTATCAATACTGATTCTGAATGTAAATGCTGCGCTGAATGCTTCAGTCAAAAGATACATGGTATCAGAACAGATTTCTTAAAGGCCCATTGATATGCTGCTTTCAAAAGACTCATTTTAGACACAGAGATACCTCCAGATTGAAAATGATGGGGTGGAGAACAATTTATCATGCTGATGGACATAAAAAGAAAGCTGGGATGGCCATACTTATATCAGACAAACTAGAATTTAAACCAAAGACTGTAATAAAAGATAAAGAAGGTCACTCTATCCTAATAAAAAGGTGAACCCCACAAGAAGGTCTAACAATTTTAGATAGTATCCCCCAACTTGGGGGCAGCCAAATAAATAAAACAATTATTAGCAAACTTCAGAAAACTCATGATAATAATACAATAATAATATGGGACTTTAACACCCCACTTACAACAATGGACAGATCATCTAAGCAGAAGATCAACAAAGAAACAATGGTTTTGATGACATACTGGACCAGATAGACTTAACAGAAAAATATTCAAAACATTTCACCTGAAGCAGAAGAAAAGCAGCAGAATACACATTTTTATCGAGTGTACGTGGAACATTCTCCAGACTACATCACATATGTGGTCACAAATCAGGCCTCAATAAGTATAAAAATATTGAGATCATAGCATGCATATTTTAGCACCTCAATGCTACAAAACCTGAAGTCAACCACAAAAAAAAATTGGAAAGACCACTTATACATGGAGATTAAAGAACATCCTACTAATCAATGAATGGGTGAACCATGAAATTACAGAAAAAAAAATATATATATATATGGAAGGCAATGAAATGAAAACATGACAGTCCAAAACCTTTGGGAAGCAGCAAAGGTAGCCATAAAAGCAAAGTATATAGCAAGCCAGGCCTTCCTAAAGAAGGAATAAAAGTTTCAAATACACTACCTAACCTTATACATAAAGAAACTGGGAGAAGAACAGCAAATAAAGGCCAAACCAGTAGAAGAAGGGAAATAATAAAGATTAGAGCAGAAATCAATGCTATTGAAAAAAAAAAAACAAATGTAGAACAGATCAAGAAAAAAAGGAGCTATTTCTTTGAAAGACTTAACAAATTGATAAACCCCTAGACAGACTTATCTAAAAGAAAAAGGAAAGGACCTAAATAAATAAAATCATGAATGAAAAAGGGAAATCACAACCAATACCACAGAAATACAAACAATTGTAACAGAATATTATGAGGATTCATATGACAACAAATTTGTCAATCTGGAGGAAATGGATAACTTCCTAAAAACATATTAACTACCAACGCTGAAAAAGGAAGAAATAGAAAATCTGAACAAATGCATTACCAGTAAAGAAATTGAACCAGTAATCAAAAATCTCCCAACAAGGAAGAGACCATGGCTGGATGGCTTCCCAGGGGAATTTTACCAAATATTTAAACTAGAATTAATACCTATTCTTTTGAAACTGTTCCAAAAAATAGAAATAGAAGGAAAATATCCAAACTCATTCTATGCATCCAGCATTACCTTGATTCCACAGCCAAAGACCCCACTAAAAGGGAGAACTACAGACCAATTTCCCTGATGAACATGGATGCAAAAATTCTCAACAAGATACTAGTAAAACGAATGCAACAGTACATTGAAAGAATTCTTCACCATGATCAACTGGGATTCCTTCCTGGTCTGCAGGGTGGTTCAATATCCACAAATTAATCAATGTGATACGCTACATTAATAAAAGAAAGATAAGATCCTCTCAATAGTTACAGAAAAAATATTTGACCAAATTCAGCATCCTTTTTTTTTTGCTTTTCTTTTTTTAATTAAATATAATTTATTGTCAAATTGGTTTCCATACAACATCCAGTGCTCATCCCAACAAGTGCCCTCCTCAATGCCTATCACCCACTTTCCCCTCTCTTCCAACCCCCCTCAACCCTCAGTTTATTCTCAGTATTTAAGAGTCTCTTATGGTTTCCCTCCCTCCCTGTCTGTAACTTTTTCGGCCGTCACCTCCCCCATGGTCTTCTGTTAAGTTTCTCAGGATCCACATATGAGTGAAAACATATGGTATCTGTCTTTCTCTGCCTGATTTATTTCACTTAGCATAATATCTTCCAGTTCCATCCACATTGCTGCAAATGGCCAGATTTCATTCTTTCTCATTGCCAAGTAGTATTCCGTTGTATGTATAAACCACATCTTCTTTTTCCACTCATAAGGTGATGGACATTTAGCCTTTTTCCATAATGTGGCTATTGTTGAAAGTACTGCTATAAACATTGGGGTATGTGTGCCCCTATGTATCAGCACTCCCGTATCCCTTGGGTGAATTCCTAGCAGTGCTATTGCTGGGTCATAGAGTAGTTCTATTTTTAATTTTTTGAGGAACCTCCACACTGTTTTCCAGAGCGACTGCACCAGTTTGTATTCCCACCAACAGTGCAAGAGGATTCCTGTTTCTCCACATCCTCTCCAGCATCTATAGTCTCCTGAGTTGTTCATTTGAGCCACTCTGACTGGCGTGTGGTGATATCTGAGTGTAGTTTTGATTTGTATTTCCCTGATGAGGAGTGATGTTGAGCATCTTTTCATGTGCCTGTTGACCATCTGGTGTCTTCTTTAGAGAAGTGTCTATTAATGTCTTCTGACCATTTCTTTACTGGATTTTTATTTTTCAGGTGTGGAGTTTGGTGAGTTCTTTATAGATTTTGGATACAATCCAATATGTCATTTACAAATATCTTTTCCCATTCTGTAGGTTCCCTTTTAGTTTTGTTGATTGTTTCCTTTGCAATGCAAAAGCTTTTTATCTTCATGAGGTCCCAATAGTTCATTTTTTACTTTTAATCCCCTTGCCTTTGGAGATGTGTCGAGTAAGAAATTGCTGTGGCTGAGGTTAAAGAGGTTTTTTCCTGCCTTCTCCTCTAGGGATTTGATGGTTTCCTGTCTCACATTCAGGTCCTTCATCAGTTTTGAGTTTATTTTTGTATATGGTGTAAGAAATTGGTCTAGTTTCGTTCTCTTGCATGTTGCTGTCCAGTTCTCCCAGCACCATTTGTTAAAGAGACTGTCTTTCTTCCATTGGATACTCTTTCCTGCTTTGTCAAAGATTAGTTGGCCATAAATTTGGTGGTCCAATTCTGGAGTCATTATTCTATTCCATTGGTCTATGTGTCTGTTTTTGTGCCAATACCATGCTGTCTTGATGATTACAGCTTTGTAGTAGAGGCTAAAATCTGGGATTGTGATGTCTCCTGCTTTGGTTTTCTTCTTCAATATCACTTTGGCTATTCAGGGTCTTTTGTGGTTCCATACAAATTTTAGGATTGTTTGTTCTAGCTGTGGGAATGCTGGTGCAATTTTTATTGGGATTGCATTGAATGTGTAGATTCAGCATCTTTTCTTGATAAAAACCATCAAAAAGGAAATATATAAGGAACATACCTCAACATCATAAAGGCCACATACAAAAGACCACAGCTAGTATCATCCTCAATGGGGAAAACTGAGAGCTTTTCCCCTAAGGTCAATAACACGACAGGGATTTCTAATCTCACCATTGCTGTTCAGCATAGTACTGGAAGTCCTACTGTCAGCAATCGGGCAACAAAAAGAAATAAAAGCCATCCATATCAGAAAGGAAGAAGTCAAACTTTCATATCTTTCTCTATGTGGAAAACCTGAAAGACTCCAGAATAAAATCAGTAGAATTGTTACATAAATTCAGCAATGTCGCAGGACATAAATTCAATGTACAGAAACTGCATTTTTATACACCAAAAATGAAGCAGCTGAGAGAAATCAAGGAATCGATCTTATTTACAATTGCACCAAAAACCGTAAGATACCTAGGAATAAAGCTAACCAAAGAGGTAAAAAATCTGTACTCTGAAAATTATGGAGCACTTATGAAAGAAATTGAAGACACAAAACAATGGAAAAACGGGCTCCTGGGTGGCTCAGTCAGCTGAACATCAGACTTTGGCTCAGGTCATGATCTCACGGTTGACGAGTTTGAGCCCTGGGTCAGGCTCTGTGCTGACAGCTGATAGCCTGGAGCCTGCTTTAGACTCTGTGTCTCCCTCTCTCTCTGCCCCTCTTCTGCTCATGCTCTGTCTCTCACTGTCTCAAAAATAAATATAAAAATTTAAAAAATATTAAAAAAAAAGAAATGGAAAAATATTCCATACTCATAGATGGGAAGAACAAATATTGTTAGAATGCCTATACTGCCCAAAGTAATCTACACATTCAATGCAATCCTTATTAAATAACACCAACATTTTTCACAGGGCTGTATAAACAATTCTAAAATTTATATGGAACAAGGAAAGACCACGAGTAGCCAAATTAATGTTGCAAAAGAAATCCAAAGCAAGAAGGATCATAATTCTTCACTTAAAGCTGTCTTACAAAGCTGTAATCATCAAGACAATATAACCAACCAATTTGACAATATGAAATTTATTGTATATATGAAATATATATATATATATATATATATATAATGGAATATTTCTCAGTGATCAGAAAGAATGAAATCTTGCATCTGCAACGATGTGGATGGAACTAGAGTGTATTATGCTAAGTGAAATAACTCAGTCACAGAAAGAAAAATTCCATATGATTTCACACATATGTGGAATTTAAGAAACAAAAGACATGAACATAGGGAAAGGGAAGGAAAATGAGATAAAAACAGAGAGGGAGGCAGACAATAAGAGACTCTTAAGTATAAAAACAAACTGACAATTGCTAGAGGAAAGATGAGTGGGGACTGGGCTAAATGGGTGATGGGCATTAAGGAGGGCACTTGTGATGAGCACTGTGTGTTATATGTAAGTGATGAATCACTAAATTCCACTCCTAAAACCAATACTACACTATGTTAACTATCTTGAATTTAAATAAAATCTTGGGAACAAGAAACTAAAAAAGAACTACCCTACGACCCAGCAACTGGACTAATGGGTGTTTCCCAATGAATACAAAAACACTAATTCAAAGGGATACATACACCCTGATGTTTACCATAGCATTATCTAAAATATCCAAATTATGGAAACAGCCCATGTGTCTGTCAACTGAGGAACTGATAAAGAAGATTGGGTATATATATATATACACACACACACACACATATATATGATATACATATATATATATATGTGTGTGTGTATATATATATCTATACCCACACACACATACATATACCCACACACACATACATATATACACATACATATATACACAATATATACATATAAACAATAATATACAATGTAATATACAGGCAATAGACTATATATAATATATAATGTATATATATTATATATAGTATATATAATAATGTATATATATAATAAAATATCAATAAGTCATAAAAATGAAGTCTTCCCATTTGTAATGATATGGTTGAGGCTAGAGAATATTATGCTAAGCGACATAACTAGGTAAGAGAAAGACAAACACCATATGATTACACTCATATGTGGAATTTAAAAAAAAAACAAAACAAAGGAGCAAAGGGAAAAAGATGGAAAGAGGCAAAACAAGAAACAGACACTTAACTATAGAGAACAAACTGGTGGTTACTAGAAAGGATGTAGGGGATGTGATTTATATTGGTGATGGGAATTAAGGAGTTCACTTGTGATGAGCACTGGGTATTGTGTGAAGATCTCGAATCACTATATTGTACACCTGAAGCTAATATTATTTTCTATGTTAACTAATTGGAATTTAAATTTAAAAAAAATTGAAAAACTTTAAAATCTTGTAAAGTATAAACATGCATTTTGGTTTCTTTAAATATGAAATTTATTGTCAAATTGGTTTCCATAAAACACCCAGTGCTCATCACAACAGGTGCCCTCCTCATTACACATCACCCACCCTCCCCTCCCTCCGACCCCCCATCAGCCCTCAGTTTGTTCTCCGTTTTTAAGAGTCTCTTATGTTTGGCTCCCTCCCTCTCTAATGTTTTTTTTTTCTTTTTGCCTTCCCCTCCCTCATGGTCTTCTGTTAAATTTCTCAGAATCTACATAAGAGTGAAAATATATGGTATCTGTCTTTGTATGACTTATTTCACCTAGCATAACACTCTCTAATTCCATCCATTTTGTTACAAAAGGCCATATTTCATTCGTTCTCATTGCCAAGTAGTATTCCATTGTGTGTATAAACCACAATTTCTTCATCCATTCATCAATTGATGAACATTTAGTCTCTTTACATATTATGGCTATTGTTGAAAATGTTGCTATAACCATTGGGGTACAAGTGCCCCTATGCATCAGCACTCCTGTATCCTTTGGGTAAATTCCTAGCAGTGCTATTGCTGGGTCATAGGATAGGTATATTTTTAATTTTTTGAGGAAGCTTCACACTGTTTTCCAGAGTGGCTGCACCAGTTTGCATTCCTATCAACAGTGCAAGAGGGTTCCCATTTCTCCACATCCTAACCAGCATCTATAGCCTCCTGATTTGTTCATTTTAGCCACTCTGGCGTGAGGTGATATCTGAGTGTGGTTTTGGTTTGTATTTCCCTAATGAGGAGTGACGTTGAGCATCTTTTCATGTGCCTGTTGGCCATCTGGATGTCTTCTTTAGACAAGCGTCTATCCATGTCTTCTGCCCATTTCTTCACTGGATTATTTGTTTTTTCAGGTGTGGAGTTTGGTGAGCTCTTTATAGATTTTGGATACTAGCCCTTTGTCTGCTAGATCATTTGCAAATATCTTTCCAATTCCGTTGGTTGCCTTTTAGTTTTGTTGATCATTTCCTTTGCAGTACAGAAGTTTTTATCTTCATGAGGTCCCAATAGTTCACTTTTGCTTTTAATTCCTTTGCCTTGGGAGATGTGTCAAGTAAGAAATTGCTGCAGCTGAGGTCAGAGAGGTCTTTTCCTGCTTTCTCCTCTAGGGTTTTGATGATTTCCTGTATCACATTCAGGTCCTTTATCCATTTTGAGTTTATTTTTATGTGTGGTGTAAGAAAGTGGTCTAGTTTCATCCTTCTGCATGTTGCTGGCCAGTACACCCAACACCATTTGTTAAAGAGACTGCCTTTTTTCCATTGGATATTCTTTTCTGCTTTGTCAAAGATTAGTTGGCCATGCTTTTGTGGGTCTAATTCTGGAGATTCTACTCTATTCCATTGGTCTATGTGCTGTTTTTGTACCAATACCATGCTGTCTTGATGATTACAGCTTTGTAGTAGAGGCTAAAGTCTGGGATTGTGATGCCTCCTGCTTTGGTCTTCTTCAAAATTACTTTGGATGTGCAAACGCCCAACGCTGTTCTTCTGTGGATCTGTCCCTACGAGGAGTCTGCCTCCCTCCAGGTGATGCAGGGCCCCTCCTGCAGGGTACCACTGACAGCACAGCGAGCTAAGCCTGCCCCTCCCACCCCTGTGCACTTTGAGGATCCATCCCTTCTAATACGCCCTTGGTCAGATCCCATGGAAGCAGCACCACAAGCCAGGCAGTGTACAAGTATCCCAGGCATGGGTGACACCACTCCACAGTGAGTGCTGCCCCTGGGAGAGGGGAAGATAAGGTACACACCAGTCTGACTGTGGCCCCAGTGGTGGGCTGTCGGCAGACATCGGGTCTGACTACAGGCCCAACCACCAACACAAGTTTCTCTGGACAGCACAGGGGAAGTGCCCGGCAGTTTGGAGCTACTGCAGGGACTAGACAAAATGACAAAATGGAATGATTTTCCTCCAAAGAAACTCCAGGAAGCAGTGACAGCTAACGAATTCATAAAAACTGATTTAAGGAATATAACGGAACAAGAATTTAGAATAATAGTTATAATATTAATCCCTGCACTTGAAAAAAACATCGAGGACAGCAGAGAATCTATTGCTACAGAGCTCAAGGGACTAAGAAATAGTGATGAGGAACTAAAAAATGCTATAAATGAGGTGCAAAATAAAATGTAGGTGACCACAGAATGGATTGAAGAGGCAGAGGAGAGAATAGGTGAATTAGAAGATAAAATTATGAAAAAAGAGGAAGCTGAGAAAAAGAGAGATTAAAAAATCCAGGAGTATGAGGGGAGAATTAGAGAATTAAATGATACAATCAAATGGAACAATATCCGTATCATAGGAATTCCAGAAGAAGAAGAGGGAAAGGGGCCGAAGGTGTACTTAAATCATAGCTGAGAACTTCCCTGATCTGGGGAAGGAAACAGGCATTGAAATTCAAGAGGCACAGGGAACTCCTTTCAGACATAACTTGGATCGATCTTTGGCACGACATATCATAGGGAAACTGGCAAAATACAAAGATAAAGAGAGAATTTTGAAAGCAGCTAGGGATACACGGACCCTAACATACAAAGGTAGACATTTAGGGGTAGTAGCCAGCCTATGTACTGAAACTTGGCAGAACAAAAAGTAATGGCAGGAAATCTTCAATGTGATGAACAGAAAAAAATATGCAGCCAAGAATCCTTTATCCAGCAAGTCTGTCATTTAGAATAGAAGGAGAGATAAAGGTCTTCCCAAACAAACAAAAGAGAATTCATCACCACTAAACCAGCCCTACAAGAGATCCTCAGGGGGATTCTGTGAGTGAAGTGTTGCAAGGACCACAAAGTACCAGAGACATCACTACAAGCATGAAACCTACAGACATCACAATGGCTCTAAACCCATAACACTGAATGTAAATGGACTAAATGCTCCAACCAAAAGACATAGGGTATCAGAATGGATAAAAAACAAGACGCATCTATTTGCTGTCTAGAAGAGAGACATTTTAGACCTGAGGACACCTTCAGATTGAAAGTGAGGGAATGGAGAACTATCTATCACACTACTGGAAGTCAAAAGAAAGCTGGAGTAGCCACACTTAATATCAGACAAACTAGACTTTACAATAAAGGTTGTAACAAGAGATGAAGAAGGGCATTATATAATAATTGCAGGGTCTATCCATCAGAAGAGCTAACAATTATAAATGTTAATGCACCAAATACGGAAGCCTCAAAATATATAAAACAATCACAAACATAAGCAACCTTATTGATAAGAATGTGGTCATTGCAAGAGACTTTAATACTCCACTTACAACAATGGATAGAACATCTAGATAGAGAATAAATAAACAAGGGTGCTGAATGATACATTGGATCAGATGGACTTGACAGATATATTTAGAACTCTGAATCCCAAAGCAACAGAATATACTTTCTTCTTGAGTGCACATTCTCCAAGATAGATCACATACTGGGTCACAACACAGCCCTTCATAAGTATACAAGAATTGAGATCATACCGTGCACACTTTCAGACCACAATGCTATGAAGCTTGAAATCAACCACAGGAAAAAGTCTGGAAAACCTCCAAAAGCATGGAACAACCTAATAAATAATGAATGAGTCAATGAGGTCAACCAGGCAATTAGAGAAGAAATTTAAAATATATGGAAACAAATGAAAATTAAAATATAACAATCCAAATGCTTTAGGATGCAGCGAATGCTGTTCTGAGAGGAAAATATATTGCAATCTAGTCCTATGTCAAGAAACAAGAAAAATCTGTCGGGATGGGCACTGGATGTTATATGTAAGTGGTGAATCGCTGGGTTCTGCTCCTGAAATCAATAGTTCATGGTATATTAACTAACTTGAATTTGAATAAATAAATTTAAAAAGTAAAAAAAAAAAAAAAGAAACAAGAAAAATCCCAAATACAAAATCTAACAGCACAACTAAAGGAAAAAGAAGCAGAACAGCAAGGACACACCAAACCTAGCAGAAGAAGACAAATCATAAAGATCAGAGCAGAAATAAACAATATAGAATCTAAAAAAAAAAAAAAAAGTAGAGCAGATCAATGAAACCAAGAGTTGGTTGTTTGAAAAAATAAACAAAATTGATACATCTCTTGCCAGGATTCTGAAAAAGAAAAGGGAGAGGACCCAAATAGATAAAATCAAGAATGAAAATGGAAGTGTTACAACCAATCCCTCAGAAATACAAGCAATTACCATGGAATACTATGAAAAACTATATGCCAGCAAACTGGACGACCTGGAAGAAATGGACAAATTCCTAAGCACACACACACTTCCAAAACTCAAACAGGAAGAAATAAAAAAATTGAACAGACCCATAATAAGCGAAGACAGTGAATCAGTTATCAAAAATCTCCCCCAAAATAAGAGTCCTAGACCAGACAGCTTCCCAAGGGAACTCTACCAGACTTTTAAAGCAAAAATACTATGTATTCTTGCCAATATGTTACAAAAAAATAGAAAGGGAAGGAAAACTTCCAAGCTCATTCTATGAAGTCAGCATTACTTTGATTCCCAAACCAGACAGAGACCCAGCAAAAAAAGAGAACTACAGGCCAATATCCCTGATGAATATGGATGCAAAAATTCTCAGCAAGATACTAGCAAATCGAATACAACAGCATATAAAAAGAACTTTTCACCATGATGAAGTGGGATTCATTCCTGGGCTACAGGCCTGGTTCAATATTCGCAAATGAATCAATGTGATACATCACATTAAAAAAAAAGGATAAGAACCACATGATTGTGTCAATCGAGGCAGAAAAAGCATTTGACAAAATTCAGCATCCTTTCTTAATAAAAACCCTTGAGAAAGTCGGGAAAGAAGGAACATACTTAAAGATCATAAAAGCCATTTATGAAAAGCCCACAGCTAACATCATCCTCAATGGGGAAAAACTGAGAGCTTTTTCCCGAGATCAGGAACACGACAGGGATGCCCACTCTCACTGCTGTTGTTTAACATAGTGTTGGAAGTTCTAGCATCAGCAATCACACAACAAAAGGAAATCAAAGGCATCAAAATTGGCAAAGATGAAGTTAAGCTTTTGCTTTTTGCAGATGACATGATATTATACATGGAAAACCCGATAGACTCCACCAAAAGTCTGCGAGAACTGATGCATGAATTCAGAAAAGTCGTAGGATACAAAATCAATGTACAGAAATCAGTTGCATTCTTATACACTAATAATGAAGCAACAGAAAGACAAATAAAGAAACTGATCCCATTCACAATTGCACCAAGAAGCATAAAATACCTAGGAATAAATCGAACCAAAGATGTAAAAGATCTATATGCTGAAAACTATAGAAAGCTTATGAAGGTAATTGAAGAAGATATAAAGAAATGGAAAGACATTCCCTGCTCATGGATTGGAAGAATAAATATTGTCAAAATGTCAATACTACCCAAAGCTATCTACACATTCAATGCAATCCCAATCAAAATTGCACCAGCATTCTTCTCGAAACTAGAACAAGCAATCCTAAAATTCATATGGAACCACAAAAGGCCCCTAATAGCCAAAGTAATTTTGTAAAAGATATAAAAGCTGAAAACTATAGAAAGCTTATGAAGGAAATTGAAGAAGATACAAAGAAATGGAAAAGCATTCCATGCTCATGGATTGGAAGAATAAATATTGTTAAAATGTCAATACTACCCAAAGTAATCTACATATTCAATGCAACCCCAATCGAAATTGCACCAGCATTCTTCTCGAAGCTAGAACAAGCAATCCTAAATTCTGTATGGAACCACAAAGACTCCGAATAGCCAAAGTAATTTTGAAGAAGACCTAAGAAGGAGGCATCAAAATCCCAGATTTTAGTCTCTACTACAAAGCTTTAATCATCAAGACAGTATGGTATTGGCACAAAACAGACACATAGACCAGTGGAAATTGGACCCACAAAAGTAATGGCCAACTAATCTTTGATAAAGCAGGAAAGAGTATCCAGTGGGGGGGAAAAAAACAGTCTCTTTAACAAATGGTTCTGGGACAACTGGACAGCAACATGCAGAAGAATGAAACTAGACCACTTTCCTACACCATTCAAAAAAAATAAACTCAAAATGGATAAAGGACCTGAATGTGAGACAGGAAACCATCAAAACCCTAGAGGAGAAAGCAGGAAAAAACCTCTCTGACCTCAGCCGCAGCTATTTCTTACTTGACACATCTCCAAAGGCAAAGGAATTAAAAGCAAAAATGAACTATTGGGACCTCATGAAGATAAAAAGCTTCTGCACAGCAAAGGAAACAATCAATAAAACTAAAAGGTAACCGACGGAATGGGAAAAGATATTTGCAAATGACATATCGGACAAAGAGCTAGTATCTGAAATCTATAAAGAACTCACCAAACTCCATATAATCCAGTGAAGAAATGGGCAGAAAACATGAATAGACACTTCTCTAAAGAAGGCATCCAGATGGTCAACAGGCACATGAAAAGAGGCTCAATGTCACTACTCATCAGGGAAATACAAATTAAAACCACGTTGAGATATCACCTCACGCCAAAGTGGCTCAAATGAACAACTCAGTAGACTATAGATGTGGAGAAACGGGAACCCTCTTGCACTGTTGGTGGGAATGCAAACTGGTGTAGCCGCTCTGGAAAACAGCGTGAAGGTTCCTCAAAAAATTAAAAATAGTTCTACCCTATGACCCAGCAATAGCACTGCTAGGAATTTACCCAAGGGATACAGGAATACTGATGCATAGGGGCACTTGTACCCCAATGTTTATAGCAGCACTCTCAACAATAGCCAAATTATGTAAAGAGCCTAAATGTCCATCAACTGATAAATGGACAAAGAACTTGTGGTATATATATATATATATATACCACATGTATATATATATATATATATATATACACACACACACACACACAATGGAATATTATGTGTCAATGAGAAAGAATGAACTATGGCCTTTTTAGCAACGTGGATGGAACTGGAGAGTGTTATGCTAAGTGAAATAAGTCATACAGAGAAAGACAGATACCATATGTTTTCACTCTTATGTGGATCCTGAGAAACTTAACAGAAGACCATGGGGGAGGGGAAGGGGAAAAAAAGTTACAGACAGGGAAGGAGGCAAACCATAACAGTCTCTTAAAAACTGAGAATAAACTGAGGGTCAATGCAGGGTGAGAGGAAGGGGAAAGTGGGTGATGGGCATTGAGGAGGGCCCTGTTGCGAAGAGCACTGGGTGTTGTATGGAAACCAATTTGACAATAAATTTCATATAAAAATAAATAAATAAAGTAAAATGTAGAAATATAGTTTCTTCAATAAATGGTGTTAGGAAAACTAGGCAGCTATATGCAAAATAATGAAACTAGATTACTTTCTTACACCATACCCAAAGTTAAACTAAAAATATATTAAAACCTAACAGAAACATGAAATCATAAATCCTAGAAGAAAACGTAGGAAGTAATTTCTTTGGTTTTGGTATTTGCAGCATTATTATTTGAACCATTACTATACTGTTTTGATTACTGTTTTGATGTTGTCCAAGTGATCTCCCAATGTGTCCTAACTTTAAATTTGTTGTTTGCTCAGATAAAGTACTTTGTATTACCCTGTCTTCCAGATAACTGATCCATTCCTGATTCTTTCAGCATTGTAAATATATCATTCTGCTGCTTTCTGGCCTCCAATGTTTTTGATGAGCAATTGGATCATAATCTTTTTGAGGATCTCTTATACAGGATGAGTCATTTATCTGTTGGTGCTTTCAGTATTCTTTCTTTGTTTTTGGCTTTTGACAGTTTGATTATAATGTATCTCAATGTGGCTGTCTTTTGGAATTATCCTACTTGGAGTTTGTTGAACTTCTTGGACTTGTTGATTCCTGTGTTTCCACAAACCTGTGATGTTTTAATCCCTATTTCTTCATGTAACCTTTTTGCCCATTTATCTTTCTCCTCCCCTTCTGGGACTCCCATAATGTGTATTGGTTCCCATTATAGTTTCCTACAACTTCTTTGTGCTCTGTTGACTTTCTTTTTTTCTTTCTCTTCCTCAGACTCAAAATTTCAATTTTTCTAAGTATAAGTGAACTGAGTCTTTTGTTTGCTCAAACTTGCTGTTTAACCTCTATCTTTGTTTTTAATTACACTTTATTTATTTTTGAGAGACAGAGAGGGACAGAGCATGAGCAGGTGAGGTGGAGAGAGAGACAGAGACAGAGACAGAGCGCGAGTGGGGGAGAGACAGAGAGAGAGGGAGACACAGAATCCGAAGCAGGCTTCAGGTTCTGAGCTGTCAGCACAGAGCCCGACGTGGGGCTCGAACTCATGAACTGTGAGATCATGACCTGAGCTGAAATCGGACGATTAACCAACTGAGCCACCCAGGCACCCCTGTTTAACCTCTATCTTTTTTAATTAGGTTATTTTATTTTTCATCTCTAGAATTTCTACTTGCCTTTTTTAATAATTTCTGTCTCTGTTGGTAGTTTCATCTTCCTCATATATTATTTTCCAGACGTCTTTTAGTTTTCTCTTAGCAATTTGAGCATATTTAAAACAAATTTTAAAAGTGTTTGTACAGGGGTATGTCTGGGTGTGTCAATTAAGCATCTGACTCTTGATTTAAGCTCAAGTCATGATCTCACAGTTCATGGGTTTGAGCCCCTCATCAGGGTCTATGCTGACAGCCCAGAGACTGGAGCCTGCTTCAGATTCTGTGTCTCCCTCTCTCTGTGCCCCTCCCCCACTCATGCTGTCTCTCTCTCTCTCTCTCAAAAATAAATAAACGGCAAATTAAAAAAATAATAAATAAAAGTGTTTATACAGCAAATCTAGTATCTGGACTTTCTCATGGATATTTTCTATCAATTTATTTGTTCATTTGAATGACTCATGTTTTTCTCTTTCTTTGTATGCCTTGTATTTTTTTTTTTTTGAAATTGGGTATTTTACTATTATAATGTGGTAACAATGGAAATCAGCTTCCCATGCTTCCTCAGTGTTTGCTGTTTTTTTTTTTTTTCATTGTTAATCCACTCTTGTTATTTTCCAAACTACATTTGCAAGGACTATTCTTTGTCATGGGTGATCACTAAGTTTCTGTATTTTAGCTCATCTAAGCCACTGTTTTGACAGAGATTTACTTGAAATCCAACAAACAAACAAACAAACAACAACAACAACAAAAAGAAAATGGAGAGATGCCTGTGTGGATCAGTTGGTTGAGTGTCTGATTCTTGATTTGGGCTCAGGTCATAATCCCAGGGTCATGGGATAAAGCCCCGTGTTGCTCTCCATGCTGAGTGTGGAGCCTGCTTGAGATTCTCTCTACCTTTCACCCACTCTCATGCTCTCTCTCTCTCTCTCTCATTAAAAAATAATGAAAAAAACACCTCTTACAGTCTTTACAGGTTGGATCTACTAGACCACTGCTTCACCACTTAGTTGGGCTTTATCTGAGCACAGGTATCAGCCTGAGGTAAAAGCTTAAGGTCTTTTCAGGATTTTTCTGTGATTGCATCCTGTTTGGCCATGATTTTCTAGATTCCCACATGTACATGGCTGATTTTGAATGTATTAATTACCTAAGGAATTTCATCCCAGCATTTACTACAAGAGTCAAATGGTCCATTATATGTCTCCAACTGTAATCTCTTGTCCTAGCTATCTGTAAGTTTTTAGTCTGACTTGTATCTTTTATGATCAGTTCCTGAAGCTTTTCCTAGCAGTTTTCTGAGTTATGCAATACAGATACAAACACCATGCATTATTCTTTTTCATAGTCACCAAAACTATTAAAACAGTCTACTCCATGCCCTCTGGTTCCAGGAAGGGAACTGGGAACCCAGCTGCCACTTGTTCCAGACCAAGATTGCTGCATTGGAGAGGGTGTGGAGCAAGGATAAGTAAAAACACCACAAAGCATTCCTATCATTTTAAAGATGGATGTTTCTTGACTGGGTGCTGGCCTGATTAGTGTCACTCTTTTGCTGTTTTTCAGAAGTCCTATAAAGTTGATTTAGATGGTGCGAGTTGTTTTTTCAATGTTCTATGGTGGGACAAGAACTTGGCACTTCCTAGTGTAACATTGTGCTGAAATTCTTTACCAAACTCTCTTATTAATGCTTTTCAAATATTGAGTCATTTAATCCAGACAATAACTCTGAGGTAGATATTATCATCCCATTTAAAGATGATTGGTTGTGGCAATGAAAGGTGGTCATATAAGTAGAGTTGCAAGCATTGTATAGACAGAGTAAGGTTTGCCTCTTATTTATTTATTTTTGTATACCCACCTAGTCCACTTACATTTATCAATAATGGGCCTATGGTACAATGTTAAAGTACCAGACCAGGACTCAAGACACTTAAATTGCATTCTTCCCTGTCTCTTTCTCAGTCTCCCCATATGTAACATTATGGGCAAAAACTAGATGGTTTCAGAGAGTTCTGTAAGCACTAATGTTTTAGGGTTTTCAGCAGGAATAATATAAAGTTTGTTTCTTTTCTACCCCAGGCTGGGATTAATTCCTATTGGCTAACAAAGAGTAGGTAGTTATTTGCAAAGCTGTATTATATCTGCTTAAATTAAAACAAAAGGCAGTAGACCCAGGTTGTTCCTCTGTAATTTTGTCTGTCTCTGGGAACAAAAGAGTGGCTTGCCCTAGCCCAGCCAAAGTAACAGCTCCTTGAACAAAGTCTTCATGCCATCTGAATGTATTCTACCCTGTAAGTTGGATCCAGAGCCTGATCATTGCTAGTACACCCTTGATCATTCCCCCCTCAGAATGAACAGGAATTTCTCAATACTAGGGCTCTGTGACCCTGAAATTATATTTATTCTGGAATTTCAGAGCAGCCACTTCATGAAATTCAAAGGACAGGATGGAATAGCCAAAGAGGGTTAGTAGGACTGAGTGTTAGAAGAAAATACAACCATACTCTTCCCATAAATAAAGTCCATTACACCAGAATATTAATGGAATAAACTAAAAGGAAATATTTTGACATGTTAAGGAAGATGCATGCCTCTCTTATGGATGAAAATCCAGAGTCTTTGGCCAAATGGGTGCTTTGAATATTCTTCTCTCCCCAATCTTTCCCCTCTACTCCTTTCCTATGCTCTTCTCAATATAATATGCATATTTCTTCACACTTTCTCATCTCTTAATTTTGCTTAAAACAGATGCAGAGAGGCCTAGTGGAAAGAAAACAGTATTTAAAACAAACATCTGCCTTTGTGTTGTGACTTTATCACTATGTGACCCTTGACACATTGCTTGACTTTTCTAGGCCTCATTGTCCTCATCTGTATAGCAAGTGAAGCTAATAAAAAATAAAGAATAGCACAAAAAATTCTACTACAATATCTCATTTAAATGTTCTTTAGCCATCATTATTAAGAATATAAAAACTATGTACCAAAATCAGAAAATACAAGGTTGAATTTATTAATAGTGGGACTCAAAATGGTGTATATATGAATGAAACAATTTAGAAAATATATTAGATATAAGAAGATATTTACATACAAGAAAGCTGGGAGAAAATATATCTCTATGCTAATAATAGCCTTAATGAGGTGATGGAATTGGGATGAGTTCCCTCCTATTTTCTCCTCTTTCTGGTATGTCCTTATCAAAGCACATCTTATTAATAGCTATATCTGAACAATCACAATATCCCCCCCAAAATTCAGCCTATAGTGAAAATTTGACTTCTTCCTTGCCAATTTGGATGCCTTTGATTTCTTTTTGTTGTCTGATTGCTGAAATTAAAAAAAAAAAAACACAAGAAACAATACGTGTTGGCCAGGGTGTGGAGAAAGGAGAACCCTCTTTGCACTGTTGGTGGGAATGTAATCTTGTGCAACCACTCTGGAGAGCAGTATGGAGAATCCACAAAAAAATAAAAATAAAAATAGAAGTACCTTACAATACAACAATTGTACAATTAGGTATTTACCCAAAGGATACAAAATTACAGATTCAAAGGGGTACATGCACTCCAATGTTATAGCAACATTATCAACAATAGCGAAACTCTGGAGACAGCCCAAATATCCATCGATTGATGCATGGATAAAGAAAGTATGGTATATATACACAATAGAATATTACTCAATCAACAAAAAGAATGACATTTTGCCATTTGCAACGACATGGATGGAGCTAGAATGTATTATGCTAAGTGAAATAAGTAAATCAGAGAAAGACAAATGCCATATGATTTCATTTATATGTGGAATTTAAGAAATAAAACAGATGAACATATGGGAACGGGGGTGGAGAGAAGAGAGAGAAACAAACCACAAGAGACTCTCAATGGTAAATAAACTGTGGTGACAGAGGGAGGTGGATGGAAGGTAGATAGCAAGGAGAGCACTTGTTCTGATGAGAACTGCGTGAAAAAAAAATACAAGAAATGCAGCAGCAAGAAAATAGTTTTCTCTAGTTTGGAATTAGACATTGTCCATGTTCCTGAGGTATGTTTGTATATATTTATACATTATATAACAAGAAAAATGTTTTCAAAGAAATAAAATGGCCTTCATTATTATTACTTTATGGAACTATTGAGAGGATTAAATTAGTTTAATAAGTGTTAACAATGCAGCTAATTTCTATACGGAACAGTTGCCTCTGTTTCTATGTTAACCTATTCTTAACATCTCAGCTCTCTTCCACTTGGACCCCAGATTATGATCCTACTTCTGATCCTTTCCTTACCAAGGTCCATGCCCTCACTAAGAAAGGAATGGTTGTGAATAGAAAGAAATCCTGAGACCCATAGAATCTTAGAATTGAGATCATGTAGTTAAGTCCTTACTCATTTTAATAATAACCTCCATTTGGTTATCACTTTGCAAAGTGTTTTTATGTCCATGCTCTCATTTGTTCTTTTCCAAAACACCTATTCCATAGATAATGAAACTAGGCACAAAGTTAACAACTGAAATACATAGTAGCAGATTCAGGACTTTAAACTCTGGCCTCCTGACAATAAATTTTATGTTTTCCCCTACCACAAACTAAATCCTGAATTCTCTCTACAATTATTTTGCCAAATTTTTGATTTGTCCATCATCATTAAAATAATGCTAAAAATTGTGTGTCCATTTTCATAACTATCATCATCATTATCATCATGATTTTCTTAATAATAGAAGGTTACATCTAGTGAATACTTATAACTTGGCAAATACTATGCTTTAAACATTATCTCATTTAATCTTCACAATAACCCTAAGAGGTAAGTACTATATTTGCACCATTTTACAGGTGAGAACATTGAAGTCCAGAAACTAAAAAATGTATTGAAGACCATTCACGCAGGATAAGAAGCAGAGCTGGAATTTCTAACCTGTGACTGTTTATTACAAGGTCTTTGCTCCTAATAATGCTACATCATGCTGCCACCTGAACAGCAATGTCTCTGACTAAAGGATAGTATCCAATTTAGGTTGGCCATTTGGAAATAAGTTATACTTTGCTAATTGTCTTAGATACTCAGACACACTTCATTTTTAGTTTTATTTTTAAATTCTTAGCAGTAGACGACAAAAATGTTGGGAACAATTTAGAGGAACACTGGAAGGATGCTCTGATAATATACAAACCTTCCTTCTATCCTTATTCCTCCCTCTTCAACACAAATTAATGAATTTTAGACCTGGTACAAATATTGGTACATGTCTTCTTACACACTCTTTTTTTTAATTTAAAGAATGTTAATGATTAATCTTCCTGTTAGTTGGCATTAAATAACCTGACGATAAGTGGAAGCTGAGGGTAGTTACCTCCCTTGTTTACATCTTCCTCAGCCCAAGGAAAAGCCTGAACTTGAAACATGCTGAAGGACTTCAAACTGTCCTTCAGTGTTCCTCAAAAAGTCAGTGTTTGTAGAACACTTCCAAAACTAGAATTTTGAGTCATACACTTGAAAGACTTCAAGGATAAACACAAGGGTAACAAAAACAAGTTTTAGAAAATTGAAATAAAGTTTTTAATTTATCATGGCATGTGAAGATGTAAAATGTACATATATATGTATATGATATTGATCATTTTTATTCT
Source organism: Panthera uncia (assembly GCF_023721935.1). Lineage (NCBI taxonomy): Eukaryota > Metazoa > Chordata > Mammalia > Carnivora > Felidae > Panthera > Panthera uncia. The sequence continues at coordinate 51,488,392 of NC_064817.1, forward strand.
GAAAGTAATAACAATAGGGAAAAAATAATTTCAAGCTAATTATAAATTCTTATTTTAACATGACTTTTGAGTTTATGTCTTTTCTTTTTCTTATTTTGCCATTAGGAAAATACAGGATAAAGACATTTTCATTTGTCATACAAGCTCACTAACTACAGTCTTTCTTTTCTTACAGTTAATTCTTATAAGAGTTTGCAATTCTAATTTGCAAATATATGACATTGAAAATAGCATAAGAATTATCAAGGATATTAATATAGCTGTAGCTCAGTCATGTCTCACTATTTTAGTAAAAATTTTACTGTCTTGATCATACTTATATAATTTAGTTATGAGACAAAGTTCATGCCTGCATGAGTAAACCACAACCATTCGTTGGCAAGTTCTTTATCTTATATCATCCCTCTTTCCTCTTATTCTCACCAAGTTCTACCTAAAAATGAAAATGCAAAGTCTGTTTGGAAAAACACACACAGTTGGTGGGAATACAAACTGGTGCAATCACTCTGGAAAACAGTATGGAGGTAACTCAAAAAATTAAAAATAGAACTACCATACAATTCAGTAATTGCACTGCTAGTATTTATCCAAAGGATGTAGAAATACTGATTTGAAGGGGCACACGCACTCCATTGTTTATAGCAGTGCTATCAACAATAGCCAAATTATGGAAAGAGCCCAAATGTCCATCATTGGATGAATGGATAAAAGACATGTAATATATATGTACAATGGAATAATACGGGGTGGTCAAAAACAATGAAATCTTGTCATTTGGAACAACATGGATGAAACTAGAGTGTATTATGCCAAGTGGAATAAGTCAGGCAGAGAAAGACAAATATCATATGATTTTACTCATGTGGAATTTAAGAAACACAACAGATGAAAATAGGGGAAGGGAAAGAAAAATAAGATAAAAAGAGAGAGGTTGGCAAACCATAAGAATTGCTTAAATACAGAGAACAAACTGAGCATTGCTGAAGAGGAGGTGGGGGAGGATGAGCTATATGGGTGATGGGCATTAAGAAGGGCATTTGTTGGCATGAGCACTGTGTGTTATGTCAATAATTGGACTCCTGAAACCAATACTACACTGTATGTTAACTAACTTGAATTTAAATAAATAGATAGATAGATAGATAGATAAATAAATAAATAAAATCTGGTATCAAGGAACTCACATTAAAAGGAAAGTTACAAAGAACATTAATTCTTGATTTTCAGAAAAATCATATAAAACAGGAATACAAGCTACCATTAACAAGAAACTACAAACTGATAAGTTTATTGTCAGTAGAAACAATAAACAATAGATTCAGACTCACAGAGATGTTGGATACAGACTTATTGGAAATAAAATAAAAAGTAAGTAGATTTAATATGTTTTTAAAAAAATAGAAATATAATGATAGAAAACTATTAAAAATGAGCAGGTATTATTAAAAGAAAAAATAGAACTTTTTTAATGTTTATTTATGAGAAAGAGAGAATGCATGAGCATAGGAGGGGCAAAGAGAGAGCAGGAGAGAGGATCCCAAGCAGGTCCCACACTGTCAGCACAGAGCCCAATGTGGGGCTCAACCCCATGAACTGTGAGATCATGATCTGAGCCAAAATCCAGAGTCAGATTCTCAACAAACTGAGCCCCAAGAAAAAGAGAACTTCTAAGAAAAAAAAGCTAAAATAAGAAATCAATAGACAAAAATGAAAAGAGAATTAGTAAACTGAAAGTTACATGTGAATTATCGAAAATGCATCACAGGGAGACTAAGAGGTAAAATATAAGAAAGAGAAGTTAAAAAGCATGGTGGATAGAATAAGAGGTGCAACATATATCTAATCATTAGTCCAGGGAAAAAAGAGACAATAATTAAAATGATAAAAAGACAGTATCTGCAGAGATCATAAATGGGAATATTCTAAAAGTTTTGAAAGACATCAATACACAGATTTGGAAAACACCCTCCACACCACCAAAAAATCCCTAAAAAATAATAAACAGTCACACATAGACACAGTGTAGTGAAAATGAAAAGCCTTAAGTATAAAGAGAAAATATGGAAAACCTCCTAAGAAAAGGCAGATTACCTAAAGAGTAATTAGAATTAGACTAATAACAGTCTTCATAGGTCCAACAAAAGAAGCAAGAGGAGACATCAGGAGAAAATTGTCAAATTAACACTGTATATATTTAAAAAAAATATCCTTCAAGATGAACGACAAATAAAAGGCTTCAATAAAGGATCATATAAAAGATACTCAGAAGGAAGGAGATGATCAGAGAATGAGGTTTGAATGCATGAAGATATAGTGAGCAAAAAGAGAATGAAGAGGGACAAATATAATCATTTGGTAAGTTTAAACAAACAATAATTGTACAAAGCATTATGATATTTAATTTGGTAATAAAATCAATAAAATAGAAATAAATTTCTGGACATGAAAGGCAAATGAATCAGGAAAGAGTGACTAAAGTTGAAATATTCCAAGTAGGGGGTTATTCTCTTATTAGAATTAAGTTTATTTTTACTCAAATATGTTTGTTCAAATTTCTAAGGCAACCACTAAAATAATAGAAATGGATTTAATGATTTCCAAACACATAGAGAATAAAGCAATATGGGGAAGGGGCTATCGCAGATAAAGGTATTAATAGAAATAAAACAAGAGATAAAAGAACAAGGCACAAACAAAATAAGATGGAAGAAAAGAATTAAAAATGTAACTCTTCATAGTAAATGTACATCTAATAAGCATTCTAGTTAAAATACAACAATTTTAAGATTTTATATTTTTAAAGTCCATCTATATGATGTTTACGAAAGAAACACATAAAACATAGGGACACAAAGATTTAAGGTCAAAGTATGGGGAAAAATATATACCAGAAAAACACTATTAAAAATAAAGATAATTGTTCTGACATAAGATAAATTACACACACACACACACACACACACACACACACACATATAAATTTTTTGTTTTTTAAAAGTTTATTTAACATACAGTATAATATTTTGTTAACATACAGTATAATATTAGTTTCAGGTGTACAATTTAGTGATTCAATTAACGGGTCCATATGACACCTGGTGCTCATCACAAGAGGGCTCCTTAAAAGGGTCATAACATGTTAGAAAAAGATGAAATTTACTAAATTAAGAATTCTAGGGGCATCTTAGGTGGCTCACTTGGTTAAGCATCCACTTCTTGATTTTGGCTCAGGTCACGAACTCACTGTTCTTGAGATCGAACCCTGCATCAGGCTCTGTGCTGTCTCTCTCTACCCCTATCCTACTCAAGCACATGCTCTCTCTTTAAAAATAAATAAATATACTTTTGAAAAAAAGAATTCTGAAGTTTTATATATGTATGAACATAGCTTCACAATATACAATACAATACTGAAACACAAAGTAAATTTAAAAATCTACCAGCACCTATTTTCCAATAATTAAAAGGTAAAAGTAACAAAAAATGAGTAAGGGTACAGGAGTTTTGATCAACATAATTAACTGGCTTGACCTACTGGACATTTTTAGAACACTGAGTCCAAGAATTGCAGAACATATATTCTTTTTAGGCATATATGTAATATTTACAAAAGTTGAACACATACTAGACCATAAACATGTTTTAATATATATCAAATTAGTATCATGCAGGCCACATTTTCTGATAATTAATTAAATTGGTAATTAAAATAAAAATCAGTAATAAAAGGATAACTTAAAATAACCTAATTTACATTTGAAAATGTAAAAACACACTTCTAATTAAATAAAGTTATTTAAGAAATTAAATGGAAATTATAAATATTTAATTGAACAATAATGAAAATAAAACTAATCAAAATATGTGTAATGCAGCTGAAGCTGGATTTGGGCTGAAATTTATAGCCTTAAAATTTTCTCTTAGAAATGAGTACAGGCTGAAAACTAGTGATTTTGTCATTAGATTTAAAATGTTAAATATAAAAAAATAAGTTGGAAAGGGGATAAATAATAAATATAAGAACATTAATGAAATAGGAAACAAAAGTACAGAAGAGTTGGTCAACCAAATCAGTTTTTTTGTTAATACAACTATTAAAATTTATAAGCCTCTGTGAATATATACATGACAGAGAGGGTATAAATAAATAATTTTGGTAATCAAAAGGAAGCCATAACCATAGAGACAGAGGAGACTAAATCAATAAAAGAATATTATGAATAACTTTATGCTAAAAAATGAAAAACTTAAATATAGTGGACAAATCTTAGAAAAATATAAAGATCAAAACAGACTAAATTAAAATTTTGAATTCTTCTATGACACACAAATGGAATGAGCAGTTAAAGTGTTTTCCCACTAAGAAAATATCAGGTTCAAATAATTCTACAGGCAAATTTTATCAATCATTTAAAGAATAGATCATGCCAATTTTACACAAACAGAAATCATAATAAAGACATCATATTCTGCAATGCCTTTCATAAGTCTAATATAACTATTATACAAAAATACAGCAAAGACCGCAAATAGCCATCGCAATTTTGAAAAAGATAAACAAAGCTGGAGTCATCACATTTCTGTACTTCAAGTTATATTACAAAGCGATCAAGAATGTATGGTACTGGCACAAAAACAAACACATAGATCAATGGAACACAAGTGAGAACCCCAGAAATGGACCCACAAATGTATGGCCAACTAATCTGCAACAAAGCAAAAGAGACTATCCAATGGAAAGAAGACAGTCTCTTCAACAAATGGTGTTGGAGAACCTGGACAGAAACATGCAAATGAATGCAACTGGACCATTTTCTGACACCATAGAAAAAATAAATTCAAAATGGATAAAAGATCTAAATATGAGACAAGAAACCATCAAAATCCTAGAGAAAAACACACAGAGTAGCTTCTTTGACATCAGACTTAGCAATTTTTTACTAGATACGTTTTCTGAGGCAAGGGAAACAAAAGCAAAAATAAACTATTGGGACTTCATCAAAATAAAAAGCTTCTGCACAGTGAAGGAAACAATCAACAAAACTAAAAGGCAACCTATGTAATGAAAGAAAATATTTGCAAATGACACATTGTATAAAGCGTTAATATCCAAAATCTGTAAGAACTTTTAAAACTCAACAACCTAAAGAAGAATGATCCAATTAAAAACATGGGAGAAGACATGAACAGACATTTTTCCAAAGCAGACACATGTAAAAATGCTCAACATCACTCACTATCAGGGAAATACAAATCAAAACCACAATGAGATACCACCTCACACTTGTCAGAATGATTAAAATTAACAACTCAGGAAACAACAGATGTTGGTGAGGATGTGGAGAGAGGGAACCCTTTTGCACTCTTGCTAGGGATGCAAACTGGTGCAGCCACTGTGGAAAACAGTATGGAGGTTCCTCAAAAAGTTAAAAATAGAACTACCCTATGACCCAGGAATTACAACTAGGTGTTTACCCAATGGATACAAAAATATTTATTTGCAGGGATACATGTACCCTGATTTTACAGCAGCATTATCAACAATAGCCAAATTATGGAAAGGGCCCAAATGTCCATCAACTGATGAATGGACAAAAATGTGGTATATATATATATATATATATACACATTACTATGTGTGCATATATATATATATTACTCAGCCATTATAAAGAATGAAATATATATATACTTAAATATATTATATACTTATATATACTTATATACATATATATATATGTATGAGTGTGTGTATATATATATATATATATATATATTACTCAGCTATTATAAAGAATGAAATCTTGGGGTGCCTGGGTGTCTCAGTCAGTTAGGTGTCCTATTTCGGCTCAGGTCATGGTCTCGCAGTTCATGGGTTTGGGCCCCACATCCGGCTCTGTGCTGACAATTCAGACCCTGGAGCCTACTTCGGATTCTGTGATTCCCTCTTTCTCTTCCCCTCCCCTGCTAATGCTCTGCCTCTCTCTGTCTCTCAAAAATAAATAAATGTTAAAAAAAAAATTTTAAAAAGAATGAAATCTTGCCATTTGCAATGACATGAGACTATTACGCTAAATAAAATAAATCAGTCAGAGAAAGAAAAATACCATATGATTTCACTCATATGTGGAATTTAGGAAACAAAACAGATGAATATATGGGGATAAAAGAGGCAAATGAGGGAACACACTCTTAACTATAAAGAACAAACTAAGGGTTACTTGAGGGGAGGTCGGTGGGGGGGATGGGTTAAATGAATGATAGGTTAAGGAGGACACTTGTAATGATGATCACTGGATGTTGTATGTAAGTGATAAATCACTAAATTCTACACCTGAAACTAATATTATACTGTGTGTTAACTAACTGATATTTAAATTAAAACTAGATATTAAAACAAGAAACAAAAATAAAAGAAATCCCAGAGATACAGCAACCTTTTTAAAAGGAAAATCACAGTCATTTTCAATTATAAACTAACTTAAAAAAACAAACAAAATCTAACAATTCATTAACAGTAAATCATATTGGAGTTATTCTAGAAATGCAAGTGGTTTCAGCATTTAGAAAATTACTCTACTTGACCATATTATCAGTTTAAGAGAGAAAACCATATGAGTACCTCACTATGTAGAAGATATACTTGGTTAAATTTAATATATTTCTGGTTGAAAACTCTTAGCAATAAAGGAGAAGTGGGGAAGTTCCTCAACCTGATAGAAAATATCTAGAAAAAAATCTACATCAATTATCATATCAACAAGGAAACACTAAAATTTAAAATTAGTAACAAGACAATGCTAACTACCATTACCACTTCTTTTTTGTACTGAAAGTCATTGCCAGAACAACAGGACAAAAATAAATAAATAATACTAATAAGAATTGAAAAATATGGGAAAAAAAACTTGTACTATTTGCAGACTATATAACTGTTCACACAAAAAATCCAAGGAAACCCAATTATCAAAGTTGAGGAGAGAACTCTCCTAGGGTTCCTGATGCAATTCCAATTGCACTTAGAAAAATAGGCAATGAACAAGGAAGTGTTGTTTAAAATATATATATATATATATATATATATAATTTAATAAATGGCATAGAGATTGGAAGGGAAAAAAATAAAACTGTCCCTACTTGTGGATGATCTAATTTTTTATGTAGAAAATCCCAAGGAATTTTACAAAAATCCTCTGAGAACTAATAAGTGAATTTAGTAAAGTTGCATGATATATGATCAATATGCAAAAGTCAGTCACATTTCTGGTTACTGATACTGAACATAGGGAAACTGAAATTATAAACATAAAACCATTTATAACCATTCCAAAGCAAATGAAAGTGTTAAGTTTATACTTAACAAAACATGTACAGGATATATATTCTTAAAACTACAAAGCACTGATAAAAGAAATCAAAGAAGATCTAAATAAATGGAGAAATATACCCTATTCATGGATTTGAAGACTTGCCATAGTAAAGATGTCAGTTCTCTACCCAAAAAGGCTTATAGGTTTCATGAAATTCTCATGAAAATTCCAGCAAGGATATTTGGAAACATAGACAAGTTCATTCTAAAATTTACATGGCAAGACAAAAGACCTAGAATGGGTAAAACAATGTTGAAAAGAAGAATAAATGTTGGGATCACTTTAACTCACATTAAGACATATAATGTAGCGATAGTAATCGTTAGAGTACGGTATTGGTGCGTGCATAAGACACATAGATCAGTGGAATAGAATATAGAATATAGAAATAGACTCACACAAGTATGACAAACTAAAAAAAGATGCAAAAATCATTACACAAATGGTCCTGGAGCAATTGAACATCCATAGATATAATAAAAGAATCTGAACCTAAGTCTAAAAACATACATAAATATCTCAAAGAAATCATAGGTGTAAATGTAAAAAACAAAGATATAAAACTTTTAGGAAAAAAAATAGGTGAAAATCTTCAGGATTTAGGGCTATGCAAAAAGTTCTTAGTCTTGACACCAACAGCAGGATTCATAAAAGGAAAACCTGATAAAATGGACCTCATCAAAATCACAAAATTTTGATCTGTGAAATTCCTTTTGAGGATGATGAAAACAAACTAGAAACTAGGAGAAAATATTTGCAAACCACATATTCAATAAAGAACTAGTAGGGGCGCCTGGGTGGCTCAGTCGGTTGGGCGTCCGACTTCGGCTCAGGTCATGATCTCACGGTTCGTGAGTTCGAGCCCCGCGTGGGGCTCTGTGCTGACAGCTCAGAGCCTGGAGCCTGTTTCAGATTCTGTGTCTCCCTCTCTCTCTCTGCCCCTTCCCTGATCATGCTGTGTCTCTCTCCGTCTCAAAAATAAATAAACATTAAAAAATTAAAAAAAAAAGAACTAGTAGCTATAATATATAAAGACGTCTCAAAACTCAACAGTGAAAATAAAATACAAAACACTAAAACAATCATATTAGAAAATGGGCAAAAGGCAATCATTTTACTAAAAGGAATACACAAGTGGCAAATAATCAAAATGTTTCATGCCACTAGCCATTAACAAATGCAAATTAAACTCATGAGTCATCACTATACACCTATCAAAATGGCAAAATAAAAACCCATTGACAATACAAACTTCTGGTGACAATAAGGAGAAACTGGATCAAACATATATAGTTTGTGGGAATATAAAATGCTACAGTTACTCTGGAAAACAGTTTAGCAGTTTATCATAAAATAAACATTCACTTACTATATAATCTACCAATTGTACTCCTGCGTCTTTATTCCATAGAAATGAAAACTTATGTTCACATAAACATATAGATGAATGTTCATAACAACCTTATTTGTAGAGCCAAAAATTAAAAAAACAAAAACTATATATGTGCTTCAACAAGTGAATGGTTAAACAAACTGTGGTACATCCATACAGTTGAATACTCCTTGACAATAAAAACTAGTAATACATGCAATGATTTGCATGAATCTCCAGAGAATTATGCTGACTGAAAAAAGCCAATCTCAAAAGGTCACACATGATGATTACACTTATATAACATTCCTAAAATGATAAAATTATGAAAATGGAGAACTGATTGGTGATTTCCAGACATTAGGAACAGGATGGGGATGGGGGCTAGAAAGAGGAAGGTGGGTATAGTTATAAAAGGGCTACAGGAGGGATACTTGTGGTGATAGAACTATTCTGTATCTTGACTGTATTAATGCCAATATCCTGGTTGTGATAGTGTACTATAGTTTTGCAAAATGTTAACATTGGGGAACTGAGTAAATGGAATATGAGATCTCTATTATTTCTTAAAACTTAATGTTAACCTACAGTTATCTTAAAGTAAGAAATTTAATTAAAAATATAGAGTAACAACAAAAATTTAGTTACCTAAAGAAAAAAATCTAACAAAAATATAAAAGACCATTATTTTAAAAATGTTCTTTATTTTATTTTAATTTTGTTAAAGTACATTGCAACTTTATTAAAAAGCATTGCAGAAAATGTCAATATTAACCATATTCATCGTGACAGGTGGTCATTGCTATTAAAGTTGAAGTCAAAATTCTCATAAAGTATGTCAAATCTACACAATCTACCTATAGATTAAATGTAATTCTTATAAAACTCCACCCAGCTATTTATAGAAGTTCACAGCTGATTACAAAACTTCACATAGAGAAATAACTAACTGAGAATAACCAAGATATGCTGACAAAGTATAAACTGGAGATATTAAGACATTTTAATAGGTGATGGAAATAATCCAGTATGAAATAGCATGAAAAGGAAAGAGATTACTGCAAATGGGATTTCTTAAGAAGTTTAAAGTAGATGAAATACAGAGTGCATGTGGAGAGGTTAATTTCTATCCAATATAGTTTCAGAAGGAAAGGCAAAGTGTGTGGGTAGAAGGGCAGGCAGGTTAGTCAGTTTGGTGGTGGGATGAAGAGAGGTGAGATATGATATGAGGATGAGGTCGTTGGATGTTTGAGAACAAAGTTCTGATCACATTTGTGTGTGTGCCCTCAGTACTCAGGAATCACTATAAGAGCAGAGGCAAAGCATGATCCATCTTGGAAGCAATTTAGTATAATAGTATGAAACTTACTGGTTGTGTGACCTTCAGGAAGTCATTTACCTCTCTAGGCCTCAGTTTCTTCACTTTAAAAATGGCAATAAAATGTATGTCTCCTCACAGACTGTTTTACAGGTTACAGGAGACTATGTATGTTGTGGTGCTTAAAGTGGTGCCTGGCACATAGAAAGCACTCAATTATTAGTAACTATTTGGCACAGAGCTGGTCTTTAGAGAACAACTGAATAAATTAGATACCCTCAAGATCTCCAGCTAGAACTGCCCTTAAAGCAAGACAGGCTTGAGCTACAAGGCCCTGACTGCCAGTAAAACTGTCCACAAAAGGTGAATGAGCCTGAAGCTCACTTTCTCCTACTCTGGGGCAGTGGGTTTTGATTCCAACAGTTCCGAGAATATTGCTGAGCATGCTCAATCACAGGGTCCAGAAAACTGAAGAATTCAGGTCATGTCTCAAGCTCAAAAGGAAGTGTTAATACAAGGATGATATAAAGAAGTTTGAGTCAGTTTTGTGAAGACATTATCTGAGACTTGACTAATGTCAGACAGCACTTGATCTCTCAGATACTTAGATGCATACCCTTTTGACACTCTATTCAATAGGCCAACCAGAAGATACTTCTAATCAGAAGCTCTTTTGAGAGTGACAACTACCCAACTTGGATTGACTGTAATTATTCTCACTTGATGGATGAATTGCCCTATGATTATATAGGGGGAAAGACAGGTGTATATAGAGGGAAAGACAGGTATTACCCTGGTTTAAGGGCAGAGGAGGGAGAGAAATAGATGTGTGAAAGGGAAGTAAGATTCAGATGAATGAGAAGAGAAATTTCAATGTCTGCAAAAAGTCACTCAACTCTCAGCCCCTTCAACAAGAAAGTCAATGCACTGGGCTCTGCTGATAACTGAGTACCTGGTTTGTAACTGAACTAGGTGAGTAAAGCCTATTACAGCTCAGACCAGAAATTTGGCCTGCTGAATGAACCTCAACTTTCTCTTGTTCTACATGTCACTGGTCAAATGGAAGGATTATACCATAAGTGGATACAAGGGGGAAAGAAGTAGAATAGGAACTCTGCTGTTCTTCAGCATGATGTGTAAGGTTCTCAATGTGATATAGTCCATGGGAAAGGAAAAAAAAAGAAAAAGTGGATAGGAAGATGAGATGGCTCTAAGGCAATCCAAAAGTGTGAGGGCTTACTATATACCAGGTATTTTGCCTACTTTACCTCATTTAGTCTACAATGACCATATAATGTAGGCATTATTAACCTTATTTTATAACTGAGGAAGTTGAGATTCAAAAAAGGGAAGGATCTAACCAAGATCACAGAAGAAATGACAAAGGTGGGATATGTTTCTCAGAATACCCATTGATATTTCAATAAATAAGTTACTCTGCTTTCTTGGGCATCAATTCTCTCCTCTAAAATGTATAGCATATAATGTTTTATAGGTAAAGTATGGTAATATGCCATTTCCTGGACCTATAAAAACAACCCTGGGAGATCAGTACTATTAACATACCCTTTTTACACTTAAGGAAACCAAGGATAATACAGGCTAAATAACCAATCAGTATAGCTCCTCTATAAAGCTAGTCACTGGCAGCCAGTGGATAGATTTTCTTGCCCATTTAAATTTAATAAGTTTTTCACAAATCCTTTAACTCTAACAATCTATGAATCTATGAGCTGTATGATTTTGAGCAAATTTCTTCCCTTTCCTGGGCCTATTTTCCCATCTGAAAGGGATAAATTGGATTAGTTTCTAAAAGGTTTGTGTACTCTGCCTTAGATTTTAAGGTCCAACCATAAATAGCTCAGGTCAAATGGAAATTATGTTCAAAATCTAGATTACCGAAGTGAGGGAGTTGAAGTATATTTTACTTGTATAAATATGGTGATATTTTTAGCCACAAGTGTCATTTAGGGCCTTAGATTCTTGGGAAGAACAAATCCCTGAATTTGAACTCTTAGATAAGTTAGTTTCAGAAAATTCTCTATTTCCTTGTAGGTCATACTGATATTACTGGTAGCACATGAGGCCATGGAAGAGGTACAGGACCAGGAGTCAGGAGGCTTTAGATGAATCAATTCCTGTCACTGTGAAATAGGTGGTTGTGTACCCGGGTATTGAGCATGCTGTCATTGAAAAAGATGGTTTTTAATGTTTTCCTAGCAAAAATGTTTCATGACTCGAAAGACTGTTGGTCCATATTCATTGAGATTTGGAGACTGGAACCAAAACTAGAATCTGATGAGAATGTCATTGATTCCACAGAATTAGGATCCTAGACACTTCCTTCTTGAGAGAAGACTGTAACTTGTATGAAACACATGGGAGACATTAAAGAGATTCTGCTCTGAATTCTTTAGACCAAGAAGAGAGTGAACACATTTGAAGGAATGACTCACTTACATTTTTATTAAAAATACCCAGAAAGACAGAAATTCAAACTATTGTAACTATTCTGGGACAATGCAGCTGCTCAGGACTTTGTGCTTATCTGTCTGAGCCAGGAGTGTTTGTTCCAGCAAGGAAGGACGCTGATACATATAAAAGCCACGGGAGATGCACTGCCATTCTTTCTGGCAAACTGTGTTGCCAAGATCAATTCCATTCCATGAGAAATTGTGTAAAGTTCAACAGGACATTATTCCATAGACCTGTCAGCATCTGAAACTACTAACAACAATTAGGATTTTTCTCTAGTCACCTAACGATCATTTAGTTACAAAGGACTAGATTTATATTTTCTTTCTTCCATTTAGCTACCCTTCTGTTTCTTTTTCTTTTCATCACCACTGCTTCTCCTAACTTTCTCATCTCCTTTTCTTTACTTTTGTACTTTAATTTTCTTTATTATTTGTCTTTTGAAAAGTTTTTATTTAAATTTCATTTAGTTAACATACAGTATATTAGTTTCAGGTGTACAATATAGCGACTCAACACTTCCATACAACACCTGGTGCTCATCACAACAAGTGTACTCCTTAATTCCCATTACCCATTCACCCATTCCCCAACCCACCTCTTCTCTGGTAACCATCTGTTTGCTCTCTATAGTTCAGAGTCAAGTTTTTGCTTTGTCTCTTTCTTTTTTCCTTTGCTCATTTGTTTTGTTTCTTAAATTCCACATATGAGTGAAATCATATGGTATTTTTCTTTCTCTGACTGGCTTTTTCACTTAACATAATAGTCTCTAGCTCCATCCACATCATTGCAAATGTCAATATTCCTTTTTTCTATGGCTGAGTAATATTCCATTGTATTTGTATACCACATCTTTATTCATGCCTTCTTCTTCTCTTCTGTTTCCTCCCTTTCTTTCATATTTTCCTCTCTTTCATATCCTCTCTTCTCTTTATTCTATTTTCTCTTACTCCATTTTATCTTCATTTGTTCTCTTATTTCTTACCTAATTACCAGTGACGCCAAGAAAGAAACTTGCCTATGGCCATTTTCCTCTTTCCAAGAGATTGAAACTCCAACCAAACATATGTAAAAAAAAATCCACATGACAAAAAAAAGGCCCAAGAAGCCATCCCAGGTATTCCCCACCAGATTCCAGTCATTGCACACCTACTAGCCATCTCCTTACTTCCCCATGTATTTCCTTATTCTCTCATTGCTTGATATCTACTCACTACATGGTTGCTGTTATTATCAAAAACTATAATTGGGAGCTAGCTGTGTTTAACCTCTATACCAGATTAATACTCAGGTCCCTTCCACAAGGTAATTTATAGGCCATGACAGATAACACTTGATACAAATAGTTGACAGGACACAAAATGCTAAAATGTCAGAGCAGACCATGAATTATACATCTCTCAAGTTATGGTATTGGAAATTAGGGCAATATCTTGCAGCAATCAGAGGCCAGATCAGGTGGGGCCTGGTAGACTTTAATATATACTTAGGATGATGTTTTAACTGCAATGGGCAGCCCCTTATCATTCACATGACCTTCAGAAAGGGGCTGGGTCTCATTTGTTTCTGTAATATTAACATCAAGTACAGGCCTCTCTCTAGTGAATAAGTATTGATTGACTTCCAGATTAGGTCACAATCCTACATTATACCTCTAGAAACTTCTCTGTTCAAATGTAAAATGGAGTTGATAACAAGTACCCCCTCATATAGTTAATGTGAGAATTAAATGAGATAATCTATATAAAGTATGGCCCACAATGTCTATAATATGTATTATCTAGCCCTTTACAGAAAAAATTTACCCACCCCTGGCCTAAAATAGTGCCTACAACATGGTGGGCCCCCAATAAATGTTTTATGTTTGACATATAAAAAAGTGTTATATATAAGGAACATAGTAATATTGTAATAACATTGTATGGTAAAAAAGAAAGTACTATGTTGTCTAGCTATTATTACTATTAGCACATATATCCCCAGAGATGGTAGCTCAACTGTAGTTTTTCTAAATAATCCAAAGATTATACACAGTATGGATGAGTGAGTGTCAGGCCTGTCTTGACTCTGGCCCTACTCCAAAATAAGGTTTCTCAGCCTCAGCACTATTGATATTTTTGGCCATATAATTCTTTGTTGTGTGTGAGAGGGTAGGAGGTGAGAAGTTTGCCTTGAGTATTGTAGGATGTTTAGTAGCATCTTTGCTCTCTATTCACTAGACAGTAGTAACACTCCCTCCCCACGTATGACAACTGAAAGTATATTCAGGCATTGATAGATATAGCCTGGCATGGCAAAATTTTCCCATTAAGAACTACTGATCTAAAGGGATTCCAAAATACAAGGCAATGTGTTAGCGAATTTGAACTCACAGGAGACACAGGGTAGCTGATATCTTCATTTAGGTCCTGGTTGCTTAATTCTGGATGAGGAGGAGGGGGAAAGGGAGATAGAGAGTTTTTAGTTTGAATCTAAATTGGAATTCAGACAGATGTAGCATATCTGGTGAACTAGTGGACAGTCCTGACAGAAAATTATGTGCAAGAGGGTCAAGAGTCAAGATGAAGTTCTCCTCAAATCAGACATTCTGAAGGAAGAAGGTGACAGGTTTGAAGAGCTTATGAAAGAGCTCTTTTGCTACAAACTGAATGATTAAGAGCTCAGTAGTGATAATTGGGGGCATCTCTGATAAAGTAGAGTGAAAGTGAAGGAAAAGTGCTTTCTTCTTTGACATAGGCCTCCGGATAGTTTTGGCATAATGAGGGCACCAGTGGTGTTGTACGTGGAGGGGAGGGGGCTGTAGGACTAGGTATAACAGAGGTAGTGAAGAGGAAGAGTCGATATAAATACATGTGAAATATGTGAGAGCCCTGGAAATATTTAAAGAATATGTGGGGTCAAGAATCAGTTAGGGGTGCCTGGGTGGCTAAGTCGGTTAAGCTCTGACTTCAGCTCAGGTCATGATCTCACATTCATGAGTTCAAGCCCTGTGTCAGGGCTCTGTGCTGACAGCTCTGAGCCTGGAGCTTGCTTCAGATTCTGTGTCTCCCTCACTCTCTGCCCCTCCCCCGCTTGCACGCATGCGCTCTTTCTCTCTCTCTCTCTGAAAAAATAAACATTTTTTTAAAAGAATCAGTTAAATCTATAATCCTATATTCTTCATGTGCCCATATTTAATTCCACAAGTTTGTGAGGCCTAAAGAAATCCAGGACCTTGGCAGATATTGATCAGTACACATTTGTTTAATGGATTAACAAGTGGATGGGTCTCCAGATGACGAGCATCAGAACACATCAATATGAATACTTTAACGACAGGAGATCTTGCTTCCAATTCCCCTATTTAGCCTTGTGTAAATTATTTCCCTTCACTTGACTTCAGTTTCCTCATTCTAGGTTGGACTAGATAACCTTTAAGATTTCTTCTAGCTATGACATTTCTAGGCACCAATGATTTTACACACCATTGTGGGTCAGTAAAAACCATTCATTTCTCTTCTAGAACTTTCTCACTAAACCAAAGATGCTATAGTATAGAAGCATAGACAGATCCTTAGGACTCATCTAGCCCCTTGTCCACAGTCTGGAGGCAGATGAGTTTCTATAACATAACCTCACTTTTCTCTAAGCTACTTTTACAGGCAAAATAACTGCAGGTCTTCCATTTTACACATACGATCTAATTGAGCACTCTTTTCCTGCTGCTTAAAGACTTTCTCATCTTCCTTTAACCTCAGCCACAAACTCTGTATAAGATTAAAGATATTTTCCAAAGTCTTTTATAAGCTCTCTCTTCTTCAGGTCAAATACTTCAACACTTAGTCTCCCTAAAGTTCCATTTCCCAGCCTGTCAGTCATATTCATTCTTCCCTGCATGCTTTTAAGTACTGGCCTGGGAATCAGAAAATCAAGGGCTAAATTCTGGCTCTTCTACTAATTTTCTGTGCTATCATGGACAGGTTATTTAAACTTTTGGCCACAATTACCTCAACTGCAATGTGAGGCTAATAATTTCTATGCTGCATATGGATTGCAAGAGAGCTTTACCTATCTAAAGGAAATAAAATAGTGAAGCAATATTTAAATCATAACTTTGAAAGCATAATAAAGATGCAAAGAATATGTCATTTCTAAGAACTGACCATAAAAATTCCAACAACAATACAATTAATCTGAAATTTAGAAACAAACTGTGGTACGTCCATATAATGGAATGCTTTCCAAATGTTAATGAAAATTAAATGCATTTTGTTAAGTGAAAAACAGACTACTCCTTGGAATATTCCTTTGTAGGACATTCTGAAAAATGTAAAATTATAGAAATGGAAAATAGATCAGTGGTTATCAGAGGTCAGGAGTAGAAGGAGAGGTTGACTTCATAGGTGCAACACAAGAGGATTTTTAGAGTGATGGAAGTGTTCTGTATGGAATTGTGATAGTAGACACCCAGCTTTATGTAACTTCCAAAACCCATAGAATTGATATTTCTTTTTTTTTTTTATTTTTTTTTTATTTTTTTATTTTTTTTATTTTTGGGACAGAGAGAGACAGAGCATGAACGGGGGAGGGGCAGAGAGAGAGGGAGACACAGGATTGGAAACAGGCTCCAGGCTCCGAGCCATCAGCCCAGAGCCTGACGCGGGGCTCGAACTCACGGACCGCGAGATCGTGACCTGGCTGAAGTCGGACGCTTAACCGACTGCGCCACCCAGGCGCCCCTAGAATTGATATTTCTAATCGAGACAAGATGATGGCATAAACTTGTCTCTCCATTCCTCTTCCCACTGAGTACAGATGTAAATCCTGGAAATAAGAGGAAAAAAATGTTAAAAGGTAGAAAGAGGAAGGAAAACTGATTAGGGACCTTAATATTGGAGGAAAATATATCAACAAAATATCTTACTATTTCCCACACAGTGGAAGGTCTAGCATTTCTTTACTCCAAATCTAGTAATAGAAAGTGGTTCAGGTAGGTATATCCCTCCCCCATGTTGAAGGAATTCTTGCCTAATATACTAGGCAAAAGAAATAAATTGGAAGCCCAGCTAACAATAAGGAAGTATTCTCCCTGCGAGCAATGAAGGAGTATTTTTTCTACCTGCTAGGTCTGAGATATTCCTTTCCTTCCCAAAGACACATGAAGACTCTTCCTTCACACAAAGAGCACCCAGAGACTGTGGGTACCATCAGAGGTGATCTCATCACAAGTGCTAAGTCAGGAAGTACTCTCCTTTTCTATAGGTCCTGAATTCCCCTCCTCCACCTACAGACACAAAACCAGGGGCAAAATCACAGGGTATAATGGCACAAAAATCAATCTCATCCAGGGAAATTCTCTTGTCTACCCCTATCTGACTCCTCTCACGTACCCAGAGATATGAGTGCTAGTGTGTGTGTGGGGGGGGGGATGTCATCTGCAAGAGATATCATACCAAAAATAGTGGCTCTAACTCAGAAAAGCTCTCTGTTATCCAAAGGCAGGAGGTAGCTGTACAGTAAGTTTCTAGCCTAGAAAGTATGCTTTCTTCCCAAAGGAAGGAGACTCTTTCTCACACTTAGAAGCATAAGTGTGTGGAAACACTTTCTACCTTATAAAACAGCATCATTGGGGACCAGTAGAAGCCCCACAACTATGAGATTAACCAAGCAGACTAGAATATAAATATAAATATAAATATAAATATAAATATAAAGTTTCAGAAAATTAGAATGTCATTGGACCATAGCCCACAAAAGTAGGCCAGGATTTGTATTCTATACTATATTATACTATACTCTACTATACTATACTATACTTGATTGCCTACTAAAATAAAAGATATATATAGGACCCAGAGTGTCCTAATATAATAAACAAATGTCCCAGATGCCAGAAAAAAATTACCCATTATAAAAAGAAGCAGGGGGGCGCCTGGGTGGCTCAGTCGGTTAAGCGTCCGACTTCAGCTCAGGTCACGATCTTGCGGTCCGTGAGTTAGAGCCCCGCGTCGGGTTCTGGGCTGATGGCTCAGAGCCTGGAGCCTGCTTCTGACTCTGTGTCTCCCTCTCTCTCTGCCCCTCCCCTGTTCATGTTCTGTCTCTCTCTGTCTCAAAAATAAATAAACGTTAAAAAAATTTTAAAAAGAAGCAGAAAAATTACAATTTGAATGGCAAAGATAATCAACTGACACTAACACTGAGAGGATCAGATGCTGCAATGACTTGACAAGGATTTTAAATCAGGCATCATAAAACACTTCAGCAAGCAATTACAAATTATCTTGAAACAAATTAAAAAATAGAAAACATCAACAAGTAGATAGAAGTTCAAAAATATCCAGTTGTAAATTACAGAACTAAAATATACAGTAACTGAAAATTTTTATAAAGTCATTGCATGTACTCAATAGTGTAGTGGACACAAGAGAGAATAGAATCAATGAACTTGAGGACAGAACAATAGAATGTATAAAATCTGAACTACAGAGAAAATAATAGACTAAAAATATAATAAACAGATCTTCAATAATCAGTGGGAGAATAACAAAATATCCAGCATTCATATAATCAGAGTCTTGAAAGGAAAGGAGAAAGAGGGGGGCTGAAAGAGAATTTGGAGAAACAATTGCTGAAAAATACCCAAATTTAAAGAATATACCTACAGATTCAAGCAACTAAGCAAACTCAAAACAGGATAAACTCAAAGATACTAATGCCTAGATGTATCATAATTAAACTTCTGAAAAGGAAAGACAAAAAAAAGTAGTGAAAGGAACCAAAAAGAAAGGACAACACCTGTAAAAGAACATTATTGAATGACAGTAGCTTTCTTATTAGAAATTATGAAAGTCAAAAGAAGGTAGCACAAATACTGAAAGAAAAGAACTGACAACTGTGAATTCTGTAACCAGGAAAACTTTGCTTCAGAAATGAAGAAGAAATAAAGACGTCCTCAGATAAAGGAAAACTAAAAGAATTTGAAATTATTTTAGCAAACCTCTAAAGAAATGTTAAAATAATTTTTTAAACAGACAAACAAAAAATAAATTATAAAAGGAGAAATCTTGAAACCAAAAGAAGTAAAAAAGAACAATGGGAAGAGCAAAACTATGGGGAAGTACAAGAAACTATACTTCCCATTATAATTTTCTAAATCACTTGTTATTAAAACAAAAAAATCATAACATCATCTTAGAATCAAAATAATTATTTTAAAAATGGGTATGGTAAAATGACCTTGAGGGAAGTAAGGTTTCCACATTTTACTCAAAGTGGTGACAACTTGACTCTAGCAAACTGTGCTAAGTCATATATATTTTAATACCCAGAATAATCATTAACAAAACTATAAAAAGCAAAACACTAAAAATATTATAAATAAATGACTGGAATCTTAAAAAATGTTGAAGTAACTCATAAGAGAGTAAGAAAAGAAAAAGAGAAAACAAAGAAAAAACTGGGAAACTGAAGCCTAACATAACAATGATAACCTTAAATGTAAAAATCGTCTAAATAAACCTAGTAAAAGAGATTCGTAGTGGATTAAAAGCATGATTCAACGATATTCTGTTCATTCATGATCAGGGATAAATAAATCAAAACTACAATGAAATATCACTTCATACCTGTCAGAATAGCTAAAATCAATAACACTAGAAACAACAGATGTTGGTGAGGATTCAGAGAAAGGGGAACCCTCCTTCACTGTAGGTGGGAATAGAAACTGATACAGCCACTCCAGAAAACAGTATGGAAGTTCCTTAAAAAGTTAAAAATAGAACTACCCTACAATCCAGAAATTGCACTACTAGGTATTTATTTAAAGGATACAAAAATACTAATTCAAAGGGATACATGCACCCCAATGTTTATAGCAGCATTCTCTACAATAGCCACATTACAGAAAAAGTCCAAATGTCCATCAACTGATGAATGGGTAAAGAAGATGTGGTATATATATATATATATATATATATATATATATACATATATACACAATGGAATGTTACTAAGCCATAAAACAGAATGAAAAGAAGAAAACAGAATGAAATCTTGCCATTTGCAATGACATGGATGCAGCTAGAGAGTATTATTCTAAGTGAAATAAATCAATCAGTGAAAGGCAAATACCATATGATTTCACTCACATGTGGAATTTAAGAACCAAAACAAATAGTCATGGGGGAAAAAAGGAGGCAAACCAAAAAACAGACACTTAACTATAGAGAACAAACTGATGGTTACCAGAGAGGAGGTGGGGAGGAGGGATAGGTTAAATAGGTAAGAGGTATTAAGAAGTGTACTTGTAATAAGCACTGGGTGTTGTATGTAAGTGTTCATTAAATTGTACAACTGAAACTGATATTATACTGGAGTTGACTAACTTGAATTTAAATAAAATGTTTAAAATCTTATTTTAAGTTTTTATTTATTTATTCTGAGAGAGAAAGAGAGCATGAGCAGGGTAGAGATGCGGGGGTGGGGGGGGAGGAGAGAGAATCCCAGTGCAGAGAGAGGGGAGAGAACAGCCAGTGCCAAGCCCAATGCAGGGCTCAAACTCATGAACCATGAGATCACGACTTGAGCAGAAATCATGACTGAGCCACGCAGGCACCCCTTAAATAAAATCTTTTAAAAAATAAAAGAAGCTCACTCCAAATTCAACAAAATAGATATGCCATGAATGTCTAACAGCGCAATCCATAATGGAAAAATAACTTATGGATTACATCAAAAATTTTAAACTTTTGTTCTGTGAAAGCCCATGGAAAGTCGATAAAAAGATATGCTACAAGGATACATAAAAAATTGCAAACTACATATCCATAAAAGGACTAGTATATTGATTATATAGTCAACACTCAAAATTCAACAGTACAAAACAAAAACAAAAACCTTAAACAATCCAATTAGAAAATAGGAAAAAGACAGAAGCAGTCATATTACTGAAGAGGACATACAAATGGCACATAAGAAGAGGAAAAGATGTTCAACATCATTAGCCAGAAGGGAAATTTAAATTAAAACCACAATGGAATATCACTATACACTTTCTCAGAATAGTTAAAATAAAAAAGTTGTGACATCAAATGCTGATGAGGATGAAGATAAACTAGATGATTCATGCATTTCTGATGGGAATGTAAAATGTTTCAACCAAAATAGTTTAGAACTTTCTTAAGAAACAAAACATCACTCTCCCAATGTGCATAGACCTTGCACTTGTACGGTGGGTTTGTGGTATCCCTGCTTGAGCAGATGTTTAGATCCCAAATCATAATTCTCAATGTCTGAGTAGTAGTTTATTGTGATGCTTTAGACCATGAGTTCAGCTAAAAATGAAGCTAGAAGATGAGTTTCCCATACACCTAGATGTCTATCCATGGCAAGAGGACACCCCAAGCCACCTAGTTATTTAAAGTGATGGTGGAGAAAACCAAGTCTTCATGATGAAGAAATGTAATATAAGATCTTCAGTTGGATACTGAAATAGAAAAGGGACATTAATAGAAAAACTAGAGAAACCCTTTAAGTTTCTAATTAAGTTAGCAGTATTGGACCACTGTGAATTCTTTAGTTTTGATTATTTACTGCAGTAATAAAAGGTTTTTTTTTTAATGTTTATTTATTTTTGACAGAGAGAGAGAGAGACAGAGCATGAGCGGGGAAGGGGCAGAGAGACAGAGGGAGACACAGAATCTGAAACAGGCTCCAGGCTCTGAGCTGTCAGCACAGAGCCCGATGCGGGGCTCGAACTCACAGATGGCGAGATCATGACCTGAGCTGGAGTCGGACACTCAGTCGACTGAGCCACCCAGGTGCCCCTAAAAGGTTTTAACATTAGGAAAAGCTAAGAGAAACACATACATGTGAACATCTTTGTAACTCTTCTATAAATTTAAATTTATTTCAAAACATAATGTTTTTAAAAGTTAACTTGGGGAGCTTGGGAAGATGGCAGAGTAGGAAGACCTTGAGCTTACCCCACTCCACATTACAACTAGATATCATCCACATCCAAGTCAATAAAGATCTTCAGATCTGGAGAATGATCTGAAGACAGGAAGAACAAACTGCAAAACTAAAAAAAAAAGAGAAGCTTCATCTGAAATGTTGGGAAGGTCAGAAAGGTGGAGGGAAGCTGCCCCCAGGAGGGAGGGGTTTGTGCAAGCAAAGAAGGCAGAGAAACAGGCCCTCCCACTAGGGAGCTCACACCTGCAAGACTAATCCCCCATAACATTTGGATTTAAAAAACAAAAGGGCTGAATTCCTTGAGTTTGTAAAATCAGTGGGACTTGGAGCCTGGAGCTTTAAAAGTCAGCTGACTCAGCACTGGGCAAGCCTGGAGGGTGAATGATAGCTGGGTCACCACCCTTAAAGAGACAGCAGCCTGCTTGGAGAGGCAACATAAAAACAGCAGTTTGCACAAAGCCAGGGGGAAACAGGAGACAAATTTGTTCATACTGATTTTGGACCATGTTGGGAGACTTTTCCAAAAACAAGGGAGATAAAAGGTGTCATTTTCCTTCCCTGCCTCCAGCATTAATACAGAAACATCTGCAAGAGGTGGTGCTGCACAGACACTTGCTACCTAACCTGCTAGCAGTGTGCCATGCCTACAACTTCTCCTGAGGACTTTTCCACTCCAAGCCTGCTTGCCTTAGCTCTGGGCTCAGAGCAAATTTTGTTAAAGGTATTCATGTACTGTGCCCAGCCACAGGATGCACAGCTGCTGCAATTCAGCACACCCAACCACCATACATAGCCCAGCTGTACACCCCCAGCCACCTTCATGCACCTGGCCCAGCTATGCCCTGTCATCATTGTGCACCATGCCCAGCCTCAAACCCCAAGCCACCCAGGCACACAGCCCCCAACCACCACAGCCCTTTGGGTGATCCATCATAGGAATAGTGGCCCAGCACAAATTTTGCTAACATAGTCGCCTGCCTCACAAAATCCCCTGGTGTGCACACAACCTTAGAGTTGGCCTGCCTTGGTCCCACTAACACCACAGGTAACTAACACAGCCCACAAAAAGCACAGAGTCAGTTGTAGACAATTGCACTGAAAGGAAAAGTGACTCAGAAACAACAGCAGGACATTAGCAACACACATAGGATATATGCTACTGAAAAGCCAGGTTTTGGTGAATAGGGGACACTGCACTGCAGGGCACTCCAGGATCTTTTCTTCATAAAGTCACTACTTTCAAGAGCAAAAGACATAGATGACTTTCTTAACACAGAGAAACAGACACAGAAAGCCAGACAAAAATAAGAGACAGATAAATTTACCCCAAATGAAAGAACAGGACAAGGCCATAGCCAGAGATCTAAGTGAAACATATATAAGTAACATGCCCGATGAAGAATTTAAAGCAACAATCATAAGGAAACTCACTAGACTTGAGAAAAAAGTGGAACACATGAAAGAGACCCTTAACACAGAGATAAGGAATAATGTAGCTTAGATAAAAGGCTCAAAAAACAGTGAAAAACACATTTGATGGAATGAACAGCAGGATGGAAGGAGCAGAGAAATGAATTAGTGAACTAGACACAGAGTAATGGAAAGTGATCAAGGTGAACAAAAGAGAGAAAAAAAGAATTATGCAAAATAAGAATGGACTTGGGGAACTCAGTGACTCACTCAGATGTAACAATATATGTATTATAGGAGTCCCAGAAGAAGAAGAGAGAAAAAGGAACTGAAAATTTAGTTTAAGAAATAATATCTGAAAACTTGCCTAACCTGGGGAAGGAAACAGACATCCAGATCCAGGAGGCACAGAGAACTCCCATCAAAATCAACAAAAGCAAATCTACACCAAGACATTTTAATTAAGGTGTCAAAATATAATGATAAAGAAAAAAAATTAAAGCATAAATACAAAAGAAGACAGTAACTTAGAAGGGAAATCTATAAGGGTAGCAGGAGATTTTTCAACAGAAACTTGCCAAGCCAGAAGGGAATGCCATGATATATTCAGAGTGCTAAATGGGAAAAAACTACAGCCGAGAATACTCTATCTAGAAAGTCTGTCATTCAGAATAGGAGAGACAAAGAATTTTCCAGAGAAATAAAACCTAAAGGAGTTCTTGACCACTAAACCAGCCCAGCAAAAAATAATAAAGAGGATACTTTGAGTTGAAAGGAGACACCAAAAGTGACAGTATGAAGTTAGATAACACAAAAACAATAAAAATGAATGTTTCTGTAAAATAAGTCAAGGAACTCACAAAATAAAAGAATGGAAAATATGACACCATAGGAAAAGCTAGAAGGAGAAGGATGTAGAGAGAACAAGAAGGAAGAACAGAAAATGACATCCACGGATTATAGTACCTACAGCCAAGCTGCAGCCCAGCAGGGCTACGGTGCTTAAACTGCCCAGCTCACCCAATATATATACTGACTGCTGAAACATATGGGCAGTAAAGTTATGGAACCTATGGACAGCTCGCTGATGTCATCTATACCCAGGCTCAGACTACTGTGACATATGCCAGACCACATATGCAACTTCTTATGGACAGTGTCCCACTGGTTATATTACTCCAACTGCCCCCCCAGGCATAGTCAGCCTGTCCAGGGTTATGGCACTGGTGTTTAGGATAACACCTCTGTTATGGTCACTACCACCCAGACCTTCTATGCAGCTCAGTCTGCATATGGCACTCAGCCTGCTTACCCAGCCTATGAGCAGCAGCCAGAAACCACACTTGCAGGATTGTAGCAAACCTGCTAAAACTAGTCAACCTCAATATAGCACAACCATCCCAGCCTAGGATATGAACAGAGAAGCTACAGTTATCCCAGGTACCTGGGAGCTACCCAGGCAGCCAGTCATGGCACCACCATCTTATCCTCCTACCAGATATTCCTCTACACAGCCAACTAGTTATGAGAATAGCAGTTACTCTCAGCAGAACACGTATGGGCTGCAAGCAGATATGGACAGCAGGGTAGCTATGGTCAACAAAGCAGCTGTGGGCATCAGTCAGCCACTAGTTAACTACTGCTAAACTGGACCCTACAGTCAGTCTTAAAGTCAATATAGCCAACAGACCATCAGCTAAGGGCAGCAGAGTTCATTTCAATAGTACCACCCCAGTAGCATGGGTGTTTATAGGCAGGAGCCTGGAGAGTTTTCTGGACCAGGAGAGAACCAGACCATGAGTGGCCCTGATAGCTAGGGCAGGGTAAGAGAGTGATTTGATTATGGAGGCATAAGCAGAGGCAGACAGAGAAGAGAACATGGTGGAATGAATGTGCTGGACAGCAAGATGTCTTCAAAAAGCCTATGGACCCATGGAGGAAGGACAAGACCTTGATCTAGGCCCACTAGTAGATACAGATGTAGACTCTGATAATAGTGCAATTTTTCTGCAAGTTTTAAATGACAATGTGACTCTAGATGATCTGGCAAACTTATTTAAGTAGGTGTGGAGTTGTTAAGATGAATAAGGAAACCAGACAACCCATGATCCATATCTACTTGGACAAGGAAACAGGAAAGCCCAAAGCAATGCTACAGTATCCTACAAAGACCCACCAACTAGTGAGGAAATGTAAGGTTTCTCTTGCTCAGCAGAAACCTCCCATGAACAGCATGCAGGGTGGCATGCCTCTCTTGAGGGTAGAGGGACGCTGCTGCCACTCTGGGGAGGTCCGCAGGGCCCAGAAGGTCCTGAGGGCCCCATGGATAGCATGGGAGGCTGTGGAAGAAACAGAGGTGGCTTTCCTCCAAGAAGGCCCCAGGATTCTCAGACCCATCCAGAGGAGGAAACGTCCAGCACCATGCTGGAGACTGGCAGTTTTCCAATCTGGGTGTAAAAACCAGAACATTACCTGGAGAACAGGATTCAACCAATGTAAGGTCCTAAAGACTGAAGGCTTCCTTCTACCATCCTTTCCACTTCCAGGTAGCAACCATGGCACAGGCAGCCCTGGTGGCATGACTGGGAGGAATATGTGGCTTCATTGACCATGGTGGTCCAGGTGGAATGTTCAGAGGTGGCCAAGATGGCCAGGACATGGACTGAAGTGGGTTTGGTGCAGGAACATGAGGTGGCCCTGGTGGACCCATGGACCTTTGCTGGAACAGATGTGAAGAAGAAGAGGTGGGCATGGAGGACCTGGAAAAATGGAAAAAGGCAAGCAATATCAGAAACACAGAAACAGACCCTACAGAGACCCTGCAGAGCTGCATTGACTGTAAGACTTATTTTTTTAAACAGAAAATGTTTTAAATTTATGATGGCCACAACATTATGATTATTCCTTGTCTATACTTTAGTATTTTTCACCATTTGTGAAGAAACATTAAAGTAAGTTAAATAATAGTATGCAAAGTTTCCCCCCCTTCTTTTAAAGATAGTTGTTTAAGACTAAACAATGGGAACCCCTGTGAGCATGCTCAGTATCATTGTGGAGAACCAAGAGGGCATCTAACTGTAACAATGTTAATGGTTGTCGTGTTTTTTTTTTTTACATAAAATTCCAAACGTTCATTAAAAAAAAATATGATAACATACACCTAAAACATGCAGAGAAGAAGAATAAATAGGTTCAAACTTAAATGACCATTAATGTAGACTGCTATGTGCAGAAGAAGCTATATACAAATCTAATGGTGCCCAGAAACCAAAGCCACTAATAAATATGCAAAGAATAAACAGAAAGAAATCCAAATATATCACTAAAGAAAACCAGGAAACAAAAACAAAGAATCCAAGAAAATCTTCAGCAGCAATTACAACACAAACAACAAAATGTAAATAAGCACATATCTATCAATACTTTAAATGTAAATGAACTAAAAGCTCCAATCAAAAGACATAGGGTGATAGATTACATGCAAAAACAAGAGCCATCTATATAGTACCTATAAGATACTCATTTTAGACCTAAAGACACTTGCAAATTGCAAGCGAGGGGATGGACAAATATCTATCATGCAAATAGATGTCAAAAGAAAGCCAGAGTAGCAATATTTATATCAGACAAAAAGATAATTTAAAACAAACAGTGTAACAAAAGACAAAGAAAAATATTATATGATAATAAGGGGGATAATCCAACAAGAAATATAACAATTATAAACATTTTTGCCCCAGTATAGGAGAATCCAAATACATAAAACATCTCATAATAAACATAATGGAACTGACTGATAATAATACAATAATGGGCTGGTCATCTAAACAAAATTAATAAGAAAACAATGGCTTTGAATTAAATAATGGAACAGATGGACATAAGAGATATATTATGAACATCACATTCTAAAACAGCAAAATTCACATACTTTTCAAACTTCTCAATTCTCCATAATTGATCACATATTAATCCATAAAGCAAGTCTTAATGAATTCAAGAAAATCAAAGTCATACCATGCATCTTTTCTGACCAAAGTGCTATGAAACTAGAAGTCAATCACAAGAAAAGATCTGGAAAGACCACAAATACGTGGAGGCTAAATAACATGCTATTAAACATTGAAATAACATACTACTAAACAAATGAAAACGAAAATATGAAAATACCATGGTCGAAGACCTTTGGGATGCATCAAAAGTGGTTCTAAGAGGGGAGTGTATAGCAATAAAGGCCTACATCAAGAAGCAAGAAAAATACCAAATAAATAACCTAACCTTACACCTAAAGAAGGTCGTAAAAAAACAACAAACAAAATGTAAAACAAGCAGAAGGAAATAGTAAATATTACAGCAGAAATAAATGATACCGAAAATAAATACAATAGAACACATCAATGAAACCAGGAGTGAGTTCTTTGAAAGTAAAATTGATAAACCTCTAGCTAGACATATCAAGAAAAGAAGAGAGAAGAATCAAATAAATAAAATCACAATGACAAAAGAGAAATAACAACTAAACCTACAGAAATACAAACAATTGTAAGTGAATATTATGAAAAACAATATGCCAACAAATTGTACAAACAGAAGAAATGTACCAATTCCTAGAAACATATCAACTACCAAAACTGAAACAGGAATAAATAGAAAATTTCAACAAACAATAACCAGCAAATAAATTGAATCAATAATCAAAAAAAGTCCCAAAAGATAAAAGTCCAGGAACAGATGGCTTCACAGGGAAATTCAACCAAACATTTAGATAAGAGTTAATAGTTATTCTTCTCAAACTATTCCAAAAAAAAAGCAAAAAGGAAGAAAAACTTCCAAATTCATTCTAGCAGGCCACTATTTTTCTGATACCAAAACCGGATAAATACACTAGTAAAAAAGAGAACTACATGACAATATCTATGATTAACTTAGATCAATAATCCTTAATATATACTATCAAACTGAATCCAAAAATATGTTACAAAAGTCATTCACCACAATCAAGTGGGATTTATTCCTGGGTTGCAAGTGTGGTTCCATATTCAAAAATCAATCAGTGTGAAACATCAAATCAACAAGAGAAAGGATAAGAACCATGCGATCATTTTAACAGATGCAAAAAAAGCATTTGACAAAGTACAACATCCATCCGTATGAAAACCCTCAACAAAGTAGATTCAGAGAGAAATTACCTCAACATAATAAAGGACATATATGAAAAACCCACAGTGAACATCAAACTCAATGGGGAAAAACTGAGAGCTGTACCCCTAAGGTCAGGAACAAGACAAGTATGTCCAATCTCATCACTTTTATTCAACACAGTACTGGACAACAGAATGAAATAAACACAGACAACAAAATGAAATAAAAAGCATCCAAATTGGTAAGGAAGAAGTAAAACTCTCACTATTTGCATATGACCTGATACTATATGTAGAAAACGTGAAAGACTGCAACAAAAAAACATTTTTGAACTGCTAAAGAAATTGGATAAATTCACTGTATAGAAAATTAATGTGCAGAAGTCTGTTGCATTTCTATACACTAATAATGAAAGAACACAAACAGAATTTAAGAAAACAATCCCATTTACACTATTCACAACAGTAAATTCAAATGGACTAAAGATCTAAATATGAGTCCTGGAACCATAAAAACCCTAGAGAAGAACCTAGGTAGTAACCTTCTTGACATCAGCAGTATAAACTTCTTTCTAGATATGCCTCCTGAGGCAAGGGGAAGAATAGCAAAACAAAACAAAACAAAACAAAACAAAACAAAAAAACTATTGGGACTTCATCAAAATAAAAAGCTTCTGCACAGTGATGGAAACAATTAACAAAACTAAAAGGTATCCTATGGAATGGGAGAAGATATGTGTAAATGGCATACCTGAAAAAGGGTTAGTATCCAAAATATAGAAAGAACTTATAAAACTCCTCACGCAAAAACTAAAAAATCCAGTTAAAGAATGGGCAGAAGACATGAATAGACATTTTTGCAAAGAAGATACACAGATAACCAACAGACACATGAAAAGATTCTCAACATCACTGATCATCAGGGAAATACAAATCAAACCTATAATATCATTTCACACCTTCCAGAATGAATAAAATTAACAAGAAACAACAGGTTTTGGTGAGCATGTGGAGAAAAGTGAACCCTCTTACACTGTTGGTGGAATGCAAACTGATACAGCCACTCTGGAAAATAGTGTGGATGTTGCCCAAAATTTAAATATAGTACTAACCTATGATCCAGCATTTGCACTAGTAGGTACTACCAAAAGAATACGAAAACACTAATTTGAAGGGATACATGCACATTGATGTTTATAGCACCATTATCTACAAAAGCCAAATTATGGAAATAGCCCAAATGTACATCAATTGATGAATGGATAAAGAAGTGGCATAGATATAGGTAGATATAGATATAGATATAGATATTATGAGTAATAGTATATATTACTCATGCTACATTTTCTTTATTCATTCATCAATCCATGGACACTTGAGCTGTTTCCATAATTTGGCTTCTGTATATGCATGTATATGTATATGCATATATACAATGAAATATTATTCAGCCATAAAAAGGAATGAAATTTTGAAATTTGCAAGGGCATGAATGGAGTTAGAGAGTATAATGCTAAGTAAAATAAATCAGTCAATTACCATATGAATCCACTCATTTGTGGAATTTAAGAAATGAGCAAAGGGAAAAAGAGAGAAAGAAAACAAGTAACAGACTCTTAATTATAGAGAACAAAGAAAAGGTTCATGAGAGGGCAGGTGGGTAGGGGTATTGGTCAAATAGGTGATGAGGATTAAGGAGTGCATGTGTCATGATGACCACCAGGTGATAGGGATTTATTGAATCACTATACTGAAACTAATAAAATTGAAACTAATAAAACTGCATTTTAACCAGCTGTAATTTAAATTAAAATTTTAAAAAACAAGTAGAAAAGGAGGGAATGGATGAAATAGATAATGGGTAATAAGAGTACACTTATCTTGATGAGCACTGAGTAATGTATAGAATTGCTGAATAATTATACTGTACACCTGAAACCAATATAAAACTGTATGATAATTTCCTTCAATGAAAAATAGTCCTAGGATTCTAAAAAAAATAGCAAAAGTATGAAATGACCCCATGTCCATCTATTGATGAATTGATAAAAAAGATGTGGTATATAAGCACAATGGAATGTGACATTCTAGATGGGGTCTTGTAACAGGAAAGAACATTGCATAAAATCTAAGGAAATATGAATAAACTATGGACTTTAGTCAAAAACAATGTATCAGTATTTGTTCATTAATTGTAACAAATGTACCTTCCTAATGTAAGATGTTAATACTAACAGACTATAATAGGAACAAGATATATAGTAACTCTTTATACTATCTTAACAATTTTTCAGTAAATCTAAAACAGTTTTAAAAATAAAGTCCAGGGGAATCAGGGGGTATATGGGAAATCTCGGTACCTTCTTCTCAATCTTGCTGTGAAACTAAAATGCTCTTTAAAAAGTCTATTAATTAAAAAAAAATAAAGTCTATTAAAAATTAAGTTAACCTAAACCCACAAATGAGTCCTCCTCATTGAAACACATATGATGTGCCCAGATTTTCTAAAGGACAGTAAGGTACAGTGCCTATCCTAAAGGAACTTACAATAAAATGAAATAGAAACATGATCCATATAATATAAGCAGATTATGAAAAATTCTAGGTGTCCCCATATTTGAGAGATAATACGAGAGAACTGTGAGACACAGAATTCAATAATGCCTATACTTCTCAGAACCAGAATGAGACTAGCATCTTGGACAAGGGGAAGATAAAACTAATTAACTGATACCTATTAATACAAAACGAGGTAAAGAAAAGAAAGCTAACAAAAATGTGTCTTTGGAAGAGCAAAACTCAAGTTGTAAGTTATTTTTTTTTTTTGCAAAGGGACTATAGCGTATCTCTAGAAAGTCTATTAGTACCTTTTGTCTTAGTCATCTTAATTGCCAAAGAAATACTTGTTATTTTTTAAATTATTTTATTATATTTTATTTTTATTACAGTGTAGTTAACATACAGTGTTATATTAGTTTCAGGCATACAATATAGTGATTCAACAACTTCATACATCACCTGGTGCTTATCACACCAAGTGCACTCAACCCCATCACCTATTGCAACCATCCCCATACTCCCTTACCTCTGGTAACCATCAGTTTGTCTCTATGGTTAAGAGTCTGCTTCTTGGTTTCTCTCTCTCTCTCTCTCTCTCTCTCTCTCTCTCTCTCTCTATCTTTTTTGCTCATTTACTTTGATTCTTAAACTCCACATGTGAGTGAAATTATACAGTATTTGTCTTTCTCTGACTGATAGATTTTCTTTAGCATTATACTTCCTAGCTTCATTCATGCCATTGCAAATGGTAATTTTTCATTCTTCTTTATGACTGAATAATAATTACACACACACACACACACACACACACACGTGTGTGTGTGTATATATGTGTGTGTGTGTGTGTGTGTGTGTGTGTGTAAAATTATACACACACACACATATACGTACTACTTCTTCCTTATTCGTTCATCAATCGATGGACACTTGGGCTGCTTTCACAATTTGGCTATGGTAAATAATGCTTCAATAAACATAGGGGTATGTGTATCCCTCTGAATTAGTGTTTTTGTATTTTCTGGGTAAATTCCCAGTAGTGCGATTACTGGATTGTAGGGTAGTTCCATTTTTAACTTTGTAAGGAGCCTCCATACTGTTTTCCAGAGTGGCTGCACCAGTTTTTATTCCAGCCAACAGTTCCCCTTTCTCCATTGCTTGCCAACACGTGTTCCTGTGTTGTTGAATTTACCCATCTGACAAGTGTCAGCTTATATCTCATTGTATTTTCATTTGTATTTCCAAGATGAAGAGTGATTTTGAGTATCTTTTCATGTGTCTGTTGGCCATCTGTATGTCTTCTTTGGAAAAATGTCTATTCATGTCCTCTGCCCATTTTTAATTGGATTATTCATTTTTGGGGAGAATTGAGTTTTATAAATTCTTTGTATATTTTGGAAACTAACCCTTTGTCAGAGGTCATTTGCAAATATCCTTTCCTATTCTGTAGGTAGCCTTTTAGTTTTGTTGTTTCCTTAACTGTGCAGAAGCTTTTTATTTTGATGAAGTCCCAATAGTTTATTTTTGCTTTTTCCCCTTGCCTCAGGAGACATATCTAGAAGGAAGTTGCTACTGTCAACGTCAAAGAGGTTATTGCCTGTGTTGTCCTCTATGACTTTTAAGATTTCAGGTCTCACATTTAGGTCTTTAATCCATTTTGAATTTATTTTTGTGTATGGTGTAATAAAGTGTTCCAATTTTATTCTTCTGCATGTAAATTACCAGTTTTCCCAACACCATTTTTTGAAGAGACTCTACTTTTCCCATTGAGTATTCATTTCTGCTTTGTAGAATATTAATTGACCATATAATTGTGGGGGTATTTCTGAGCTTTCTATTTTGTTCCATTGATCATTATTTGTATTTTAGTGCTAGTACCATACTGTTTTTATTACTATAGTTTTGTGATATAGCTTAAAGTCTGGAATTGTGATATCTCCAGTTTTGATTTTCTTTTGCAAAATTATTTTGGCTATTCAGAGCATTTTGGGGTTCAAAAAATGTTAGGATTTTTTGTTCTAGTTATTTGAAAAATCCTCTTGGTATTTTGATAGGAATTACATTAAATTGATTGATTTAGGAAGCATAGACATTATAACAATATTTGTTTTTCCAATCCATGAACATGGAATGCCTTTCATTTCTTTGTGTCATCTTCAATTTCTTTCATCAATGTTTCATAGCTTTCAGAATACAGATCTTTTACCTCTTTGATTAGGTATATTCCCAGGTATCTTATTTTGGGTATAGTTATAAATGGGATTGTTTTCTTAATTACTCTTCGTGCTTCTTCATTATTCGTGTATAGAAATGCAACAGACTTCTGCACATTGATTTTGTACCCTGTGACTTTACAGAATTCCTTTATTCTAGCAGTTTTTTTTTGGTGGAGTATTTCAGGTTTCTTTTATATACTGTCATGTCATCTGCAAACAGTGAGAGTTTTTACTCCTTCCTTACTGATTTGGATGCTTTTTTATTTATTTTTGTTATCTAATTGCTGTGGCTAGGACTTCCAGTATTAGGTTGACTAAAAGTGGTGACATTGGACATCTTTGTCTTGTTACTCACCTTACAGGGACAGCTCTCAGTTTTCTCCCACTGAGCATGATGTTCACTGTGGATTTTTCATATATGTCCTTTATTATGTTGAGATATGTTGACTCTAAACCTACTTTGTTGAGGGCTTTCACTATGAATGGATATTGTACTTTATCAAATGCTTTTTTGCATATATTGAAATGATCATGTGGTTTTATCCTTTATTCTATTAATGTGATGTATAACATTGATTTTCAAATATTGAACCACACTTACAACACAGGAATGAATTCCACTTGATCTTGGTGAATGATTCCTTTAATGTTTCGTTGGATTTGGTTTGCTGGTATTTTATTGAGGATTTTTTGCATCTCTATTCTTCAAGGGTATTGGCCTGTAGTTCTCTCATTTTAGTGGTCTTTAGCATGTGTTGATACAGGGTAATGCTAGCCTCATAGAATGAATTTAGAAATTTTCCTTTCTTCTCTATATTTTGGAATAGTTTCAGAAGAATAGGCATTAACTCATGTTTAAATGTTGCCCTTGAAGCCATCTGTTCCTGGACTTTGTTTGTTGGGAGTGTTTTGATTACTGATGCAATTTCTTTGCTGGCTATTGATTTGTTCAAATTTTCTATTTCTTCCGCTTTCAGTTTTGGTCATTTATATGTTTTTAGGAATTGATCAATTTCTTCTTGGTTGTGCAATTTGTTGGCATATCGTTTTCCATAAAATTCTCTTAGAATTATTTGCACCTCGGAGTCAGGTGTCGAAGATGGCGGCATAGGAGGACGCTGGGCTCACCGCGCATACAGCTGATCACTTAGATTCCACCTACACCTTCCTAAATAACCCAGAAAACCACCAGAGGATTAGCAGAACGGAGTCTCTGGAGCCAAGCACAGACGAGAGGCCCACAGAAGAGGGTAGGAAGGGCGGCGAGGCGGTGCGCGCTCCACGGACTGGTGGGAGGGAGCCGGGGCGGAGGGGTAGCGTGCCGGCCAAGCAGAGCCCCCGAGTCTGGCTGGCAAAAGCGGAGGGGCCAGACGGAGTGTGTTCCAACAGGAAGCGCGACTTAGCGTCTGGGAAGTCATCAGTTAACAGCCCGGCTCAGAAAGCGGGAAGGCTGGAGGACGAAGGGAGGGAGAGCTGCTGAGCCCCCAGACGACAGAGCTCAGTTTGGTGGGGAACAAAGGCGCTCCCCAGCGCCATCTCCCTCTCCCATCCCCCAGCGAAAATCCCAAAGGGAACCAGTTCCTGCCAGGGAACTGGCTCGCTCCTTGCAAACACCCACCTCTGTGCTTCTGCGGAGCCAAACCTCCGGCAGCGGATCTCACTCCGCGGATCTCACTCCCTCCCGCTGCCACAGGGCCCCTCCTGAAGTGGATCACCTAAGGAGAAGTGAGCTAAGCCTGCCCCACCTGCCCCCATGCACCTTGCCTACCCACCCCAGCTAATACACCGGATCCCCAGCACCACAAGCCTGGCAGTGTGCAAGTAGCCCAGACGGGCCATGCCACCCCACAGTGAATCCCGCCGCTAGGAGAGGGGAAGAGAAGGCACACACCAGTCTGTGGCCCTAGCAGTGGGCTGGGGGCAGACATCAGGTCTGACTGCGGCCCCGCCCACCAACTCCAGTTATACACCACAGCACAGGGGAAGTGCCCTGCAGGTTCTCACCACTCCAGGGACTATCCAAAATGACCAAACAGAAGAATTCCCCTCAGAAGAATCTCCAGGAAATAACAACAGCTAATGAACTGATCAAAAAGGATTTAAATAATATAACAGAAAGTGAATTTAGAATAATAGTCATAAAATTAATCGCTGGGCTTGAAAACAGTATAGGGGACAGCAGACAATCTCTTGCTACAGAGATCAAGGGACTAAGGAACAGTCACCAGGAGCTGAAAAACGCTTTAAACGAAATGCAAAACAAAATGGAAACGACGATGGCTCGGATTGGAGAGGCAGAGGAGAGAATAGGTGAACTAGAAGATAAAGTTATGGAAAGAGAGGAAGCTGAGAAAAAGAGAGATAAAAAAATCCAGGAGTATGAGGGGAAAATTAGAGAACTAAGAGATACACTAAAAAGAAATAATATATGCATAATTGGTATCCCAGAGGAGGAAGAGAGAGGGAAAGGTGCTGAAGGAGTACTTGAAGAAATAATAGCTAAGAACTTCCCTGAACTGGGGAAGGAAAAAGGCATTGAAATCCAAGAGGCACAGAGAACTCCCTTCAGACGTAACTTGAATTGATCTTCTGCACGACATATCATAGTCAAACTGGCAAAATACAAGGATAAAGAGAAAATTCTGAAAGCAGCAAGGGATAAACGTGCCCTCACATATAAAGGGAGACCTATAAGACTCGTGACTGGTCTCTCTTTTGAAACTTGGCAGGCCAGAAAGGATTGGCACGAGATCTTCAGTGTGCTAAACAGAAAAAATATGCAGCCGAGAATCCTTAATCCAACAAGTCTGTCATTTACAATAGAAGGAGAGATAAAGGTCTTCCCAAACAAACAAAAACTGAAGGAATTCATCACCACTAAACCAGCCCTACAAGAGATCCTAAGGGGGATCCTGTGAGACAAAGTACCAGAGACATCACTACAAGCATAAAACATACAGATATCACAATGACTCTAAACCGGTATCTTTCTATAATAACACTGAATGTAAATGGATTAAATGCGCCAACCAAAAGACATAGGCTATCAGAATGGATATAAAAACAAGACTCATCTATTTGCTGTCTACAATAGACTCATTTTAGATCTGAGGACACCTTTAGATTGAGAGTGAGGGGATGGAGAACTATTTATCATGCTCCTGGAAGCCAAAAGAAAGCTGGAGTAGCCATACTTATATCAGAAAAACTAGACTTTAAATTAAAGGCTGTAACAAGAGATGAAGAAGGGCAGTATATTATAATTACAGGGTCTATCCATCAGGAAGAGCTAACAATTATAAATGTCTATGTGCCGAATACCGGAGCCCCCAAATATATAAAACAATTACTCATAAACATAAGCAAACTTATTGATAAGAATGTGGTAATTGCAGGGGACTTTAACACTCCACTTACAGAAATAGATAGATCATCTAGACACATGGTCAATAAAGAAACAAGGGCCCTGAATGATACATTGGATCACATGGACTTGAAAGATATATTTAGAACTCTGCATCCCAAAGCAACACAACATACTTTCTTCTCAAGTGCACATGGAACATTCTCCAAGATAGATCATATACTGGGTCACAAAACAGCCCTTCATAAGTATACAAGAATTGAAATTATACCATGCATACTTTCAGAACACAATGCTATGAAGCTTGAAATCAACCACAGGAAAAAGTCTGGAAAACCTCCAAAAGCATGGAGCTTAAAGAACACCCTACTAAATAATGAGTGGGTCAACCAGGCAATTAGAGAAGAAATTAAAAAATATATGGAAACAAACGAAAATGAAAATACAACAATCCAGATGCTTTGGGATGCAGCGAAGGCAGTCCTGAGAGGAAAATACATCGCAATCCAGGCATATCTCAAGAAACAAGAAAAATCCCAAATACAAAATCTAACAGCACACCTAAAGGAAATAGAAGCATAACAGCAAAGGCAGCCTAAACCCAGCAGAAGAAGAGAAATAATAAAGATCAGAGCACAAATAAACAATATAGAATCTAAAAAAACGGTAGAGCAGATCAACGAAACCAAGAGTTGTTTTTTTGAAAAAATAAACAAAACTGACAAATCTCTAGCCAGGCTTCTCAAAAAGAAAAGGGAGATGACCCAAACAGATAAAATCATGAATGAAAATGGAATTATTACAACCAATCCCTCAGAGATACAATTATCAGGGAATACTATGAAAAACTATATGCCAACAAATTGGACAACCTGGAAGAAATGGACAAATTCCTAAACACCCACACCCTTCCAAAACTCAATCAGAAGGAAATAGAAAGCTTGAACAGACCCATAACCAGCAAAGAAATTGAATCGTTATCAAAAATCTCCCAACAAATAAGAGTCCAGGACCAGATGGCTTCCCAGGGGAGTTCTACCAGACGTTTAAAGGAGAGGTGATACCTTTCCTTCTCAAGCTATTCCAAGAAATAGAAAGGGAAGGAAAACTTCCAGACTCATTCTATGAAGTCAGTATTACTTTGATTCCTAAACCAGACAAAGACCCAGTAAAAAAAGAGAACCACAGGCCAATATCCCTGATGAATATGGATGCAAAAATTCTCAATAAGATACTAGCAAATCGAATTCAACGGCATATAAAAAGAATTATTCACCATGATCAAGTGGGATTCATTCCTGGGATGCAGGGGCTGGTTCAACATTTGCAAATCAATCAACGTGATACATCACATTAACAAAAAAAAGAGAAGAACCATATGATCCTGTCAATCAATGCAGAAAAGGCCTTTGACAAACTCCAGCACCATTTCTTAATACAAACCCTTGAGAAAGTCGGGATAGAAGGAACATACTTAAAGATCATAAAAGCCATTTATGAAAAGCCCACAGCTAACATCATCCTCAATGGGGAAAAACTGAGAGCTTTTTCCCTGAGATCAGGAACACGACAGGGATGCCCACTCTCACCGCTTTTGTTTAACATAGTGTTGGAAGTTCTAGCATCAGCAATCAGACAACAAAAGGAAATCAAAGGCATCAAAATTGGCAAAGATGAAGTTAAGCTTTCACTTTTTGCAGATGACATGATATTATACATGGAAAATCCGATAGACTCCACCAAAAGTCTGCTAGAAATGATACATGAATTCAGCAAAGTTGCAGGATACAAAATCAATGTACAGAAATCAGTTGCATTCTTATACACTAATAATGAAGCAACAGAAAGACAAATAAAGAAATTGATCCCATTCACAATTGCACCAAGAAGCGTAAAATACCTAGGAATAAATCAAACCAAAGATGTAAAAGATCTGTATGCTGAAAACTATAGAAAGCTTATGAAGGTAATTGAAGAAGATATAAAGAAATGGAAAGACATTCCCTGCTCATGGATTGGAAGAATAAATATTGTCAAAATGTCAATACTACCCAAAGCTATCTACACATTCAATGCAATCCCAATCAAAATTGCACCAGCATTCTTCTTGAAACTAGAACAAGCAATCCTAAAATTCATATGGAACCACAAAAGGCCCCGAATAGCCAAAGTCATTTTGAAGAAGAAGACCAAAGCAGGAGGCATCACAATCCCAGACTTTAGCCTCTACTACAAAGCTGTAATCATCAAGACAGCATGGTATTGGCACAAAAACAGACACATCGACCAATGGAATAGAAGAGAAACCCCAGAACTAGACCCACAAACGTATGGCCAACTCATCTTTGACAAAGCAGGAAAGAACATCCAATTGAAAAAAGACAGTCTCTTTAACAAATGGTGCTGGGAGAACTAGACAGCAACATGCAGAAGGTTGAAACTAGACCACTTTCTCACACCATTAACAAAAATAAATTCAAAATGGATAAAGGACCTGAATGTGAGACAGGAAACCATCCAAACCCTAGAGAAGAAAGCAGGAAAAGACCTCTCTGACCTCAGCCGTAGCAATCTCCTACTCGACACATCCCCAAAGGCAAGGGAATTAAAAGCAAAAATGAATTACTGGGACCTTATGAGGATAAAAAGCTTCTGCACAGCAAAGGAAACAACCAACAAAACTAAAAAGCAACCAACGGAATGGGAAAAGATATTTGCAAATGACATCTCGGACAAAGGGCTAGTATCCAAAATCTATAAAGAGCTCGCCAAACTCCACACCCGAAAAACAAATAACCCAGTGAAGAAATGGGCAGAAAACATGAATAGACACTTCTCTAAAGAAGACATCCGGATGGCCAACAGGCACATGAAAAGATGTTCAACGTTGCTCCTTATCAGGGAAATGCAAATCAAAACCACACTCAGATATCACCTCACGCCAGTCAGAGTGGCCAAAATGAACAAATCAGGAGACTATAGATGCTGGAGAGGATGTGGAGAAACGGGAACCCTATTGCACTGTTGGTGGGAATGCAAATTGGTGCAGCCGCTCTGGAAAGCGGTGTGGAGGTTCCTCAGAAAATTAAAAATAGACCTAACCTATGACCCAGCAATAGCACTGCTAGGAATTTACCCAAGGGATACAGGAGTACTGATGCATAGGGGCACTTGTACTCCAATGTTTATAGCAACACTCTCAACAATAGCCAAATTATGGAAAGAGCCTAAATGTCCATCAACTGATGAATGGATAAAGAAATTGTGGTTTATATACACAATGGAATACTACGTGGCAATGAGAAAGAATGAAATATGGCCTTTTGTAGCAACGTGGATGGAACTGGAGAGTGTGATGCTAAGTGAAATAAGCCATACAGAGAAAGACAGATACCATATGGTTTCACTCTTATGTGGATCCTGAGAAACTTAACAGAAACCCATGGGGGAGGGGAAGGAAAAAAAAAAAGAGGTTAGAGTGGGAGAGAGCCAAAGCATAAGAGACTGTTAAAAACTGAGAACACCTGAGGGTTGATGGGGGGTGGGAGGGAGGGGAGGGTGGGTGATGGGTATTGAGGAGGGCACCTTTTGGGATGAGCACTGGGTGTTGTGTGGAAACCAATTTGACAATAAACTTCATATATTGAAAAAAAAATAAAAAAAAATAAATACGGCTTCATTAAGATAAACTAAAAAAAAAAAAAAAAAAAAGAATTATTTGCACCTCTGTGGCATTGGTTATTTCCCCTCTTTCTCTGGTGATTTTGTTTGAGTCATTCTTGTTATGGGTTTGGCTAGAGGTTTATCAATTTTATTGATCTTTTCAAAGAACCATCTCCTGGTTTCATTAATATGTTCTACTGGTTTTTTTTTGTATTTTTTTAGTTTCTATACCACTTATTTTTGCTCTGTTCTTTACAATTTCCTGCCTTCTGTTGGTTTTGTGTTTTGTTTGTTCTTTTTCTAGCTCCTTGTGGTGTAAGATTAGGTTGTTTATTTGAGATTTTTCTGGCTTCCCATTGTAGGCCTGTATTGCTATGAAATTCCCTTTTAGAACCACTTTTTCTGCATCCCACAGGTTTGGGACCATTGTGTTTTCATTTTCATTTGTTTACATGTGCTTTTTGATTTATTTGATTTCTTGGCTGATCCATTCATTCTTTAGTAGCATGTTACTTAACTTCACCATATTTGTGGTTCCAGATTTTTTCTTGTGGTTGATTTCCAATTTCATAGTGGTGTGGGCAGAAAAGATGCATGGTATGACTTCAATCTTTCTTAATTTGTTGAGGCTTATTTTGTGGCCTAATATGTGATCTATTCTGGAGAATGTTCCATGTGTACTTGAAAAGAATGTGTATTCTGTTGGTTTAGGATGAAATGTTCTGAATATATCTGTCAAGTCCATCTGGTACAGAGTGTTATTAAAAGCCACTCTTTCCTTGTTGATTGTCTAAGTTTGGATTATTTGTCTATCTATTTAAATGGGATGTTAAAACCCCTTACTAGTATTGAATTACTATTGATTAGTTGCTTTATGTTCTTACTAATTTTTTTTTTAATTTGGGTGCTCCTATTTTGGTTTCATATATGTTTAAAATTGTTATATCTTCTTGTTGAATTTTCCAATTATTTATTTTGTAATTATTATTATTTTTTTAATTTTAGAGAGGGGGAAGAGAGAGGAAGAAGGAGAGAAAGACAATACAAGCATGCTCCATGCTCAGCATGGAATGTAATGAGGGGCTTGATCCCAGGATCATGACGTGAGCCAAAATCGAGTTGGATGCTCAGTTGACTGAGCCACCCAGGTGCCCCTGCATTTTCCTTTTTATTATTATATAGTTTTATTCTTTGTCTCTTTTTACAGTATTTGTTTTAAAGTCTATTTTGTCTCATGTAAGTATTGCTACTGTGGCCTCCTTATGAAATCCATTTGCATAAATGTTTCTCCATCACCTCACTTTCAGCCTACAGGTTTCTTTAGCTCTTTTTTTTTAATGTTAATTCATTTTTGAGAGAGAGACAGACAGACAGAATGTGAGCAGAAGAGGAGCAGAGAGAGAGGGAGACACAGAAACTGAAGCAGGCTCCAGGCTCTGAGCTGTCAGCACAGAACCCGATGTGGGACTCAAACTCATGAACCATGAGATCATGACCTGAGCCAAAGTCAGATACTGAACCAACAGAGTCACCCAGGTGCTCCTAGGTTTCTTCAGTTCTGAAATGAGTGTTCTGGAGGCAGCATTTAGGTGAGACTTTTTTTTAATGTACTCTGTCATACTTTGTCTTTTGATTGGAGCATTTAGTCCATTTACATTCAAGGTAATTATTTATAAATATGTATTTATTGTCATTTTGTTACTTGCTTTGTGGTTACATTTTGTAGTTTTTCTCTGTTCCTTTCTTTTCTCTGTCTCTCTTTTCCTTGGTTTGCTGGTTTTCTTTAGTGATATACTTGTGTTTCTTACTTTCTTGGCATATCTCTTTCTGGTTTTTCATTTGTGGTTACCATTAAGTTTACAGATAATGTAGCAGTCTGTATTAAGCTGACGGTCGCTTAATTATGAACCCATTCTTTATTCCTGTTCCCTCCTCTTTGAATATGCTTGGTATCCTCTTTCACATCCTTTGCCTCTCTTGATTGATTTTTACAGATATACTTACTGCTTTTTGCTTTTGTGCTTCCAAAGTTTGTACTCTTAGTTATGGTTTTCCAGTCACAGAGTCCCCCTTATATTTTGTAGGGCTGGCTTAGTTGTCATGAATTCTTCTAACTTTTGTTTGTCTGGGAAACACTATCTCCCCTTCTATTCTGAATTGCAGTCTTGTTGGATAAAGTATTCTCAGGTGCAAATTTGTCCCTTTCAGCACTTTGAATACATCATCAAACTCCCTTGTGGCCTGCAAAGTTTCTGCTGAAAACTAAGCTCATAGCCTTAT
The DNA here is from genome assembly GCF_023721935.1 of Panthera uncia. Lineage (NCBI taxonomy): Eukaryota > Metazoa > Chordata > Mammalia > Carnivora > Felidae > Panthera > Panthera uncia. The sequence continues at coordinate 51,531,508 of NC_064817.1, forward strand.
GGATTTTCCTTTGTATATAACTGTCTTCTTTTCTCTTACAATGTATAAAATTATTTCTTTATCACTATATTTTTTGCCATGTTAATTACTATGTGTCTTGGTGTGGACCTCCTTGTGTCCTTGAGTAAAATTTGTTGAGGGATCTCTATGCTTCCTAGATCTGGATCTCTGTTTCCTTCCCCATATTTGGGAAGTTTTCAGCTATTATTTCTTCAAATACATGTTCTGCTCCCATCTCTCTTTCTTATCATTCTAGGATCCCTATAATGAAAATGTTAATTATGCTTGATGGAGTCACAGAGTTCTCTAAGTCTACTCTCTTTTTGCATTATTTGTTTGCCTCTCACTTGTTCAGCTTGGTTCTTTTCCATTACTCTATCCTCCAGGTCACTAATATATTCTACTACTTCTTGTAGCCTACTATTTATTCCATCTATGTTATTTTTAATCTCATTTATTGAGTTCTTCATGTCTTCTATATTATTTTTTTTTATTTCCTCGTCAAAGGTATCACTGATATCATCCATCCTTTTCTGAAGATCAGTGAGTATCTTTATGATAATTTCTTTTTAAATTTTGTAGTAGGCATACTACTTATTTCTCTTTTGTTTAGATCTCCTTTTGTGATTTTGTCCTGTTCTTTCATTTGGGACATATTTCTCTGCCTCCTCACTTTGTCTACCTCCTTTGTCTGTTCTGTAGGAAAGTTAGCTATGTCCTCTGCTTTTGAAGCAGTGGCTTTATGAAGAAGTTCTATAGTGTCCTGCAGTGCAGTGTCCCCTATTCTCCAGAACTTGGCACTTTAAGGAAGTCTCTTAAGTGTGCTGCTTATGTCCTGTTATTGTGTCTGAGTTGCTTTTCCTTTCAGTCCTGAAGTCTGCACTGACTCTTTGCCTGTTGTGGGCTGTGCTTATTCTCAGTGATGTTTGTGAGAAACGGGCAAGCTGGATCTACAGCAGAAGGGCTCAGGATCAGGGAGTAGTGTTAGCAAAATTTTCACTGAGCCTCTAGTTCCAGGCCTGATCTCCCACAGCCCAGTGGCCACTAGAGGCAAGGTGCACGGCAGTGATGGTGGCAGCCAGGGACATTCAGCATCTATGCAGGCAGTGGCTGGTCAGGGTTTAAGCATGGCATTAGCAAAACTGGCACTGAGTTCATGGCCAGCAGGTTGGGGTGGGTGAGTCCTCAGAACTCCTGGGCAAGGCACCCTGCTAATGGGTTACATAGCAAGTGTCTGCACAGAGGTGCCTCCTGCAGGTGGCTCTGTGTTTATGCTAAGGTGTGGAGTAGGAACAACTCCTTTGTTCCCAGAGAAGTCCCAGAACATGCCCTGAAACCAGTATAAAAGATCTCTCTCCCTTTTTACAGACTTTTGTTTCTATGTTGACTTTCTTTGGGGTGTTGTTTCTTTAAGGAGGGAGACCTAGCTATCACTCACTCTCTTGGCTCACCTAGTGCTGTGTCAGCTGACCTTTAAAGCTCCAGGCTCTGAGTTCCACTGGTTATAAAAACTCAAGGTATTCAGCCCCTCTGGTTTTCAAGGCCAGGTGTTATGGGGATTCATTTTTCCGATGTGGGCTCCCTAGTGCTTTCTCCTCTTCATGGTTGCAGTTCCCTTCCTCTTGAAGGCAGCTACTGACCTCAGTTTTTGCCCTTTCTAATCTGTCCCATGTGGCTTATTCTCTACATTTAGTTGTAGAGTTTGTTCTACCAGTCTTTGGATTATTCTCTGGTTTATATATTTGGATGAAAGCGGTATCTAGTTTTAAACCTGAGAGGAGGTGAGTTTAGGGTTCTCCTACTCTGCCATCTTCCCAAACTTCTCCAGAGACACATCTAAAGTAATACTCTTTAAATGGGATATTTTTGAAGGAAGGGAAGAAAAAATATACTTAAAGTGGTGAATAACAATTGGCAACCACAAATTAAGGTTTACAAAGTCATCAGCATATGTTTGGAATTCAATTGCCAAGATTTTCAGAAGAGGTGACCCTGAGAGAGTATGGTCTTGTATAAGCCAAGTATCAAGATGGAGAAGCAGCTGGCCAGAGCAGCTAGCCAAGCACCCTGGATTCTGGTTCTCTGTTCTAGCTAGAAGATTCAGTTGCCCTCTCCAACATCCAGGATAAACTGTAACAACCAAGTAAGAGAACTCCCAGTATGCCAAACCAAGCTACTTTGATTAATTATCAGGCTTGATCCTAAAGAAACTTTGGTCAAATTCACAACCCCCCTCATTCAGACTGACAATCAAATGAAGAAGAGAGAGTTACATTGTCAAAATGATACATGGTTTGCTTCAGAATTTACAGAGTGGATATGGTAACTTATGTTAAGGCTATATACAGAAACCAGACAATTTTAAAAAAACAAAACAAAAACAAGTTTAAGATTTAGAAATAAGTAAATATAATTTTTAAAAAGTTTCATATGGAGTTATCAACTGAATGCATCTTATTATCCTAAAGATCTAAAGAATTTTTAAAATAGATATAGTTCATGATACATTATTAAATACTTTATGACATAGCAATGATAATCTTATCATTCTAACAACATAAAAGGATATTTTCACCAAGAAAAAGCATAAACATAAAGCCATGATCTTATGAACACTCCCAAGCAAAATTTACCTTTTGTGTCTATACCTATTTTATACACTTGTAATCTTAATGTATATGTAATTTTGTTTAACTTAAAAAAATAATGCCATATTGGAAACATTTGTCCATAGTGTTACAGTTTTCTTAATTAAAATGGTAATTGTTGCATATTATTCCTTTGAGTTAGTATGTCAAATGGTATTTATGTTGGATATTTAGGTTATTTCTGATATTTTTATTAGTAGTAGTAAATAAGTAACCAAAAAATGAAGAAGTTCCTTTTCTGATTAAGATGGAGAATTACACTCCAATTTGTCTTTCCCACTGAATGCAACTAAAATTCCTGTACAGAAGGCAAGAAGGAAGTATCCAAGAACTCTATAGAGTAAATGGTAGCTGGTAAATTGTAAAAGGAAACAAAAACTAAAGTTCAAGCAATACACCAATTAATTTCCTAGATTTTTCCTTATATACCCTCTATCCTAAACTCAAGGGCATCATGAAGTCCAGAACTGAACAATAAGTACAGACAAAAAGAACTCCAAGAAAAGGCTTCATTTTTTTTTTTTTTGGCCCAAGGACCAGAAATAACACTTATAGAGATAAAGTGAAAGAAATCCCCTGTTTTTTTTTTTTTTCTTTCTATCTCCAACCTTCAGGCAAGCTCCAACTTGCAAGGTGCAAAGTCATGGTTGGGGTAACAGTATTGATAGGCAGACGGGAAACTAAAATTCTTAAGGAGAAGACTCCTTTACTTTGAGCAAAATAATTGCAGTCAAAAGAATGTGGGAGGAAATTCTATTGCCTTTTCTCCGATTGCTTAGCTTGGAGGCAGACCCATTCATAGGAAGTGTGTGGCCTAGTGAGGACACTAAAAAGCTCTGACTTTTTAGCCAAAGGACCAGGAAAGGGTCTCTGGGATCCAGAGAGTGTTAAATTGATCACAAAGAAGAGAAAACTCATGAAATAGTCAACATAAAGATGTTTATGAATTTGTGGGCTTACTCCCAAGCTGCACATGTGAAGATTTGACCCTAAAAAGGCTGCAGAACTGAACTATACAGTAGACTACTACCTGGATCACAGACTGGCCTCTGGGCCAGTACATCCATGGACTATAGACACATGGGAGAGATCTGAATAGTATTTTAAAGGCTTTGAAAATTGAATTGATATTCAAGCCACAATCCACAGAAGGTAGATTAGAACTTGAGAACTGAAGACTTCCAATACAAGCAAAATATTAGTAACATTCTCAATAGACTCAGAACAAGACCCGGAGTCTCATACACAATATTTAAAATGCCCGGTCTATAAGAAAAATCACTCAACATACAAAAAACTAAGAACTTAACTCTCAAGGGAAAAAATTATCAAAATATGGCAATCCTGAGATGACTTGGATGTCACAGTGATCAAAAAAACACATAAAATAGCTAGTATAAACAAGAAGTAAAGAAAACACTGAAAATTAATGGAAAGATAGAAATGTCTTAGCAGAGAAATAGAGGCTATAAAAAGGAATGAAATGAAAGTTTTAGAACTGAAAAATACAATAACTAAAATAAAATATTCACTAAAAACATTCCATATCAGATTGGAGATCACAGGAAGGTGTTAGTAAACCTGAAAACAGGGTAATATAAATTATCCACTCTGAAGAAGAGTAAATGAGTAGACATTCAGGTATTATGGGACAATACCAAAAGGTCTAATAGTCGTGTTATCAGAGTGCCAGAAAGAAAAAGTATGTTAGGGGGGGAAAATTGTGTGAAATAATAATGGCTGAAAACTCCCAAATTGGTGAAAGACATAAACTTACAGATTCAAGGAACTCAGCCAAATATCAAATTGATAAAGTCAAATAAATCCACATCTAGACACAGCGTACTGCTTGACACATCAAACTGTTAAAAACTGGGGCGCTTGTGTGGCTCAGTTGGTTAAGCATTCAACTTTGCTTCAGGTCATGATCTTGTGGTTTGTGAGTTTGTGCCCCACACAAAGCTCTCTGCTGTCTTCACAGAGCCTGCTTCAGACCCTCTGTCCTCTCTCTCTGCCCCTTCCCTGCTCTCCTGCACGTGCGCTCTCTCTCCCTCTCTCTTTCTCTCTCTCAAAAATAAACATTAAAAAAACGCTAAAAGTCAAAGGTAACAACAAAAACAACAGCAATGAAAATCCTGAAATCAGTTACAGAAAACCAATGCATTTGATATGGGGAAACAGTCAAATGATTGGAAATTTCTCATCAGAAATCATGGGAACAAGAAGACATCTTTAAAGTACTGAGACAACCGTCAACCTGAATTTTATATACAGTAAAAATAACTTTTAGGAATGAAGTTGAAATAATGACATTTTCAGATGAATGAAAAATAAAAGCAGCACCAACAGACCTGCTCTGAAAGGAATGATAAAGGGGAGTTCTTTAGATGGAAATAAAATGATTTTGGGGAGTAACTTGAAATATCAGAGATGAAGAAACAGCAATAAAAAGATAAATATCTGTGTAAACGTAATAGACAATTTTTTTCTCTTTTTAATTTCTTTAAAGTAGGCATGATGGGGGGCGCCTGGGTGGCTCAGTCGGTTGAGCAGCCAACTTCGGCTCAGGTCATGATCTCGCAAGTTCGAGCCCCGCATCAGGCTCTGTGCTGAAAGCTCTGAGGCTAGAGCCTGTTTCAGATTCTGTGTCTCCTTCTCTCTGACCCTCCGCCATCCGTGCTCTGTCTCAAAAATAAATAAATGTTAAAAAAAATTTTTTTAAGTAGGCATGATGGTTGAAGGCAAAAATGATAACACTAACTAGTGGAGTTTTCAATGTATGCAGATGTAATGTATATGATAACTAACACATAAAATGGAAGGATAAAAGGGCCTGTATGATGATAAGATTTCTACATTACACTCAAAGTGTTAAAACATTAATTCTAAATAGACTGGAAAAATTAAATATATCTATTGTCCTTCCATGTGTAAACAACTATCAAGTATAACACATCCATACAATGGAATACCACTCAGCAGTAAAAATAATGAGCTGTTGATACACACAACTTAGATGAGTCTCAAAGGCATCATATTGAGTGGAAGAAGACAATTTCAAATTGTTACACATTGTATTACCCGTTTATATAACATTTTTGAGATAACAAAATTATAGAGATGGGAAAAAGATTAGTTTTTTCAAGGAGTTAGAGATAATGGGGTGAGAAGAGACCTGGGTGTAAGTATAAAGGAGCAATACAAAGGAGATCTTTGTAGTAATGGAAAAGTTCTGTATTGTGATTGCAGTGGTGATTACACAAATCTACACATGCAATAAAATGACACAGAACTATATAATACATTTTCCCAATGTCAAATTCTTGGTTTTGATATCGATACTCTAATTATGTAAGATGTAACCATTTAAGGAAATCAGATGAAGGGTTCAGTCTTCCTTTGAAGAAACATGCCTCAGAAAATGAGACTCTCTCATTGTTTCATCACTCTGAGGTAATAACTTAATGGTACAGCATACATTTTTCTATATCAGGCCACAGGAATTTTTTTCTGTAAAGAATCAAGTAGTGAATATTTTAGGTTTTGTGGGCATGAAAGCTGTCAGAGACAATTTATAAACAAATGGTCATGGTCCTGTTCGAATAAAAGTTTATTTACAAAAAGAAGAGGTAGGTCTGAATTTGGCCCATGGGCTGTCATTTGATGAACTGCTCTAGATTAAATACAAGATATAGCATATAACATATCTAATATAATAATATACACGATTAATATATGTAACTATATAATCTATTTTATGCACTTCATATATATATATATATGCCTATTCACATATTATTGTTGATTATACATATGTATGATCATACAACTTAATGTTTTACAATTTACTTTTTGAACCTAATACGTCCTGGACATCTTTCCTTGTTCAACAGATATAGATTGGTCTTATTCCATTTTAGTGACTACAGAGTATTCCATTGTGTGGAAATATATATTCAATCAACTTGATAGTAATAGATATGAGAATTCAAATTGTTCACAAATATAATGAATGCTACATTAAACATCTTTATGTATATGTATATATACATGCATACAAGCATATATATATATATATATATATACACACATATGTTTTTGAACTTGTGCAAATTTTTCTTGAGATTAATTTCTTTTACCTCACAGATAATTTTTGTTTTTTTATTTTAGTGAGAGAGAGAATGAGGGACAGGGGCAGAGGGAGAGAGAGAATCTTAAGCAGGCTCCACGCTCAGTGTGGAGCCCAATCCAGGGCTCGATTCTACAACTCTGGGATCATGACCTGAGCCAAAATCAAGAGTCGGACACTCAACTGACTGAGCCATGCAGGCACCCTTAAATCACAGATTTTTAAAGTAATAAAATACTTTTAAAATATTATGGGTTTTTTTTGTCTTAATTGCACTTTTCTGTTTTTGATTTTCAGGCTGGCTGCCTTATTTGCCTTATTTATACATTCATAGGGCTCTTCTGTTTACAATGTACCTGTAAAAGGTATTATTTGAACTTTATAGAAATACTATTAGCTAAATAAAATAAAATATTAATTATTATTCCATTTTGGAGTTGAAGAAAATGATACACAGAGAAGTTAATTGGCTTGTCCAAGATTGCACAGCAAGTGAGTGTCTAAATGGAGCTTACAAGCAAAATCTCTTTATATTAAATTTTTAAAGTTTATTTATTTTTAAGAGAGAGAGAGAGAGAGAACACAAATGGAGGAGGGACAGAGAGAGAAAGGGAAACACAGAATCCAAAGCAGGCTCCAGGCTTTGAGCTGAGAGTGCAGAGCCGGATGCGGGGCCAAAACCCACAAACTGTGAGACCATGACCCGAGCTAAAGTCAGACACTTAACCAACTGAGCCACCCAGACACCCCAAAACCTCTTTATTTTATGTCTGGGTCACTTTTCTCTCACATGGACAGGCCCTCATTTTGGTTTTAGCATGTTTGCAACTTATATGACAAATAAGATTAACACCCTTAAAGATAAATGGACAAGGGACAGAAACAGGAACTTGACAGAATAATTGGAAATAGCCATTAAATATAGGAAAAGAGGCTCAGCTCATATATTTAATTTCAAATTAAAACAGCAATGATATTACCTATTAAATACATAGATTGAAGAATGTGTGTGGAATCCAGTTCTTCCATTGACTGACAATTGGAATATAGACAATATTGTAGTCTCTATTAGAATTTAAAATGTGCATACATTTGACCCCAAAATTGTATAAGGGTTTATCCTACAGATATATCTGGATAATTGCAGAAAGATACACACACAAACACACACACACACACACACACACACACACACACACGGAGAGAGGAAGGACACAAAGTAATCTCCAGTTGCAGAGTTATTTGAAGTCATGAAAACTTGGAAACAACCTAAATATAAATCAACAAGGGACTGATTAAGTGGAATACTATGCCATTGTTAAAAGCCAATCTTTTATACTCAAATGAAAATGTATTCAGGATCCATTAAATGAACAAAGGAAATAACAACATATGATAATGGTGTAATCCCATTCTTGTAAAAATGAAATGCTCTCTGGGCAAATATATAGACTATATGTATTTACATATGTTAGGACCAAAACATGTCTGAAGAAAATATTCCAATCTTTTAACAGTGATTATATGCAGGAAATGCTTTTTCACATATTTGCAACAAAATTTTTGGATCCCTGTGCTTCAGAATCCAAACTTTTTATGAAGACTATACAAAGACAGACTAGACTTTAGTGATCCCTCACAAACACTGGGAACACACATCTCCAGTGACTGGATACAGCCAGTGGAAAATCAAACATAGCTCCCCCCAAGTTAAGGAGGAGAAGAATGTTTATATAATTAGAAAAGCAAATCAACTACCTTCCCCCTCCCTCCTATGAAGGCACTTTAAATAACACATTCTGGGAAATGTCATAAACAACCAGATTTTACATGATACAATCAATAAAAATATCAATCACCATTTGGATAGCACTTGGTATACCCATACATTATTGCATTCAGTTTTCCAAGAACTCTGTCAAGAAAACAGGACAGCTATTTTTATCCACTTTTTTCGTATGAGGAAACTGAAACTCTAAGTGGGCATGTCACTTGCCCCAGTGCCACACAGCTGGTTAAGTAACAAAATCAGAACTAGAATTCAAGATTCTGGACATCAAACCCCGTGTTTGCTTTGCTATTTACCTCGGAGTCAGTGAAACCACCAAGTCATTAGTGGTTGTGGCTTTCTTCAGGGAATGAAGGGAGGTCCATGAGAAGAGTTAGAAGGAAAGACGAATAAGCCCATTGGCTTATAGTTTTTAAACAATCACCTTTATCTGCCCTCCAAGTCTGCAATTCCAGTTCAGAACTATGTAGGAGCAGACATTGGGTTAAGAGGCAGGAAAATTTAGTTCTACTCACACTACTCTCTGAGTGACCTAGGGTAAGTCTCTTTCCATAGCTTCCTATACAATTGGAGTTTTTCTGGTTCAGATATTCAGATTATAATTCCATCCAATCTATATATTGGGGAGTGGACTAAATTTCTCTGAGTTCTGTTCCAAGTCTAATAATCTGTACTTCTATAAAAACTTCTGCCAAATATTAATAACTAACAGTTATTGCATGCTCACCATATGCCAGTCATTGTACTCAACAGGTTACATGTATTATTTAATCTCATTCTCACAAAAAAGTAGATGCTATTCTGATCCTCATTTGACTCATGAGGAGAGTGAGACACAGAGATCAAATGACTTGCTCAAGTTTACACAGTTATGAAGTGGCACAGACAAGTTATAAACCCAGGCAGTTTGACTCAAGATCCCATGGTTTGAATCACTGCGCTCACTAGAAGGGGTCATCTCTTCCATTCCAGTCATTTTCCAGAGAAGTTATAGGAGATATCTTTCTCAGACAGGACAGTCTGGCTCCATTAAATAACTTGTATCTTTTTTTTTAATTTCTGAAGGGCCTTTTCTGGGTCATTGTTTTGAAATCAAAATCAGTTCATTCATTTTACATGAAATTAATGTCTCTATAAACTTCCTTAAGATAAATCCCTCATAAAGAAACTTCTCTGGAAGCACAGATGTAATTTCAAGAAATTAAGATAGGAGCTAAATTTTGTGCCCCAACCCAACTGTTAGCAAAAATGGGTAAGTGTGGAAAGAACGACTGTAGAAGTCACACAAATCCTGGTTCACATCCTAATTCTTCCATTTACTTAAATGGTGAGATGTTAAAGAAGTTATATTAACATCTCTAAACCTCAATTTCCTAATCTGAAAAATGGCAATGTAAAATGATAATGCTTATCTCACAAGGCTACTGAATATTGAAAAAGACAATGCATATGAAGTGTATGACATAATATCTAGCACATATTAAGAACTCAAGAGGAGCACCAGGGTGGCTCAGTCAGTTGAGCATCTGACTTCCGCTCAGGTCATGATCTCCTACTTCCTGAGCTGGAGCCCTGCATCAGGCTCCTTGCCATCATTGCAGAGCCTGCTTCGGATCCTCTGTTACCTTCTCTCTCTGCCCCTCCCCTGCTCATGCTCTCTCTCAAAAAAATACATAAATGAAAGAACTCAAGAAACAGAACTTTTCATCTCTTTTCCTTATGAATTTGCTTCTCCATCACAGTTCTCTTTCCTCAGTGAGTGGCCTCACCATTCACCCAGTTACTCAAAGCAAAAAAACTTGAATATCATCCTTACTTTCTTCCTCTCTCTCTTTATTCTATCACTGAGTAATACACACACATATACATACACACACTGAATTACTTAGTTCTTAAGTTCTTTATGCAATTTCTACCTATTGAATATCTTTCAGATCTATACATGTCTTTTCATTCCCATTAAAAGGACTTTAGTCCCAGACATCATCATCACTCACCTGGATCTTGACACCACCTCCAAACTGGTATTGCTACTTGTAGTTTTCTTCCACTTTAATCTATTTTTTATTTCATATAGCAGAAGTGATTTTTCCAATATCCCAAGTTTATCATATCATTCATTTATTTAAAATGTGTCAATGGCTTTCCATTTTCCTTATGGCAAAGACTAGTCTCTTTTAAACCATCTTTCAAGGACCAAATATCACAAATTCCTACTGTTTTTTCAGATGTGTCAATTTTGATGTCCTTCCTTTGAGACACTTTCCCTGATCCAGGTCTTAGTCTGATTGTCAATTCCTCATGAAGCGTTTCTTGAATCTCCAAACACGGTTGCCTCTCCTCCTTTGTTATATGTTATTAGCTACCAAGGCCACGAGTAGTCCTTCTTTGCTGCACTTTGTGCACTTATAATAACAACAAACAGTTTTATAGGACTTGCTATGTGCCAGGAACTCTTCTAAGCACTTTATATTGTTGTCCAATGTAATTCTCATACAATCCTATGTAGTGGGTGCTATTTTTATTCCCACTATTCAGATGAAGAAACTGAAACACAGGGAAATTAAATTATACAAGGCCATACATCTAGTATGTAGTGGAGCTGGAGATTTGAACCCAGGCAGTCTGCCCCAGAATCCATGCTTTTAAAGCACTATACTATGATGCCTCTCACTTTTAATAAATTAATCAATAGCTTATAATTATGTAATTACACTAGAATACAAGTTACAGGCCTGGGTGACTTACTACTGTGTCTTCCAATGCCCAGGATGGTGCCAGAAATCATAGTTAATATTCAGTAACTGATCAGATAAATAAGTCAATATTTATTGAATGAATATTAAAGGAATAAATAATACCTGTTATTATCATTCTTAAATTCTTTCTCAAACACCATTTGCTCTATAAAATTATCTCTGATTTCATACTTCACCCTGGACAGTGCTCCCAAATTTATTATGTATAATGAGTTTTGCCTGAAAGCACAGGGAGTCTTTGAGGACAGAACATATTTAATTCATTCTTAGATCTCTAATATTCTTATCAAGAATGCCTAACATATAGTAGGTGATTCATTAATATTAACACATAGGAAGAAGAAAGGAATATAGGCAGTTAAGTAAGTGATAGATGACAGTTAAATAGATAATAGATAAATATTATATCACCAAATGAGAATCCAAACAAATTTAAATCTAATAGGATGAAATTTAATAAGAATAACTGTATGGTTTTGTAGAGGATTCCAAACAACTAATTGCATGAGATGGCTGAGAGATGATACTTTGCAGCAGTACGTATTAAAAGACTTAGTGGTTTTAGTCAATAATGGTAAACTCCTTGTTAATCAACAATGTGCTGCTGCCAGAAAACTTACATGACATTAGGTCATTTCAACAGAAATGGAGCATCCAGAAAGAAAGCTACATCTTCTGTGTTAATCTACCCATACTAGCATTACATGCTTAGTTCTGGGTCCCACTCTCTAAGAAGAAAATTGCATGATTGGGAGGGTGGTCTTGGCTATAGTTCTTCATAAAGATAGAATTATTTTTGGAAAGCAAATAATCACTCCCTAATTTGTTACTTTTACAAGTTAATATTCTCATATCTATTTTTAAATACAATAATACCACTCCTCCATAAAGTTGCTATGATGTTTAAATGAGATAATACTTGTAAAGCACATTTCCCATTGCCTGGATGTATAACTCTAAAGTTGTTAACCACTACTCTGTGTAATACAGACAAATCATAGTATTCAATTATCACACCACTTCAATTATAGCACATCTGTGAAATGCATCTTACTATTGTCATTTTACCAGTGATAAAACTGAGGATGAAAAAGCATAAGGGCTCTCTGGTGACAGTAAGTGATGGCTCTAGGATTTAAACCCAATTCCAAAGTCCCTGGCTTTTCCACTAAAAGACACTGTCCCCCTGGAAGATATAAAAATAATCATTTAGAAATCCATTAGGAAGAGGGGGAGAAGGAACACATGCATCTATACTTCATCCTTCAAATAAAATCACAGCACTTTTAAGAATCACTGCCTTTCATGAATGAACAAAATATCTGTTGAAGAGCTAGGGAGTTTCTTGTCTTCTAAGCATATGGGAAGACTATTTTTTGGTCTCCAGCCATAGTTACTCACAGAGCACATTTTCAATAGTTGGACTGCTCTAGGCCTTTGCTCCAAGAATCTCTCTCTCTCTCTCTCTTTCATTTTCCCCTCACTTGACCTGCTGTTTCTCAACAGGTTTTGGAAATGTAAGTCAGTCTTGAGGAATTCTTGGGCTAAAGGATCTTTCCCATTGATGAATTTAGATGTTATTCAAATCATTGCTAGTCCACACTTTTTAACATATAATGAATTTCTATGGACTTAATGTTAAGTCTATAAATACTAGAGACTTAATTTTTTCTATTATTTTAGCTACTTAACAAATATAAATAATATCTAATACATATAGTACCTATTATGTTCCATGAACCATTCTATGGACTTCACACATATTGCTTCATTTATTTCTTATAACAACTCTATGAGACAAGCACTATTGTTATCCTTCTTTTGAAGATAAGAAAGCTTAGGCACAAGATTGGTTATATAACTTGTGTAAGGTCACACAGTTAAACAATGAAAGTGTTAGGATGAGAGCATTTGTTGTCTGGCTTTAGTGACTGTGCTGTTGTCTAAATACTGCTTTATAAACTTCCCCAACTATGTGTCAGTAACTAAAATAGTTTGAGTATTCAATAAACTCTGAAAAAAATATTGCGAACCCACTATGTGCTTCAAACAGTACTAATCACTACATCAAGAATAAAAGAAGCATTAGACATCATCTTTGCCTTCAAAGATCATGCAGCATATTAGTGGAGAAAAGACTGACACGTAAAAAAACACATATAAAGACAGAGTATTACTAGAGTATTAGAAATTAGGTTAATCCTGACTGCAAATAGTCTATCTTAATGTCTCGGTAGACCTTTAAATATGCCAGAAATTCAAATATTTTATCATTTAAACAATATCTCCCAAATTACACATTGACTCTTTCCCCCACACCCAAAGTGGCACAGAATTTTGTTGAGACACAAATATGCTCAAATATGACAATAATCCTATTCTAATTAATTTTAGAATAAGTTCACAAGTCACTTCTGGGGTTGACCTAGGTGAACCTTTCATCAGGAAACATAAAGAGTGGTATCGCTAATTTTGCCTCAATGGGCACCAGGAAATTCCAAGGACTTTTTAAAAATGATTTTTTTCCTTTTACTTCCATTTGGCATTCTGTGTAACTCACATACGCCATGGCCTGCAATAACTGAAGGATCATGACACACCAAGAAATACCAGGTATGGGTGTGCAAACTTTACCATAAATTACATCTTGTAGCTGTTGGGAAATTTTGTTAGAAGAGAACTCTGTTACAATGTGAAATTATCTATAAAACTATACATTTAGGATATTTTCTCTTTGAAATGTTTAAAACTCAAAGACATAGATGGTATTTAGAAATATTGATTATTTTCCTAACATATTTTGGATTTTATTAACTATTTCAGGGGTTAGAAACCTTGAGTCACTGCCTGTTTTTGTACATAAAGTTTCATTGGAACACAACCATATCCATTTTTTTACATATTGTCTCTGGCTGCTTTTGCACTACATTGGCAGAATTGAGTAGTTGAAACAGAGACTAAGTATCCACAAAGCATAAAATATTTATTATTAAGCCCTTGACTATTTAAAGTTTTATTATAAATCTAGCAGTAAAAGGGATTCAAGGTAGAAGAGGTATTAAAACCTAACAAATACACACACACACACACACACACACACACACACACACATACATATAGTGGCAGCTCATTTTTACCCAAAGAAATACATTAGATTAAATTCTACAATATCAGAACTGGTAAACCTTTAGAAATTGTCCATAGATATTAAATTGTATTTTTTAATGTTTATTTAGTTTTTTTATTATTTTTTTAATTTTATTTTTTTATTTTTTAAAATTTACATCCAAATTAGTTAGCATATAGTGAAACAATGATTTCAGGAGTAGATTCCTTAGTGCCCCTTACCCATTTAGCCCATCCCTCCTCCCACAACCCCTCCAGCCACCCTCAGTTTGTTCTCCATATTTATGAGTCTCTTCTGTTTTGTCCCCCTCCCTGTTTTTATATTATTTTTGTTTCCCTTCCCTTATGTTCATCTCTTTTGTCTCTTAAAGTCCTCATATGAGTGAAGTCATATGATCATTGTCTTTCTCTAACTGACTAATTTTACTTAGCATAATACCCTCCAGTTCCATCCACGTAGTTGCAAATGGCAAGACTTCATTCATTTTGATTGCCAAGTAATACTCCATTGTGTGTGTGTGTGTGTGTGTGTGTGTGTGTGTGTATAACATTTTCTTTAGTGCAGCCACTCTGGAAAACAGTATGGAGGTTCCTCAAAAACTAAAAATAATACTACCCTATGACCCAGAAATTGCACTACTAGGCATTTATCCAGGGGATACAGGTGTGCTGTTTTGAAGGGACACATGCACCCCCATGTTTATAGCAACACTATCAACAATAGCCAAAGTATGGAAAGAGGCCAAATGTCCATCGATGGTTAAATTGTATTTTTTAAGTTTATTTATTTATATTTTAGAGAGGGAGAGAGAGAGAGAGAGAGACAGAGAGACAGAGAGAGAGCGGGCACAGGCAAGGGAGGGTCAGAGAGAGAGGGGGCAACATAGAATCTGAAACAAGCTCCAGACTCCTAGCTGTCAGCATACAGCCCAACACGGGGCTCAAACCCATGAACCATGAGATCATGACCTGAGCTGAAGTTGGACACTTAACCAACTGAGCCACCCACATGCTCCAAATTGTATTGTTTTTAATATTATTGTACACTTACTAGGAAAAATGTCTCAAATACTTTTAACACAGTTATTTATTTTTTCTTCAATATATGAAGTTTATTGTCAAATTGGTTTCCATACAACACCCAGTGCTCATCCCAAAAGGTGCCCTCCTCAAAACCCATCACCCACCCTCCCCTCCCTCCCACCCCACATCAACCCTCAGTTTGTTCTCAGTTTTTAACAGTCTCTTATGCTTTGGCTCTCATCCACTCTAACCTGTTTTTTTGTTTTCCTTCCCCTCCCCCATGGGTTTCTGTTAAGTTTGTCAGGATCCACATAAGAGTGAAAACATATGGTATTGGTCTTTCTCTGTATGGCTTATTTCACTTAGCATAACAGTCTCCAGTTCCATCCACGTTGCTACAAAAGGCCATATTTCATTCTTTCTCATTGCCACGTAGTACTCCATTGTGTATATAAACCACAATTCCTTTATCCATTCATCAGTTGATGGACATTTAGGCTCTTTCCATAATTTGGCTATTGTTGAGAGTGCTGCAATAAACATTGGGGTACAAGTGCCCCTAGGCATCAATACGCCTGTATCCCTTGGGTAAATTCCTAGCAGTGCTATTGCTGGGTCATAGGCTAGGTCTATTTTTAATTTTTTGAGGAACCTCCACACTGTTTTCCAGAGCCGCTGCACCAATTTGCATTCCCACCAAGAGTGCAATAGGGTTCCCGTTTCTCCACAACCTCTCCAGCATCTATAGTCTCCTGATTTGTTCATTTTGGCCACTCAGACTGGCGTGAGATGATATTTGAGTGTGGTTTTGATTTGTATTTCCCTGATAAGGAGCGACGTTGAACACCTTTTCATGTGCCTGTTGGCCATCTGGATGTCTTCTTTAGAGAAGTGTCTATTCATGTTTTCTGCCCATTTCTACTCTGGATTATTTGTTTTTCGAGTGTGGAGTTGGGTGAGCTCTTTAAGGATTTTGGATACTAGCCCTTTATCTAATATGTCATTTGCAAATATCTTTTCCCATTCCGTTGGTAGCCTTTTAGTTTTGTTGGTTGTTTCCTTTGCTGGGCAGAAGCTTTTTATCTTCATAAGGTCCCAGTAGTTCATTTTTGCTTTTAATTCCCTTGCCTTTGGGGATGTGTCCAGGAAGAAATTGCTACAGCTGAGGTAAGAGAAGTCTTTTCCTGCTTTTTCCTCTTGGGTTTTGATGGTTTCCTGTCTCACATTCAGGTCCTTTATCCATTTTGAGTTTATTTTTGTGAATGGTGTGAGAAAGTGGTCTAGTTTCAACCTTCTGCATGTTGCTGTCCAGTTCTCCCAGCACCATTTGTTAAAGAGACTGTCTTTTTTCCATTCGATATTCTTTCCTGCTTTGTCAAAGATGAGTTGGCCATACGTTTGTGGGTCTAGTTCTGGGGTTTCTATTCTATTCCATTGGTCTATGTGTCTGTTTTTGTGCCAATACCATGCTGTCTTGATGGTTTCAGCTTTGTAGTAGAGGCTAAAGTCTGGGATTGTGATGCCTCCTGCTTTGGTCTTCTTCTTCAAAATTACTTTGGCTATGCAGGGTCTTTTGTGGTTCCATATGAATTTTAGGATTGCTTGTTCTAGTTCCAAGAAGAATGCTGGTGCAATTTTGATTGGGATTGCATTAAATGTGTAGATAGCTTTGGGTAGTATTGACATTTTGACAATATTTATTCTTCCAATCCATGAGCAGGGAATGTCTTTCCATTTCTTTATATCTTCTTCAATTTCCTTCATAAGCTTTCTATAGTTTTCAGCATACAGATCTTTTACATCTTTGGTTAGATTTTTCCCTAGGTATTTTATGCTTCTTGGTGCAATTGTGAATGGGATCAGTTTCTTTGTCTTTCTGTTGCTTCATTATTAGTGTATAAGAATGCAACTGATTTCTGTACATTGATTTTGTATCCTGCAACTTTGCTGAATTCATGTATCAGTTCTAGCAGACTTCTGGTGGAGTCTATCAGATTTTCCATGTATAATATCATGTCATCTGCAAAAAGTGAAAGCTTAACTTCATCTTTGCCAATTTGGATGCCTTTGATTTCCTTTTGTTGTCTGATTGCTGATGCTAGAACTTCCAACAATATATAAACAACAGCGGTGAGAGTGGACACCCCTGTCGTGTTCCTGATCTCAGGGAAAAAGCTCTCAGTTTTTCCCCATTGAGGATGATGTTAGCTGTGGGCTTTTCATAAATGGCTTTTATGATCTTTAAGTATGTTCCTTCTATCCCGACTTTCTCAAGGGTTTTTATTAAGAAGGATTGCTGAATTTTGCCAAAGGCCATTTCTGCATCGATTGACAGGATCATATGGTTCTTATCTTTTCTTTTATTAATGTGATGTATCACATTGATTGATTTGCGAATGTTCAACCAGCCCTGCAGCCCAGGAATGAATCCCACTTGATCACGGTGAATAATTCTTTTTATATGCTGTTGAATTCGATTTGCTAGTATCTCGTTGAAAATTTTTGTATCCATATTCATCAGGGATATTGACCTGTAGTTCTCTTTTTTTACTGGGTCTCTGTCTGGTTTAGGAATCAAAGTAATACTGGCTTCATAGAATGAGTCTGGAAGTTTTCCTTCCCTTTCTATTTTTTGGAATAGCTTGAGAAGGATAGGTATTATCTCTGCTTTAAATGTCTGGTAGAACTCCCCTGGGAAGCCATCTGGTCCTGGACTCTTACTTGTTGGGAGATTTTTGATGACTGATTCAATTTCTTCACTGGTTATGGGTCTGTTCAAGCTTTCTCTTTCCTCCTGATTGAGTTTTGGAAGGGTGTGGGTGTTTAGGAATTTGTCCATTTCTTCCAGGTCGTCCAGTTTGTTGGCTCATAATTTTTCATAGTATTCCCTGATAATTGCTTGTATATCTGAGGGATTGGTTGTAATAATTCCATTTTCATTCATGATTTTATCTATTTGGCTCCTCTCCCTTTTCTTTTTGAGAAGCCTGGCTAGAGGTTTATCAATTTTGTTTATTTTTTCAAAAAACCAACTCTTGGTTTCGTTGATCTGCTCTACCATTTTTTTTAGATTCTATATTATTTATTTCTGCTCTGATCTTTATTATTTCTCTTCTTCTGCTGGGTTTGGGGTGTGTTTGCTGTTCTGCTTCTTGTTCCTGTAGGTGTGCTGTTAGATTTTGTATTTGGGATTTTTCTTGTTTCTTGAGATAGGCCTAGATTGTAATATATTTTCCTCTCACGACTTTCTTCGCTACATCCCAAAGCGTTTGGATTGTTGCATTTTCATTTTCGTTTGTTTCCATATATTTTTTTAATTTCTTCTCTAATTGCCTGGTTGACCCATTCATTCTTTAGTAGGGTGTTCTTTAACCTCCATGCTTTTGGAGGTTTTCCAGACTTTTTCCTGTGGTTGATTTCAAGCTTCATAGCATTGTGTTCTGAAAGTATGCATGGTATGATGTCAATTCTTGTATACTTATGAAGGGCTGTTTTGTGACCCAGTATGTGATCTATCTTGGAGAATGTTCCATGTGCACTCGAGAAGAAAGTATATTCTGTTGCTTTGGGATGCAGAGTTCTGAATATATCTGTCAAGTCCATCTGATCCAATGTATCATTCAGGGCCCTTGTTTCTTTATTGACCGTGTGTCTAGATGATCTATCCATTTCTGTAAGTGGAGTGTTAAAATCCCCTGCAATCACCACATTCTTATCAATAAGGTTGCTTATGTTTGTGAGTAATTGTTTTATATATTTCGGGGCTCCCGTATTTGACGCATGGGCATTTATAATTGTTAGCTCTTCCTGATGGATAGACCCTATGATTATTATATAATTCCCTTCTTCATCTCTTGTTACAGCCTTTAATTTAAAGTCTAGTTTTTCTGATATAAGTATGGCTACTCCAGCTTACTTTTGACTTCCAGTGGCATGATAAATAGTTCTCCATCCCCTCACTCTCAATCTGAAGGTGTCCTCAGGTCTAAAATGAGTCTCTTGTAGACAGAAAATAGATGGGTCTTCTTTTTTTATCCATTCTGATACCCTATGTCTTTTGGTTGGCGCATTTAGTCCATTTACATTCAGTGTCATTCTAGAAAGATATTGGTTTTGGGGTGCCTGGGTGGCTCAGTCGGTTGGGTGTCCGACTTCGGCTCAGGTCATGATCTCACGATCCGTGAGTTCGAGCCCCGCGTCGGGCTCTGTGCTGACAGCTCAGAGCCTGGAGCTTGCTTCAGATTCTGTGTCTCCCTCTCTCTCTGACTCTCCCCCGTTCATGCTCTGTCTCTCTCTGTCTCAAAAATAAATAAACATTAAAAAAAATTAAAAAAAAAAAAAACAGAAAGATAACGGTTTAGTGTCATTGTGATGTCAGTAGGTTTCATGCTTGTAGCAATGTCTGTGGTACTTTGTCTCACAGGATCCCTCTTAGGATCTCTTGTAGGGCTGGTTTAGTGGTGACGAATTCCTTCAGTTTTTGTTTGTTTGGAAAGACCTTTATCTCTCCTTCTATTCTAAATGACAGACTTGCTGGATAAAGGATTCTCGGCTGCATATTTTTTCTGTTCATCACATTGAAGATCTCCTGCCATTCCTTTCTGGCCTGCCAAGTTTCAGTAGAGAGATAGGTCACGAGTCTTATAGGTCTCCCTTTATATGTTAGCACACGTTTATCTCTAGCTGCTTTCAGAATTTTCTCTTTATCCTTGTATTTTGCCAGTTTCACTATGATATGTTGTGCAGAAGATTGATTCAAGTTATGTCTGAAGGGAGTTCTCCATGCCTCTTGGATTTCAATGCCTTTTTCCTTCTCCAGATCCGGGAAGTTCTCAGCTATTATTTCTTCAAGTACCCCTTCAGCACCTTTCCCTCTCTCTTCCTCCTCTGGGATACCAATTATGCGTATATTATTTCTTTTTAGTGGATCACTTAGTTCTCTCATTTTCCCCTCATACTCCTGGATTTTTTTCTTTTTCTCAGCTTCTTTTTCCATAATTTTATCTTCTAGTTCACCTATTCTCTCCTCTGCCTCTTCAATCCAAGCCGTGGTTGTCTCCATTTTATTTTGCAGCTCGTTGATAGCATTTTTTAGCTCCTCCTGGCTGTTCCTGAGTCCCTTGATCTCTGTAGCAATAGGTACTCTGCTGTCCTTTATACTGTTTTCAAGCCCAGCGATTAATTTTATGACTATTATTCTAAATTCACTTTCTTTTATATTGTTTAAATCCTTTTTGATCATTTTGTTAGCTGTTGTTATTCCTGGACGTTTTTCTGAGGGGAATTCTTCCGTTTTTGTCATTTTGGATAGTCCCTGGAGTGGTGGGGGACTGCGGGGCACTTTCCCTGTCCTGTCTTGAATAACTTGTTTTGGTGGGCAGGGCCGCAGTCAGACCTGATGTCTGCCCCCAGTCCACCACTGGGGCCACAGTCAGACTGGTGTGTGCCTTCTCTTCCCCTCTCCTAGGGGCGGGATTCACTGTGGGGTGTCGTGGCCCATCTGGGCTACTTGCACACTGCCAGGCTTGTGGTGCTGGGGATCTGGCGTATTAGCTGGGGTGGATCGGCAAGGTGCACAGGGGCGGGAGGGGTAGGCTCAGCTCGCTTTTCCTTTGGAGATCCGCTTCGGGAGGGGCCCTGCAGCACTGGGAGGGAGTCAGACCCACCGGAGGGATGGATCCGCAGAAGCACAGCATTGGGTGTTTGGGCATTGCAAGCAAGTCCCCTGGCAGGAACTGGTTCCCTTTGGGATTTTGGCTGGGGCGTGGGCGAGGGAGATGGCACTGGCGAGTGCCTTTCTTCCCCACCAAGCTGAGCTCTGTCATCCGGGCCTCAACAACACTCCCTCCCGTTGTCCTTCAGCCCTCCAGTTCTCTGAGCAGAGCTGTTAGCTTATAACCTTCTAGATGTCAAGAACTGCTTGCTGTCAGAACACACTCCGTCAGGCCCCTCCACTTTTGCAAGCCACACTGGGGGGCTCTGCTTGTCAGGTGGGCCGCCTCTCTGCCCCAGCTCCCTCCCGCTAGTCCATGTAGTGCGCACTGCCTAGCCGCCCTTCCTACCCTCTTCCGTGGGCCTCTGGTCTGTGCTTGTCTCCGGAGACTCCGTTCCGCTAGTCTTCTGGCAGTTTTCTGGGTTATTTAGGCAGGTGTAGGTGGAATCTAAATGATCAGCAGTACGTGCAGTGAGCCCAGCGTCCTCCTAAGCCTCCATCTTCCCAGGATCCTTAACACAGTTATTTAAAGCAGTCTGGGATTTCCTGATCCTAGGTAGTGTCCACACATACACCTTTACAGAATTATTCATGTACATGAATTTTATGACCTGCTTCCTTCTTTTAATAGCAGTGCACAAATTTACAGGATGTAAGTGCTTAGAGGTACATAGAGATTCTGTAGTTCAACCGCACGCCACCGCCACTTCAATGTTACAAAAGGGATAGTGAGGCTCAGAGTAGGGAAAGGACTTGCCCAACAGTAATAGACTAAACTGAACTCCATGTTTCTACTGCTGTTGCCTCAACTGTTTTGTTTTACATTCTTGTATACTGACAAATTCTTTGCATTTGGATGTCAATGGAATTCCTTGCTTAACCATTCTATTACTTTTGTAACACACAAAAGTGCTAACATCTGCAGAGAATGGCAAAAGGTGACATTTTTCCCAAGAACTATGAGAGGAAACCAGGGCCTCTCTGGGACCCATCATGTTCACAATTAAATGTCCACTTTTCACTTGATGCCAAGAAACTATAGATCTTACTACCCAACGTGGCTTTGTGTCTCCTTGCAGACTCTGTAGCCAGGAACAGGTGGTTCCCAGGCAGCTGCTTCTGCCAGGCCTGAGTAAAACAGACAAGAGAAAAGCCTGAAGAAAATATGAATTATGGGATTGTAGAAACTACTCTTGCTTCATGTTTTCCCCTAAAGTGAGAGATCCAGACAGTAAGACAGAAAAAAAACTGGGCACTCTGACATATTTGCCTTGGGAATTTGAACAAGTATGAGCCTTTACTTTGTACTTTATTCAATCTGAAATGCTCTCTCTCTCTCTCTCTCTCCCGTCTCTGTCACATGCACACACACATCCATGCATGTGCACACACACACATACACACACACACAGACACACACACACACACACAATCTGTGTTTTCTTGAAGTCTTTGCCTTTGTTGATATTAGACCTGTTCTTCCCACAACCCCCACTTGATCCAGTCTCCTTATGGGTAAATTTGAACATTCTTCAATGTCATAATGTTAGCTTACATGCCCCTGCTTATGAAACCTTCCAAGACTCCTGCAGGTGGAAGTAAGCTCTACTTCTTGAGAAGCCTCATAGTTCTTTCTTGTATAATTCTTTAGCCTTTGCCCCTTTATTTACAAAATAGTATCTTGTACAACCAGGTATAAATATTTATTGAAAATTTTATGATAGTATTTTATCTTACAACAACTGATATGGTAGATAGAACAAGGATAAACATTCCCATTTGACAGATAGTAAAGTTGAGGTTTTGAGAGGTAAAATGTCACATGTTCACTATGGGACAAAAACCAGACTGAAACCTGGTCATCTGTTTTTCCCTTTTATTTATTTTTAAGGTTTATTTATTTTGAGAAAGAGAGAGGGAGAGAGAGTATCCCAAGCAGGCTCTGCACTGTCAGCATAGAACCTGACACAGGGCTTGATCTCATTAACCATGATATCATGACCTGAGCCAAAATCAAGTTTGATGCTTAACCAGCTGAGCCACTTAGGTGCCCCTGTTTTTCTCCTTTTTACTCTATTTGGAAGATGAACAGAAATAAGGTTTCTCTCTTCAACATAACCTTTGTCAAGATTATCCCAAAGCCCTGAACATACACCAGATCTTGTTATTTTTAAAAATATTTATTTTTAGAGAGAGACAGAGAGTGTGAGCAGGGTAGAAGCAGAGAGAGAGGGAGAGAGAATCTCTAGCAGGCTCCATGCTATCAGTGAGGAGCCTGTTCCAGGGCTTAATTCTGTGAACCATGAGATCATGACCTGAGCCAAAATCAAGATGGACATTTAACGGACTGAGCCACCCAGGCGACTGATAGATCTCCTTAAATGTTGGAGATATAGCTTGGAACTCAAGCATAAAACCATGGGTGTAGACTCAGGAACTTTTCAAGCCAGGTTGTGTTTTCTCAGAATTATTTTTTACAGTTATATCAGGATTTCATGGCCAGAAAAGACTCTCAAGGTTATCTAGGACAAGTCTGTAAATAGAAAAATTGTAAATTAAAAGTGATTAAAAAATGCAAGTTGTGCAAGTGCTGGCTGACTCTCCTCCCCTTTTCTTCTATATGGACTAAAGCCTAGATATAAACTCTAATGGGAAAAAATGACTTCACACTTCCACAAGAGTCAATTGTGGAAAAAAAAAAAAAACAGTCAATTGTGTCTTGCCCCTAGCCTCTCAGTTTGCTACTTTGTTACCCTAGGGAACAAGCCAAGCAGTACTAGTTTAATTGTCAAGTTTAGAATGAACATTCTCTGATGAAGAACTATGAACCTTCAAGAAGCTTTGTGGTCAGGAACTAAACACTATGCAATTGGCTTCACAGGACCCTGTTTCTTCTGGGGCCTGTTTGGAGTCAGAGCTTCATACTTCACAAAAACTAACTTTTGAAGCTGTCAGGAAAGAGCCAGGACAGCTGTGAAAAGAGTGAGTTGGATTTTGTTCTGCCTCCTGCACCACTCCAAAGCTTTGCCAACACGAGTTTTCTATAACTGTTCCCACCAATTAAAGTACAAAGGGGAAAGAGCCATGTGTGCTTTTCACAGGCCTGGCAGAGTCTGGAAGCTTGGCACTTAGGTACTTCTCCTTGTTTCAACAAGTACCCTGAATAGATTCAAAATGAGAATGGCTAGAGGTTAAATATGAGGCACCAGAGTACTTTTTGATTGTTTGTTTTGTTTGTTTGTTTGTTTGTTTGTTTTAAATGATCTTCATTTCTGGACATAAGTTCCATAAGTTATGCCTAAATGGAAATTACCAACACCTGTTCTCTCTGAAGCATACACTCAGGGAGAGGAGTTTCAGATTTGCAATATCCTCATACATGTCTTTAAAATTTCGTAATGCCACCTCCTATATTTCCAATGCTAGATGGGCTCAGAATTGGTAGTGTATGTTTCAGAAATACAGACGTGCATAGGGTCAGGGAGGATGTGAAACTGTCAGGGTTGGCTATGTAATTTGCAATTTAAAATTGTTAAAATATTTTGAGAGGGATGGAAAATCATTAAACCAAACCTCCAGTTCTGTCTAGTTATGGGGCTCTGTGAGACTGCATAGATTGTATGCTCATGAAGCCATGTCTGTTCCCTGTTTACACAGAGACCAGAACACACTAGTGATTCTCAAATTCAAACTGTCCTTTGTTAGAAAACTGATAAATTTAATGGTTATTAAACTATAATCCCGTATGTGATGATCACATTGTGGAATGCTGTAGAAAGAGAAAATAGAAGTCTCCTAATAATGCTAAAGAACCAGAGACTTTACTAGTTTACATGATAACTTCCTAGAGACAGAGGAATTGACTAGATGGACTTTTATCAATATGTTAAAAGGATACTATTTCTGTGACTCTCACCGGCCTTCCCTAAAAAAGTCCAGGATCTCTCTTAACGAAAATTAACAACCCATATTTGGCTTCTTGCCACTTCACATTTATTCACTGGACCAGTGCATGACTGCTGCTTACATCCCACACAGTTGGGACAGAGCCTTCACTGGTTAATATTTATAAAAATATATACTTTGAAGATGAAATCCTTGGTAGGTAGAGAAAACACTGGACTTGGATAGAATAGGTAGTTGTGGGGTCTGGGTCTTTTCTCAGAACTGCCACTACCACATAATGTGATCTTTGACACATCTGTGGTAGCTGAGTGGCTGTACTTTCCTTTTGGTAAAATAGCAAAAGCCAAATAAAGAGGCCATAAAATCTGGTGGGATTTTTCCCAGATCCAATACTGAATGCACTAGGAGAGAAGTATTGGCTGTTTCATCTCTGGCCCTCATACACACACCTTACTCTGAAGATGGTGTTTAGCAGGGGAGCATTTCATATTATTAGGAAAAGCATGCTCAGCAATACCTTGTCTGTGGGCTGGCATTTAGACTTTGTCTGTACACAGAAACCGGTTTGACTGAAATCTGGAATAAATAAACAAACACAGGTGGAAAATAATAATCACAGTAGTTTCACATATACACTTTGTTTCTAGGGCTGAATAACTAATTTAACTAATTTTCTAGAATTGTATATTCTGTTTTTTTTTTTTTTTCTGGTGCTGTGGAGGCCTCAACTGGAAATGGGAGTTGTGGACAAATAAGTTCATTCTGAGCTTATTTTCCCCAGGGCTTCTGAGGGGACTTTGCCCTCTCCCCTAAAAGGGAGTTGGAAGGGGTATATGCTTTTAATTACACATAAGGTATAACTGTGGACTACTTAGAATGTCCCTTTTTGCAGTAGCATTATGACAATGAGGAGCTGCAGCAGTGTAAGCCAGCTAGGGTTTGGCCTGGGGCTCTAGCCTTAGCCCAAGCCTGGGACTGGGAACATTTCCAGTCAATCCTTTGGCTGGTTCCACCTCCCTGACCTGCCTCCTGAGTGGACTGTGTGCCAGGCTAAACCACACCACCTCAACACTTTTGTCAGAGAGCAAAGGTGAGGGAGGATGTTTCTTCAACTCCTGGCCTTTAGCTGTGTCTGATTGTCTGCATACTGTTGAAATTTAGCTTTCACCCTTACCTTAACCAAAACCAGTTGACTCTCTTAAAATAATCTGATTTCAGAAGCCCCTCAGGCATGGCTTAAAGTTCTATGTTGACTTTGGCCCTTGGCTCTGGGGCATAGGAAACCTGAATTGATTTTACAGTCATGAGAACCTAGGTAGGCTACCAAAAGCTTCTAACTGGCCAACTCAGTTCAGTTCAACACGCACTTACAGAGCCAATAACTCTGTGCCAGGCCAGCACTAAAAAATAGGGAAATAAAGTGGACTGAAGTCCGTGCCCTTCAGGAGTTCACAGCCTGTTTACAAAGCCAGAGGAGTAAACACATGATTTCAATATAATGTGATTAATGATAGGCAAAGGATGAGAACTTGATGTCTTGAAAGCATTGCGGAGAAGCACCCAAGCCACCCTAGGGGCATTTAGGGAAAACTTCCTGGAGGAGAAGTCAACAGGTAGTGTTCAAAAGAGTTAGTTGGGGGAAAACAATGAAAAATTAGTGCCAAAGAATGAAAAAGAGCAAATGGAAAGGAGTGTCTAACAGCACTCCCTGTTCAGGGAACTATGAAGAGTCAGGACAATTAATATTTTAAGCACAAGGATTGTGATGGTGATAAATGAGAGTGGAGAGGGACATAGATAGAGTAGTAGTCATTGGAGTCTTAGATGTCACATTAAGGAGGTTATCTTTCTCAGGATCCACATAAAAGTGAAAACATATGGTATCTGTCTTTCTCTGTATGACTTATTTCACTCAGCATAACACTCTCCAGTTCTATCCACGTTGCTACAAAGGGCCATATTTCATTCTTTCTCATTGCACCGTAGTATTCCATTGTATATATAAACCACAATTTCTTTATCCATTCGTCAGTTGATGGACATTTAGGATCCTTCCATAATTTGGCTATTGTTGAAAGTTCTGCTAGAAACTTTGGGGTACAAGTGCCCCTATGCATCAGCACTCTTGAATCCCTTGGGTAAATTCTTAGCAGTGCTATTGCTGGGTCATAGGGTAGATCTATTTTTAATTTTTTGAGGAACCTCCACACTGTTTTCCAGAGTGGCTGCACCAGTTTGCATTACCACCAACAGAGCAAGAGGATTCCTGTTTCTCCACATCCTCTCCAGCATCTATCGTCTCCTGATTTGTTCACTTTAGCCACTCTGACTGGCATGAGGTGGTATATCAGTGTGGTTTTGATTTGTATTTCCCTGATGAGGAGTGACATTGAGCATCTTTTCTTGTGCCTATTGGCCATCTGGATGCCTTCTTTAGAGAAGTGTCTATTCATGTTTTCTGCCCATTTCTTCACTGGATTATTTGTTTTTTGGGTGTGGAGTTTGGTGAGTTCTTTATAGATTTAAGATACTAGCCCTTTGTCTGATATGTCATTTGTAAATATCTTTTCCCATTCCATTGGTTGCCTTTTAGTTTTGTTGATTGTTCCCTTTGCAGTGCAGAAGCTTTTTACTGAGGGTTGATGGGGGGTGGGAGGGAGGGGAAAGTGGGTGATGGGCACTGAGGAGGGCACCTGTTGGGATGGGCACTGGGTGTTATATAGAGACCAATTTGACAGTAAATTTCATATTTAAAAAAAAAAACAATAGCCAAATTATGGAAAGAGCCTAAATGTCCATCAACTGACGAATGGATAAAGAAGTTGTGGTTTACATATACAATGGAATACTTGGCAATGAGAAAGAATGAAATCTGGCCATTTGTAGCAATGTGGATGGAACTGGAGAGTGTTATGCTAATTGAAATAAGTCAAGCAGAGAAATACAGATACCATATGTTTTCACTCTTATGTGGATCCTGAGAAACTCAACAGAAGACCAGGGTGGGAGAAGAAGGGAGGGGGAAGTTACAGAGAGGGCAAACCATAAGAGACTCTTAAATACTGAGAATAAACTAACGGTTGATGGGGGTGGGGGTGAGGAGAAAGTGGGTGATGGGCATTGAGGAGGACATCTGTTGGGATGAGCACTGGGTGTTGTATGGAAACCAATTTGACAATAAATTTCATATATATATATATATATATATATATATATATATTTAAAAAGTAGTTTATCTTATATCCTAAAGCCAATGAGGAGCCAGTTAGGAGTTTTAAGCAGAGAAGATTTATCAGTTTGAAAGATCACTTGGAGTGCAGTAAATATATAAATGAATAAACAAATCTATGTCACACCTTTTTAAAAATGTGTAATATTTTTCCAGAAGGCTACAAAATAAAACAAGAAATCATTGGTTTTATTCTATTTAAGCTGCTCTAACCTAAATTTATATTCTAAACTCACTATATTCTCTAACCACATAAAAATTATAATTCCCCACTCATTTAAAGCTCATGCTATTCCTTATTCCTAATTAGTCCCTTTCTCCTTCCCTTCTTTGGTGAATTCATAACAATTATTTGAGAACAAGGTCAATTATCATTTTTTCTGAGAAGCCTTCCCTTACCCCTAATTACTCTATTCTTCCTGTCTTCTCATAGCACACTGTTCATGCCTTATAGCTTTTATCACACAGTGTTGTAACATTTTTGATTTCCGGAGTATTCCACATTTGTCATCAGCTGCTTGAAACAAAGAAGACATCTTATTTATTTCTACATTACCAACACTTCACATAGTCAGCACTCAACAAATGTTGTTTGAAATAATCTAAGAATCAACTGATTTAAGTAGGTTAAAAAGACCATTCTAGTCATTTTGGCTCTGGAAGAGTTTAATTGTGGAGTGTAGTAGAAAGAGCACAAATCAGACTGAAGAGTTGGGTGTGAGATAGGACTTGAGACTCTAGCTCATGTCCTGTCATTGATTTACTGCAGTCAGTACTGCAGTACCTCTGTGCATTACTGTCTCAAGCGATATATTAGCCCAACTGATCTCCTAAAAGGTTACCAATCTCTTTCTCATCCCAGATCCAATTTGTTAGGATTATATTATTCATATTTCCCACATTCATATCTCCTCAAGGTGTATAGATGATATGGCAAGGGGATGATAAAGTACTTGGGTCTAGAAGAAAAAAATGCCAAGTCCCTGTGATAGAATATGGGACAAGTTCTTTAAGAGACATTTAACAGACAGAATGCCTCATTCAGAATTGAAATATCTCTCCATCTCTCTCTCTCTCTCTCTCTCTCTCTCTCATTCTTATTTATTTATTTATTTATTTAATGTTTTATTTAATGTTTTATTTTTCAGAGAGACAGCGCGAGCAGGGGAGCAGCGGAAAGAGAGTGGGACAGAGGATCCAAAGCGGGCTCTGTGCTGACAGCAGTGAGCCCTGACAGCAGTGAGCCCTGACAGCAGTGAGCCCAATTCAGGGTTAGAAATCAGAGATCATGGCCTGAGCCAAAGTAGGCCACTCAACCACTTGAACCACCCAGGAACCCCTCTGTCATATTTAAAGAATGGGGAATAGTGGCATTTAAAGTTGCATTGCCCTGACTCTGTCTAGTCCTAGTAGGCAATTAGAGCCCGTACAAATATTTCACAAAGTGAGCCTCTCAAGTTAAATTCCATGGAGTATATACTCATTCATTTTAGCCTTTTTAAATTTTTTTAACTTTTATTTATTTTTGAGAGACAGAGAGAGAGAGAGCAAGAGCAGGGGAAGGGGAGAGAGAGAGAGAGAGAGAGAGAGAGAGAGAGAATCTGAAGCAGGCTCCAGGCTGTGAGCTATCAGCACAGAGCCCAATGTAGGGCTGGAACCCACCAACTGTGAGATCATGACCTGAGCCTAAGACGGACGCTCAATCGACTGAACCACCCAGGCGCCCCTCATTGCACTTTTATATCCCAAGAGATCTGCTGTCACATATTAAATTGGTGGTGGGTATTAAGGAGGACCCTTGTTGTGATGAGCACTGGGTGTTGTATGTAAGTGATGAATCAGTAGATTCTATACCTTAAAGTGACGTTACACTATATGTTAACTAACTGGAATTTAAATAAAAACTTAGGGGAAAAAAGATGTTTTCCTGGATTTTGCTGTAAAATCAAAGCCGCAATAGCACAAGCCAGGTAAGAAAAATAAAGTAATTAAACATATTAACAGGATGCTTTCCTTTTGCTGGGCAGCAAAGGGGAAAAACTTTACAACATCTACAAAATGATGGCTAATAGAATGTGTCAGTCAGTATTTAATTTCCATTTTTTTAATATAATATGAAAATAAAACCCATGTTCTTTTCTGACACCGTTATCACTATTTCCAAAGTTATATACCTTGGCTCATTTGTTCTTCCAAGGTTGAATGATGTTGGGTTGGTTGAGCCCAGAGAAGAGAAATAAGTGTCAGGGTTCCAGGACAGTGTGTGAAAATAAATAATAATGACATTTAAAATGATAGCATTTGCATAGTGTTTTATTTATTCATTCATTTTATTTTAGAGAGAGAGTGTGTGTGAGTGGGATAGAGGGGCAGGGAGAGAGGGGGAGAGAGAGAGAGAAAGAGAAAGAGAGAGAGAGAGAATCCTAAAAGAAGCTCCAAACTCAGTGTGGAACCCAGTGCAGGGTTCTATCCCAAGACCCTGGGATCATGACCTCAGCCAAAATCAAGAGTTTGACACTCAAATGGGCCACACAGGCACCCCTACATAGTGCTGTATTTTTATAGTCCTCTTTTGCAAAAACCATCTTAACTGATTCTTGTAGTAACCATGGTCTAGTGAGTCTCAGGGCCTTCACTTGTGCTTTTCGCTTTGTTTGGAAATTTCTTCCCACTTATCTTTGCCTAGTTCTACTAATGCTTTAGATCTCCACTCACTGGTCACTTTAATCAAGGTACACTTCCCTGACTTCAGTACCCATGTCAAGTCTCTCTGTTACATACTCATGGCATGGATACCTTTCTTTCTCTTATCATAATTTTAAGTTTACATGTGTTGGCATGACTATTTAATTATGATATGTTTATAATATAAAGTTATTGCTGAAAAATGACTGCCAAGATAGAGGCTATATTTCTCAGCCCTCCTAATATGTCGGGGAAAGGTGACATATGACCAGTTCTTACACAGAAGCAATGTGTGTCATTTCTGGGCCACCACATTTAAAAGGCAGGTGTTCCTTCTTTGTCTTTATACTTCTCCTGCCTGGAATCAGAGGCTTCGGAGGCTCTAGGACAGTGGTTCCCAAACTTGACTGCATGTTAGAAACTCCTAGGAACTTAAAAAAATTCTGATACCTTTGCTGCATAACAGGTCAATTAAATCTCTTTGTAGACATCCAGGCATCAGTTTTTTTTTAAAGCTTCTTAGAATATTCTAATGGATAGGCAAAGATAAAGACCATTGCCTAGGGATGACTTTTGGATCTCTGAAATACTATGGAGAAATGCTGTCTGTTGAGCAGAAATATCTGTATTGGGCTCTCACACAAACAAGAAATAAACTTATATTAAGCCACAGAAATTTGGGAGGTTTATTATATCAGCCATTTTACCCTAATATATTACCCATTCTATTTTCAACACCTAGGCGAGACTCGGGCACATATTAAGTATATAATTACTATTTATTAAAGAAAGTTATTATCTTCCCCATCCTTACAGAGGAAGTTCAAAGTGGTTAAATAATTTACCCAAGTCTGCACAGATAGAAAGCAGCAGTCTTAATTTGAGCGCAGGTCTCCTAGATTACAAAATGGTTAGTCTTCCCACTGTAATATTACGATGCCCCCTTCTGCAGATGAAAAAACCATAGGATTTCAGAAACACCAACACTCACTTTAATATTCCTCATAGGTGACGATTACTTGGTTGTTATGGCCTCAGGATCCTGGCTATTGGGGGTTATTGACACCTGATTAGTGACAAATGAAGGAACAGAAATCCACTGGCAGGAGTTGGTAGAAGTTAATGCTCCTTTCCTGGGTCTTAGGTTGCCAGTTTCAGGACCAAGTCCAATACCTGAAATTTTTGTCAAATTTTTCATGAGACCAGAAAACTAACAGTTGTAATATATTGTCATATTGTAGAAATACAAAGACCTTAGCCATGGACCAAGTCAAGATCTGACTAAATGGTCTTGTTGATTCCAGTTTTCCTGTATCTTCCAATTTTTTCTAACCTTTCTAAAGATGACCTGTAACATATCACTCCATGGTTCAAAAAACATAACAGCTTCCTGTCCTTCCCCATATCAGTTCCACATAATTCTTTCCAAAACACTACAAGACCCTCTATAATCTGTTCTTATCATATCCAGCCAATTTTTTTCTCTCAGACTTCCTTTACACATTTTTTTTTCTTTAGCCAGGGTATCCTCTTCACACTCTGTACCCCATCCATACCATCTTCAGCTTTCCTTCAAACGTTTCTTTATATTGAATCTGTTCTTCACCCTACTCTGCTCATGTTTCACAACTTCATGAAATCTTTTTATATTACTCTGATCCATCTAGTATTTTTCTAGTTGTTATGTTTTGTGTGTTGATTTCATGTCCCTAGAGGAGTTTGTCAGCAACTTGGTTGGCCGGCTCCCAGACCAAACCATCTTCATTTGTGTGATTATGATTACTGATTATTTTCTTTGCAGAGATAGTTGGAAAAACACTCCTGAACACATGATCTCATTTGACAGTCACCCTCACCCTAGGAAATAAATATTGATTCCCTATTTTACAAAATATTTATTATCTGCTAGCAGGTACCATACAAGGAAGGCATTTCTCACCTCTTTTTGCATATGAGAAAACTGAAAGTTTTGAGATGTATAGGGACTTATTCAAACTCACACAGCTGAAAAAATGACTAATCTAGAGCTCCAACTCAGGCTTATAATTCTACATCCAAGTTTCTTTCTATTACATGTTATATCATCCTAGAGTAAGCATTCAATATTTCTTAACTGAAACAAAATGAATTTTATTTTTATATATTTAGGAGAATTCTTGGTATGTTATTGGAACATTAGCAGTATTATCAAGAAACATTTATTGGACATCAATTATTTCCTGGGTAAGTAGGATGTATACATCAAAATAACATTAGACATGTTCTGTTAAATGCAAAGTTAATGGAAGAAGTATCCAAGGCCTTCTGAGGAAGACAAGAGCACTGTGACTTGGGGTGGACCCAACTTTGAAGGAAAGGTAAGCTTCGAGTTGAGCATTGGAATATAAGTAAGCTTTTGATAAAGAGAGAAGGGAGAGGAAGAAGGGAAATTCAAGGAGAGGAAATAATGTGAGCAAAGGCTTACCAGGATGTTTCAGGACCAGGTTGGACATCACTGTTTTATTAAAAACAGTAAGAAATAAACTTTTGAGCAAAATGTGGTAAGTGAAAACCCAGTTGATTTTGAAGATTGAATGAAAGTGATAAAAAGTATGACAGTAGGAGACCAAAGCCCCAAAGTGAGTTACTGGAAGCTACAGAACTTTTCAAACTGTAAATTACAATGCACACAGAAACAATTAAAAGTATTATTGTCGTTTTTATTATTGTTACTCTGCTGCACAGTAAATGGCTTTATTTAATCATTACTGAGTTTCCTCATTAGGTGGTGGCCATTTCTATAAACCAATAAAGGACATAAACTTTGCCAAGAAAGACAGGGAAGATAATATACAAATGGGAAGCTTTCTTTCTTGCATTGTATTGAACTCATTCAAAGTTCATAAGGATGAGTCAACAAGTGAATGGCTTCAGGCTCTGTTAGTCCTTCTCACACCACGTGAGCTTCTTAGAGGAAAAGAGTTATGGGGAAAGTGATTTTTTATTAAGAAAAAAATAAGTGCAGTTTGACTGTGCCAGCAACACTAATTATCATATCTCACTTTTCCCAGGACTTTTATCTCTTTAGTGACTTATGTGGACTCCTTCCTTTCACTCTGACTCCGGGAAATGAAGAGAATTGCTATTACACTTTGAAGGCTGTGGAGCCAAGATGACTGGTTTCAAATCTCAGTTCTGTCACTTCCTAGCTGTGAGAATGTGTACTTCTCTGAGCCTCAGAGAGAAAGGATAACTCTTACATTTCAGAATTCTCATGAGGATTAAATAAAATTTGTATATGTGGGACCCTATGTATTCCTCATATATCACTTCTTGTTTGGTTTCCTGGCATTATTTAGAGCATAGGTTTAAGAGTCAGAAAATATATGGACCCAAGTGAAGTAAACTTACTCAACAAAATGCAATTGAGTTTCTCTTAAGTGTCAGGCTCGGTGCTAGGGCCCAGGGACAGAGCACTGAACAAAGCAAACAAGAACTTGGGGTGCCTGGGTGGCTCAGTTGGCTAAGCATCCGACTTCAGCTCAGGTCATGATCTCACAGGTTTGCGAGTTCGAGCCCCGCGTGGGGCTCTGTGCTGACAGCTCGGAGCCCGGAGCCTGCTTCTGATTCTGTGTCTCCGCTCTCTCTGCCCCTCCCCTGTTCATGCTCTGTCTCTCTCTGTCTCTCAATAATAAATAAACGTTAAAAGTTTTTTTAAAAAAAGCAAACAATAACTTTATTCTTGTAGACTGTACAGGCCAAGGCTTTTCTGACATATGATAGCTGTGTGCCTGTAATACTTAATACCACTGAGCCTCAGTTTCTCAATGGAATGATAGTCGCTGCCCAAAAATACCTTATTAGGCAGTTGCAAGAATCAGATTAGGTAATGCACATAGAAGCATTCTTGTGAACTGCAAATTACTTTACCAATGAAATTATTAGTAGCCGTGTTCTTATCTGATTGCAAGTGGGGTTAAAATAATGAGCTGTAAATACCAAAGAGCATATTATCACAGAATTCTGGTCAGGAGCCTTGCCAGACTAGAGTGAATATAAGAATATTGTCAACATCAAGGTCCAACTGCTGGAGGTATCAAGGCACTTTGTACAGCCAGGGACATCTGGCTATCTATACTGAGAGAGAAAGCCTTTATCTTTCGACTTCTAGACTTCTAGTCATTCCGTCTTGTACTCAACTTTCCACTTCCCTTACAGGAAGCCCATATTCCCATTGCCTTTTTAACTTTTTCCCTTCTTCCTCCTCTAAGTAAATCTGCTCTAAGAAAATGATCTGGTCAACTCATTCATATTAATGTGTCAATGATTGAAAAAACTTCATGAATGACCACTCCCAAGGAAAGGGGCATTGAATTGGGGGCTTTGTCTTAAGACAAAGAAATAGAGCACTAATGATAGAATTCTGGGGAGTATTAATAAAGCTCCGGTTACTCTGAAATTATACCAAGTGGATGAAGACTGGTCCAACTATAGGAGATCTGACAATAATAGAACCATAAAATGTCAGAGCTAAAAGACTTCTCAAAGTATGTACACTAGAAAATTATTCATCTACTCTTCTAGAAAGGAAGAGTATGAATTGATGGTCAATATCCCTGGACATTTTTTGCAGTAGCCTCAAAGCACAGATCTTTTATGAAACATTGTTAGGGTTGGGAAAGAGCACAGACCTGTTGGTACATGCAGGGAAACTCATCTCCAAATCTCACTCGTATAATATACATTCTTTGCCTCTGTAGAACAAACCTATTTATTTCATTGTCTTCACAGAAACCCCCTTTGAAGAGAACTGTCCTTCAATTTTTTCAGAGGAATCCCCTTATTAACATGGTTACTGAGAACTACTATATTCCTACAATGTTATCTTTTCCTGGCAATAATCCATTAGCCAAAGAATGGGCATGTGACCCAACCTTGTACCATCAGATTCCTTATCTGGTCTTTTGAATTAAGAGATTCCAGCCTATTCTGTCTTCTAACTTGAACTGTATAGATGTTATCAGTGGCCATTTTCTGACTTAGAATGGAGAAAGTGGTCTGTAAAAAAAGAGAAGCAGGAGACATTCCAAAGAAGCAGAGACAACAGAGGGAGGGACAGAGAGTCCTGATGGCATTGAGTAACTTGTTGTATTTTTTTCTGAGGCTGAGCAGAATTCTGGTTCTGTGAGACATCCCTATAAGCTTAATTATAAATAGCTGTGTAGGTTAAATAATTCAATTTCTCTTTTTGGTGGAGTGAGCTCGACTGGATTCCATTACTTGAAACCATAACTCCTTCCTACCTAGTAAAAGCCCCATACTTATCAAAACCAAAGACAATTCATTAGTGACCTTTTATATTCGCACAATCCTATCATTGTAGGAGTATTTTTTGCTTTTATTTATATTATTACTTGATCACATATGATTTTTTTAATGACGGAATTTGTAGGCCATGCACTATTAACGTGGTTAAGAGACCTATAGAAACTGAGGCACAGGGGCATCTGGGTGGCTCAGTCAGTTAAGCATCCGACTTTGGCTCAGGTCATGATCTCACAGTTCCTGGGTTCAAGCCCTGTGTTGGGCTCTGTGCTGACAGCTCAGAGACTAGAGCCTGCTTCAGATTCTGTGTCTCCCTCTCTCTGTTCCTTCCCTGCTCATGTTCTGTCTCTCTCAAGAATAAATACAAACATTAAAAAATTTAAAAATAAGAAACAGGAATAAAACAAGGCAAAGACTTATCAAGGGTAAATATCAGAGCTAGAAAAAAAGATCATGGTGTTATGATTTTGGATTATTCATAAACTTTGTTGTCTCAGCCCAAGATGGGTCCCTTAGCTTTATACTAGTGATTGTCAATGATAGAGATGGCAGGTTTAAAAAGCAAAAATACTTCCTCTAATCACTTGAGTGGCAACACCTATAAACTTAAAGCCACTGTTATAGCATTTGACTATAGTGATTCTGAGTCCAAGGTGGTTGATATGTTCCCTTCATGAAGTATGGCATATAATCATTAAGAAAGCACAGTTTCTAGTGTCAGAAGATGATTGAATCTTGCTTCTATAATTTCAAACTGTGTGGTCTTGAGCAAGTAATTTAATCTCTCTGAGCTTCAGTTTTCTCATTTGTAAAATGAAGATATAAATACCTTCTTAGCTGAACTGAGAGTTGTTTTTAGGGTTAGATGAGAAAAAAGGCTTTGAAAACTCTAAAGTTATAAACATGTTCTAATTGTTCTGATTTCTTAACAAAAGAATGGACTTTGTTTTTTTTTCTAATGTGCTGTTTTTGAGGGTATGCCTAGAACATAGATGCTGAAAAAAAGTCAAATTACTCATTGAGAGTTTCTGGCACTTTGGCAATGAGAAAAAGAACATTCAGATGATATGCAAGTATCATCTAGTAGTCAGGATAGCATAAATTACAGAGCCAGGTTTCAGGGGTTCCAAATCTGACTCTATCACTTACTATTTCTATATTCTTGGACAAGTTGCTGTATTTCTCTGAATTTCTCTTTCCTCATCTGTAAAATATGAGTATAATAGTATTTTTCTCATAAGATTTTTGTGAAGATTAAATAAGTTAATTTGCATAACGCTGTTAGAAGAATGGCTGAGCACAGAGTAAGCACTCTTCGTATTAAATAAGTTGGCTTACATGTGGCTCTTAAAAGGATGGCAAGTACATAATAAGTTTGTAATAAATACCAGCTGTTATTATAGTCCGTTGCATAGATTCTGGTGATAAGACAATCAGAACCTAGTTATTTCTATGTGAGGCCTTTTCGTTTCAATCTGATGATACAATACAAATGCTCTTGCAATACTGTATTACTTTTGTGTTCATGTCCCTGTCCTGGTTTGCTGTGACAGGAGCTGCTTCTAACAGCTTTGCAACAAGTTTTCTGGGCACTGCCATGCCACATGTAATTGCAGTTTGGCCAGAACTGGAAGGCAGGTGACTAAGGAATGGTAATGTTAGATAGGAGACAAAGGGGTTATTGGTGCTAAGCTAGTATTTGATCATTGTGTTTGAGTCTGCTTTAATCTCAGGTTTAAGCTGATTCAGGAAGAAAAACAACCAGAATCAGTATCCTTTACAGTTCTCTGAGAATGTAATCAGTTTTCATCTGTTTGAAAATACTGTTTGCTTTTCTCTATGGCTTTGATCATAATAATTCACAATTCCAGTATACATAAACTTGAATCATTTACTTAAATAAAGTAACATATTTTCAACTGACAAATACCAGAACATTATTTGTGATTCATTAGGTAAAGTATAAGAATTTCTACTGATAACTCCAGTTTCTAAGGTATGACAGTGATGCCTCATCCTTCCATTAATTTACATTTTAACTCAGCAAGAAATTAAAGAAATTTTTGACGTTTACGGATTGATTCATGATATTCTAAGGAGTTAGCTGCCGTGGGTCAGGGTGGAACCTAAGGTGTGGGGGCATTTTCTCAGAGACTTGTGATATACTTCTCTGAGGGGAAGTCATGTAGAGGAAGGCAGTAGTAAGGGAGTGTATGTCTCCATCTATAACATATCCTCGGCTCTACCCCTTTGTGACTTCACTGTCACCCAAGCCCAAAAGCAGCTGTCAGGAAATAACTCTAGAGAATTTATCCCAATTTTCAGACAGAGCTAGTCCAAACTTAACCAAAGTTTTCAGTTAGCTACACATAATCTGTGTCTCTTGTTGAGAGGGACTAATCACTGAAAATTCTGGTATGGGGCACCTGGGTGGCTCAGTAGGTTAAGCGTCTGACTTCAACTCAGGTCATGATCTCAGCCTGTGAGTTCGAGCCCTGTGTCAGGCTCTGTGCTGATAGCTCAGAGCCTGGAGCCTGCTTTGGATTCTGTGTCTCCCTCTTTCTCTGCCCCTCCCCTGCTCATGCTCTGTTTCTCTCTGTCTCAAATATAAATAAAAACATTAAAAAATGAAAAAAAAAAAGAAAATTCTGGTATGGAAAAAAGAACCCTAACAAAGGAGAATGCTGGACCCATATCTCTTTGCATCTTAATAGCTGAATGACCTTGGGCAAGTCACATCAAGTTCAGAGGGCAGGTTCCTCTTCTGTGTAACAGAGCTAATCATGCACACTCTGCTTAATTCCAAAAGTTTTTATGAAAACTGACTGAGGTATTATATGCAAATATTCCTTTTGAACCACATTGTCCTATGCAAAGGTCACTGCTGTCACAGCCTGAAGCTGTAAAGACATCACAGAGATAGGGTGAAGGCATCCCCCCTTTTGGTTAATCCAAAGAAATACACGGATATGATGACAGTTGTTCAGTGGTTCGCTTCTTCTAGATTTGAACTCTACAGGGAGGCTCTGCCTCTATGGATGATAACAGTGATCTCAAGTACGTCTTTTGGCCTAACTCTGATTTCCCCAGAACACTGCATTCTTAAAGGTCCATAAGTGACATATGTACTCTGATGGTCATTTTCCCTTTTGGAAGCTCTTAATTCCCTCCTCAGTATGTAGTAAAGCTGAAACAAATATGAGCCAAGATTCCATGTACATTGCCATCTACAAATGTGTTTTTCAGCAAAAAATGCTGCCAAGGACATTTCTAGAGTAGGATGGGATAGGGCCTTTCCACTGGGGAAACATAAGATGTGGGTGGGGACAGAAAGGGGTCTTGCTGAAATGAATTCCAACCATTGACCTCTGCTTCATATATTTTGAAACCTTTTAAATGTGGAGTTTAAACTTTGAATTCCAAATGTTATCCCTGGCACCTGAATTTGGGGTCAAATATCCTTAGGCATTTTGAAAAGTAAATAGCACTATACAAATGATACCAGTAATTAACTGTTACCTACCATCTGAGAGGCAATATCACATTCTGTTTTGTATCAAACAGAGCAAGCTTCAAGTTCTAGTTCTATGTCAATATTGCCATTTTTAAAATGGAAATACTGACAAACAAGAATACATTTTCCTTGAGAACCGTTGTAAGCATTACAAATAATATACATTTTGGAACATAATGGACAAATTTTTATCATAGTCCTTATTACACACTTTCTTTGCATTTTTTGCTTTGTGATTTTCACAAAAAATTGTCAAGAAGGAAATTATTATTGGGGCACCTGGTTGGCTCAATTGGTTAAGCGTCCGACTTTGGCTCAAGTCATGACCTCACCATTGGTGGGTTCGAGTCCTGTGTTGGGCTCTGTGCTGACAGCTCAGAGCCTGCATCCTGCTTCAGGTTCTGTGTCTCCCCCTCTCTCTAGCCTTCCCCCCGCTCACACGCTGTCTCTCTCTCTTTCTCAAAAATAAATATCAGAACTGGATATATTCTTGTATCCAGAATATATAAATAACTAAAAACTCCAAATGAAATACAAGCAGTTCAATTTTGAAAATCGGCAAAATATTGAGCAGAGTCCTCATCAAAGAAAAGATACAAATGGCAAAAAAAGCACATAAAAAATTCTCTACATCATTATTCATTGGATAAATGTAAACTAAATGAGAAACACCTACAAATTGAATTAAAAGTACTGACTATGCCAAGTATTGGTGAGGATATGGAGGAACTGGTGGTAAGAATGTAAAATGGTACATCACTTTGGAAGACAGGCAGTTTCTTAAAAGGTTAACTATACACCTACTCTGTGACCCACTCAATCCACTATTAAATACATAGTCAAGAGAAATGAAAGCATATGTCAATACAAAGACATCTATAAATGTTCATAGCAACTTTCTCTGTAATAGCCAAAAATTATAAAAAGCCCAAATGCCATCAACAAGTAAAGGGATGAACAAAGTGTGCTACATTTGTACAATGAAATACTACTTAGCAATAAAGTATAAAAATTACTGATATATATATAAGAGCTTGGATGGCTATCAAGAGTATTATGCTGAATGAAAGATTTCAGGCCAAAAAAAAAAAAGATGATTCTATTGACATGAATTTTGAAAAATAAAGACTAATTTATAGTGACAAAGAACAGATCATTGGTTGCCAGAAGAGGAGTGTGAGGAAGGGTAGAGAGAGAAAGTAAAAAAGGACACAACAGAAACTTTTGGGATGATGCATATTTTCATTATCTTGATTAGGTGATGGTTCCATGAGTGTATGCATATGCCCCAAATTATGAATTTGTAAAACTTTAAATATGTGTATTTTACTGTATGTCATTAATGCCTTAATTATGCTGTTTTTAAAATCCCTCTGGAATATAAACTTCAGAAATAGACCTACATAAATATAATCAACTGATTATTGACAAGGGAGCAATGTCAGTATAATGGAGCAAAGATAGGTTTTTCAACAAATAGTGCTGGAACAACTGGATATCCACATGCAAAAAAAAAAAATCTAGATAAACCTTACACCTTCACAAAAACTGACTCAAATGGATGACAGGACTAAATGTAATATACAAAACTGGAGAACAAACTGAGGGTTACTGGAGGGGTTGTGGGAGGAGGGATGGGCTAAATGAGTAAGGGGCACTAAGGAATCTACTCCTGAAATCATTGTTACACTATATGCTAACTAATTTGGATGTAAATTTTTAAAAAATAAAAAATAAAACAAGTTAAAAAAAAACTACCCTAGAGGATAACATAGGAGAAAGCATAGATAACATTGGGTGTGGTGATGACTTTTTAAATACGACACCAAAGGCAAAGTCCATGAAAAAAGGAATTGATAAACTGTACGTCACTAAAATTAAAAACGTCTGCTCTGTGAAATACGATGAATGTTAAGAGAATGAGAAAACAAGTACAGACTGGGACAATACATTTGCAATAAAGGACTGTAATCCAAAATATAAAAGAACCCTTAAAACTCAACAATTTACCATATTAAAAAAATGGGCCAAAGACTTTAACGGACACCTCACCAATGTTAATACTCAGTAGCAAATAAGTATATGAAAGCATATACTTCACAGCATATGTCATCAGGGAAATTCAAAGTAAAACAGCAATGAGATACCACTACCAAAATGACCAAAATCTGGAGAAAATCTGGACTGACAACACCAAATGCTGGCAAGGATGTGGAGCAACAGGAACTCTCATTCATTTTTGGTGGGGATATAAAATGGTACTGCTACTTTGGAAGCTAGTTTGGTGGTTTATTACAAAAATAAACATACTTTTACTATATGGTCCAGCAATCATGCTCCTTGGTATTTACCAAGGGAGTTGAAAACATGTCCACAAAAAGCCTACATACAATACTTATAGCAACTTTATTCATAACTGCCAAAACTTGGAAGTAACCAATTCATATTGTAGTAGAGGACTGGATAAATAAACTGTAGTGTGTCCAGACAATGGAATATCACTTAATACTAAAAACAAATGAGCTATCATGCTATGAAAAGACATGGAGGAAATGTAAATGCATATTACCAAGTGAAAGAAGCCAATCGGAAAGGTCACATATTACATGATTCCAGCTAAATGACATTCTGGAAAAGGTAAAACTATGGAGACAGTATAAAGATCAGTGGTTGCCAGGGAGGGTTAGAGGGGATAAATATTTGGAGAAAATATTTTTAGGGCAATGAAAATACTCTGTATGATACTATAAGAATGGATATATGCCAATGTACAATTGTTCAAACCCATAGAATGTACAAAACCAAGAATGAACCCTAATGTAAACTATGGACTTCAGATGATTATGATTTATCAATGTAAGTTCATCAGTTCTTACAAATGTACTGCTCTGGTTGAGGATGTTAATTGTGGGGAAGGCTTTCATGTGTGGGTGGAGGAGGTGTATATATAGGGAACCTTAACATACTCTAAAAACTTAAGTCTTAATTTTAAACATCCCGCTGGCTGCTCAAAGCAGAACTGACTTCTAAGAAAGTAAGAGTGAAAAGAGAGAGACCATTTACAGTGGTCCAGGTAGGAAAGGAAAGTGCCTTGAACTAGGTTGGCAGTAGCAGAGATGAAGAAAAGTGAAGAGATTTGTGAGATACTTAGGAAATAAAATAAGAGTTGGAGAATGTCCACTATTTCCAAAGGTCATTTCATCCTGGCTTTCCAAAGCAAGGAGGTAGGAAAAATTACATTAACAAAACTCCCTTGAAATTGCAGAGGAAGCCCATGGCAAAAAGTTAACCTTACCTCCAATGTCTTGAAAGGACGCCACAGGTTGCTAATTTGGTTGTTAAGAAATTGCAAAGAAGAAAGAGAAGGAGAAGGAGGAAAAGAGGAAGAAAAAGAGGAAGAAGAAGGAAAGGAAAGAGAAAAGGAAAAGAAGAAAAAAGATGGTACAAGCACATTATTTGTGTAATATTCAACAGTGTCTCTTGATCTTTTTTAAATGATGGAAGGAAAATGAGATGGGAGATCAGAGTTTAAAATTTAGAGTAAAGTGGATGCTGTACTATGTTCACAGTAGTTAGCTTTTCCTGACAATAATATAAATGTCGATAGCACCCCTTTAAAAATAAAACATAACAATGTGATTCTTCAGATTTGTAGAGTACTTTTCTGTTTACAAAGTTGTTCCATCATCATCTTCAACTACCACTTCAGTCTTCTAAGGGTAGGTATTATTGGCCACAATTTTCTGATGAAAAAACTGTGAAGATGATTTTGGCCTTTGTGGAAGCAACGTGAACTTTGGAATCCTTCAGACCTGGGTTTAAATGTCTGTTAGACTGCCATTTATTTAATGGGCAACTTCAGAGAATTATGTCACAACTTAATTTTTCAAGGCTTCTTTGCCTATAACTACCTTCTTTACCCC
The DNA here is from genome assembly GCF_023721935.1 of Panthera uncia. NCBI lineage: Eukaryota > Metazoa > Chordata > Mammalia > Carnivora > Felidae > Panthera > Panthera uncia. Next base: position 51,575,256 of record NC_064817.1, read on the forward strand.
TATCCATTGTTCATTGCACTATCATTAGTACCTCCTCCATACTCACCCTCTATTGGGTATAAATAAGAAGGAAACTCAAGTCTGTCACAGCACTTTAAATTGTCAGTGTCAGAAAAACCATCTGGCCCAGCCTCTCTACCTTCTCTTTTCCCCATTTCACAGAGCAAGAAACTGAACCTGACGAATAGGAAGAGATTCACTGCCAGTCTGTAGACAGTTCTCTTGGCTCTGAGACCTATGTTATTTCCATTCTACTTTCTCGTTTGCCCCACTGATTCAATTCCCTTTAAGCAACCTTACTTAAAAGCTTTGGTGGAACTAGAGGTTGTGATGACTATTCAAATAAGATTTTCAAAGTATCGGTGCATTTCAATTGCATATTCCTCTTCCCTATTATAACAGAGAATTGAAAATTAGCCCTGTTACAATTTGACATCTCTAAGAATAAGGCTGTTTCCTTACCATAAGGGGTGATTTGTGAGATTCCTCACTAACAAAGGGTGGGGGTATATTTGGGATGTATTGAGGCAGGGCTGAAGCCATTAACATACCAGGGGATAATTTTCACCACCTCAGGTAAAAAGCTCCTTAGGACTTTGTGTTCTGGAAGGTTCATTTATGGCTCTTGCCCAAATGCCCTTGGCATTGATTAATCTAGCCAAAATAGCAATGAGATGGAAGACTAGTTTAGGTTCTACTAAGGTGAAACATAGAACAATTACATCCTTGCTTCAATGTCTTCATCTGGAAAACAGAGCTTATCATGTCCACTGTTCCCTGCCATTAGGATTAAATTACTTCCTTTGGTAAGGGTAAGTAAATGCCCATGATGCTTGGCTGTGAACAAGATAAGACTCGGTAGAAGCCTGTAAAAAGTAGAAGAGACCCAGGCAAAAATCTCCACCAGCATTCTGGGAGAGACAGAACCTGCCCAAGGGAGGCCCAGGGCCCCTGCTAACAGAAAGGGAAACCTCCTTTCCCATGGATCTGTCCTTTCATTTCTACTCTTCCATCCCTATCTGCCGCTCCATCTTTACGGAGAGACTATGGTACCTCCTCCATAAAGGAGCAATTACAATATCCCACCTCACCCTCTACTCCTGGCTGTCCACCAAGAGGAAGAAAAACGGTCCTATGTAATTTCCATTCCTTGATTAAGTGCAGTTTGCAAACTTAAAATATGCAAAAGCAACTTGGAAAAGCAAGTGTCTGTATATAAGCAAACGTCTGCAAAACCCTGGACAAAATCCCTGTGTACATGACCAGGGTTTCTGGTGCTTGTGTGTTTGCCTGCTTCTCTGGGTGATTTTACCTTTGCAAGTCTGGATAGATGAGAAATGTATCTTTAGAAATAATTAGGCAGGAAAACAGGAAGAGAATAGGGTAGAGATGACTTCTGGTTATTAGGCAGAAGGTTCCTAGAGCAACTGGCATCATTCCACAAGGCCCAATCTACCCCTAAGGAGAAATTTGAAAGGTTTCAGCAACTATCAGCTGGCTTGTCCATAGCTCCTTCAGTTTTTAGGAGACCCTACTGCCCCTCTGTGCTTCTCTGTCTGCTCTGAACAAAGTCCCTCGCCTGAAGCCTTGGTACTCTTATTGCCCCCTACCTACTCCCTTCCCCCTCCCACACAAACAGAGTCTGTTTCGAGATTGGACTTCGGAACCAAATCTGTAAGTGCTGGCCTCCGGGAGATCGGGTTAGTCCTGTCCGCAAGATAAAGCTCCGGGTTAAAGCTTCAGCTCCTGCACCTAAATCTTGGTCACTGAAAGTAGGAGTATTCAAAGAGCTAAGATCCTCCCGAGCTAAAACAATCCTCTCCTGCCTTCACCCACACTGAGCCAACATTCATTTCTCCAAAGCCATTCGGCATTACAGCGCGGAGAGGGGAGGGGGGAAAAAAGAAAGGGGAGGGGAGGGAGAAAGGAGGTGGGAAGGCAAGGAGGCCGGCCCGGCGGGGGCGGGACCCGACTAGCAAACTGTTGCATTTGCTCACCACCTCCCAGCGCCCCTTCCGAGATCCCAGGGAGCCAGCGTGCCCGGAGAGCTGGAGGGTCCCGAGCTAGCCGGGAGGCAGAAGAGGCAAAAGAGGAAAGAGACCGAGCTCCAGCTCCAGTGTGGGACAGGAGCTGAAGGGACATACCGCGTCAACCCCAGCTGGGCTCCGGCGACCGCCAAGGCTTCTTGCAGCGCGGCGGCTAACGCCGCTTCTTCAGAGCTGCCCTTTACTCTTCGGTGAAGTTTTTAAAAGCAGCTAGAGACTCGGAGAAGCAAGGAAAGTGCCGGGTAGGACTGACAGTTGCCTTTGTCCTCCACCCCTCCACCCCGCCCCACCCCCTCCTGGGTCTCCTCTCCTGTTGCCGCTTGGCCCGCTCCTCTCTTCCTGTCCCCCTAACCCCCCCTCCAGTTGGCCCTGCGTGGCCAGCCCGAGTTTGCAGAGAGGTAACTCCCTTTGGCTTCGAGCAGGCAAGCTAGCTGCACGTTACAAAGACGGCTCTGGGGAGCCAGGCGACTGGTGAACCGCTTCAGCAAAGCACTGCAGCTGGGACCTGGCTAGTTAGGCTGTACACGGGGCGGGCCTCCAGGTTCCCTTCATTCCCTTTCCAGCTCCTTCTGCACGCAGCAGCCACCCCCACCCCCTCCAGTTTGCAGGGCCTGAGATCAAACAATGAAAGGGCAGTCAGGGCTTCAGTAGACCATTAAAAAGAAAAAGAAAAATCCCAAACAAAACAAACCTCCAAACCCAAAATAAAACAAAAAGAAAATAACCCGGTTCTTAATTGCACCTGCTTCAGTGGATACTGAATTTGGAAGGCAGAGGGTTTCCTTGTTTTTGTTTTGTTTCCTTCAAGAGTTGGGCATCTTTTGAATCTGCCGTCCCAAGATTTCAGTAACAGACTGTGAGACTAGCAGGGCAGATCGTGCACAACGTGTGTTTTCCTGTGCAGGAGATTTTGAGGCCGTCAGAGTGCTTTTGCGTGGTTATTCCTGCAAGTTTCCTTCCCAAGAGCTTCCCGCAGGTGGGCAGCTAACTGCAGCGACTACCGCATCTCAGCCTGTTGAACTTCTCAGCTAGACAAGGGGAAACAGGATAAAGGAATTAGGTGGAAGAGTCAGGCAAACTCAAGGATGGAGGTGCAGTTAGGGTTAGGGAGGGTCTACCCCAGGCCACCGTCCAAAACCTATCGAGGAGCTTTCCAGAACCTATTCCAGAGCGTGCGCGAAGTGATCCAGAACCCGGGCCCCAGGCACCCTGAGGACACGAGCGCAGCACCTCCCGGCGCCCGTTTGCAGCAGCAGCAGCAGCAGCAACAACAACAACAACAACAACAACAGCATCAGGAGCAGACCAGTCCTCAGCAGCAGCAGCAGCAGCCTGAGGATGGCTCTCCCCAAGCCCAGAGCAGAGGCCCTACAGGCTACCTGGCCCTGGACGAGGAACAGCAGCCTTCACAACAGCAGTCCGCCCCCAAGGGCCATCTGGAGAGAGGCTGCGTTCCAGACCCTGGAGCTGCTTCGGCCACCGGCAAGGGGCTGCAGCAGCAGCAACCAGCACCACCGGACGAGGATGACTCAGCTGCCCCATCCACGTTGTCCCTGCTGGGCCCCAGTTTCCCGTGCTTAAGTAGCTGTTCCACCGATCTTAAAGACATCCTGAGCGAGGCCGGCACCATGCAACTCCTGCAGCAGCAGCAGCAGCAGCAGCAGCAGCAGCAGCAGCAGCAGGAGGTGGTATCCGAAGGCGGCAGCAGCGGGAGAACTAGGGAGGCCGCTGGTGCTCCCACCTCCTCCAAGGACAGTTACCTAGGGGGCAGTTCAACCATCTCGGACAGCGCTAAGGAGTTGTGTAAGGCAGTGTCAGTGTCAATGGGCTTGGGTGTGGAGGCACTGGAACATCTGAGTCCTGGGGAGCAGCTTCGGGGGGATTGCATGTATGCCCCGCTCCTGGGAGTTCCACCCGCTGTGCGTCCTTGCGCCCCACTGGCGGAATGCAAAGGTTCTGTGCTGAATGATGGTCCTGGCAAGGGCACCCAAGAAACTGCTGAGTATTCCCCTTTCAAGTCAGGTTATGCCAAAGGGTTGGAGGGCGACAGCCTGGGTTGTTCTGGCAGCAGTGAAGCAGGGGGCTCCGGAACACTTGAGATGCCCTCCACCCTGTCTGTCTACAAGTCTGGAGCACTAGATGAAGCGGCAGCTTATCAGAGTCGCGACTACTACAACTTTCAGCTCGCCCTGGCTGGGCCGCCTCCCCCTCTTCCCCCTCCCCATCCTCATGCCCGCATCAAGCTGGAAAACCCGCTGGACTATGGCAGCGCCTGGGCGGCAGCAGCGGCACAATGCCGCTATGGGGACCTGGCTAGCCTGCATGGCGGGGGTGCAGTGGGACCCAGCTCAGGCTCACCCTCAGCCACCGCCTCTTCTTCCTGGCATACTCTATTCACAGCAGAAGAAGGTCAGCTGTATGGGCCCTGTGGCGGGAGTGGAGGCGGCAGCACTGGCGAGTCAGGGTCTGTGACCCCCTATGGCTACACTCGGCCACCACAGGGGTTGACGGGCCAAGAAGGTGACTTCCCTCCACCTGATATGTGGTATCCTGGTGGTGTGATGAGCAGAGTGCCCTATCCAAGTCCCAGTTGTGTCAAAAGCGAGATGGGCCCCTGGATGGAGAGCTACTCCGGACCCTATGGGGACATGCGGTAAGTTTCTCCTAGAAATGTCTTTTAATCTGTAGTTAGTCGGGATATGGGGGTATCTATCCTCTCCTACTTGAAGGGAACACTCTGCCCCTGTGAGCTCAACAGTGTTCCATAAAAAGGGCCGCCCTGAATCTGCAGCCTCCTGGGTACTCCTAGCCTGCCAAAGATATGACCTTTGTGCTCTGAACCCCCACTGTGTGCCCCAGTCCCCTGAGAGCCCAGGGTGCTGGTGTGTGCCCTTTCAGATAACAACACTCTCCCTCCCTCAGTCTCTTAAAATCCTTTATACCTCATGGTGCTCCATGTCCCAAAGGCTCCAAACTTAAATCCAAGAGCAAGGGCTACCTTCAGAAATAAAGCTCTTAAGTCCTCCAGTACTTTTTCTCCTCCCTCTTCCTAAATCTGAGAACCTGGACTGGAAATATGGGCAGTTTCACCTCTTAGAGTGTGTTAGGGTTTGCCCTCCAGCTTGTGGCAGGTCTTGGCAGGTTAAAGGCAAAAAGACAGGCCCAAACTTTTCTCAGTCTGCCTTCTCAAAAGAGATAAAATGGAAGTGCCAGATTAGGGGAAGAAGGTCTCAGTTCTCTGGGTTCTTAGGGCTGCTGTGTGAAGCAAACAGAGATATTAGTTTATCTCAATGAGGGAGGGAATACTGACTAAGGAACTAACTCCTCAGGTACGCTGGGTGCTGATGTCCCCTTGGACTTGTATCTTGTTCTGTTTTTCTTTTTCTTTAGCTGTTTTTTTTTTATCTGTGACTTTTCCAAAATTACTTGTTAGCTTTAGCATCTTTGACAGCTTAAATCCAACAATTTGCCTCCATTCACTGATGCTTGTGTTCTTGGAAGTTTGATAGCACAGTATTAGGAAAGAAAGAAGAGGTTAGGATTTCATACAATATACTATTTTCTGGGCTATTGAAGAAACAGCTTCTTACCAGGCTTTACATCCTACTATTAGATTTTTAATGTTTGGCTTGCAATATTTTCAAAGTTATTATTTATATAATCAAAACTTTTTCCAGTTAGTTTGGATTTTTTAAAATTATTTTTGCAATGTAGTTATACCATGGTATAAAAGGTTTTCTTCATTTTATAAAAACGGATTTACTTGGTAGGGTTAATTTATTTTCCCTAGGGCTATTGCTAGTTAGTTCTACTGTGCACTTTTTTTGAGGGATGTGGATGTCTAAGGTGCTTCTTGACATACCATGATGCTAACCTGAAACCTTCTCTCTTCTGCTTCCCCCCCAACCCACCTAACAACTAACTTAGTTAATAGGGAGGAAAGGAAGCATTCAACATATTTGTTAAGGGATGTATTTTTTTTTGTGAACATAGCCTGAGATTTCAGTAAGTAAGTATAGAAAGCAAAAAGTTCTTCCCATCATGTGTGCAGTAAGGTTATTTTATCCTAGCTCTTAGTGGAAACACTTCTCTGTTACAAAGACATGCTTATATTAATGGCCTTAACTAGTGAGAATCTAGCAGTATCCAAAGAAAGTAAAAGACTATCAATCTTTCCTGGTTTGTGGTTGCAGCACTTTTTATAAGAGCTAGTGAAAGAGAAAACTGACTTGACAAAGAATTTTCATCTCTAGGATATAGAAAATTGTTGAGTAAGTTTTTTGAAAATGCATCAATTTAATCAGAATACAACTAATCCCAATCTAAAAGTTGACATTTTATTACTTTTTCTTTCTTTCCCTCACTTTGTTGCGGTAAAATTTGGTGAAAGGCAAGTGATGTTTTAAGCCAAAGCCAGAACTTCCACACTGTTTTGCATGCATTATATGCCAAATTTGAGTTAAAAATCTAAAAATTCTAGAGGCTTCAATTTGTTGGATTCCTCCCTTTTCAAATTGTGTGTGTGTGTGTGTGTGTGCGTGTGTGCGTGTGTGCGTGTGTGAACACGTGCGCGTTCATTCATACACATTAGTTAGTTGGGGATAACTTTAGTAACTTTTGGAAAAACTCTATGTTCTTATACATCTACAATATTTCTGCTGAAATGAGAGAGGTGGAAGGAGAGAAGCTTGAAGGTGGTCCTTTAAAAAAAACAAACTTAATTTAGCATGTGATTTGAACAGAAGGAATAATAAAAAGTAATGGGGCTAGTGTGCAACCCTGATGATATTTAAAGGAGCTGTCTTCTTTCAGAGATCAAACAAGAGTACAAATTTGTTAATTGACCACCTGCCCACTTGAAAGAAGTAGGACCCTTTTTATTCCAGCAAGCAGCACAATAATATGAAAAACATTTATTCTTGGGAGTTGAGGCCCAGGGAAGCATGTGCTGGAATTAAAGTTGGGATTTAAATTAATTATTCAGATGCAAAAAGAACATTTTAATTTTTCTATTGGTAATTTGTTCTTTTTTATATTAAATATAATTTATTGTCAGATTGGTTTCCATACAATACCCAGTGCTCATCCCAATAGGTGCCCTCCTCACTGTCCATCACCCACTTTCCCCTCTCCCCCACCCCCCATCAACTCTCAGTTTGTTCTCAGTATTTAAGAGTATAATAGTGTTTTAGTAGTGCTTTGATATCAGCAAATCTCGCTTTCCTCTATTAACTACTTAAAAAGGAGACAATTTATTAATCCCCCTTTTCATCTCCTCTCCCTTCTTCAGTTATCAAACAGACTTTTATGACTATTTTGCAAGGAGCAGTTTGTTTTGTAAAGCCGAATTTTGTTTTGGGACCAAAATAGTCTGAGGCTTTCTGTCCATAGACCTTGAGAGTCCATTGTCAGTAAATAACTAGTGAGTTCTATCTGGGCACCAGTGATCAGAACCAGAGGACCAAATAGCCACCCTGGGTGGTACCCCATTTGGAAATATGTGCAAGATGTACTGATGGAAGTTTTCTCTTTGTTGTCCATAGTGTATCTCTTTTAGCTCAGCCAAAGGTTAACATCAGTGAGAGATATTTTCCAAGAAGCTTGTAGCCTTCCAATTGCAGGGTCACTTTGGGGCACTTTCTTGCCAGTGCTAACTTTACCTCATCAGATTTCCATTTTTCGAGTTGTAAATTTCGATATAATATATTGAATTTGCTGGTGCATTTAATTTTCTTTTTAAGGTGTTTTTCTTCCCTGTAATAATTTTCTCATCTGGTGTGCATATATGCATTTAAAACAAGGAATCCTTAGGTCTCTGACCCTTACTTGTACTGTAGCTACTTTTGGTGGGATTATGAGTTGGAGTTAGGGACATGGACAATTTTATTATTTTTTTCCATAGTGATATCAAGACCACCAGTTTCATTTGGAAGTCTGCTTAAACAGGGAGCAGAATGTAGGCTGAGTGTGAGAAGCAAGGGACTTGTTTTATAACCAAACCTCAAATTATTATTCTGAAAAATGAAAAGGAAACAAAAATCAAGTTTTGTGAGGTTGGTCAGAGAGGGAAAAGGAAACCTCTCCCCACCCCCTACCTCCACCATTTTCTCTTTGTCTGCAGCTTCCTCAAGTGCTGCCTGTCCCGGATTTTCTTTCATTTCTCTCCTTTCATGCTTTTAACTAAATGGAAACATAGACACTTCTTTCTACTTTTGAGGACATTTTCCTCATTACACCTGAGGTATACTCCTACAGATTATTTTTTAATCTGGAGAGTAACCGATCAGATCAACCCTAGCACCTCTCTTTTAAGGCTAGATAACTTGAGGGAATTGCAAAATTAACAGCTGGGCTTTTTTAGCTTGAGGTTAGAGTCTGATTCAACAGTTGCTGAGGAAGCTGAACTAGAAGGCTTGAGGACTTGGTGATTTAATGAAGTATTTTTCCAGTTGCTGTCCCTCTCTCTTGATCTCTGTCTCTGTTTACTGGCCATTTTGGCAACCTTTTCTCAAAGCCTGAAAATAACTGGACCCTCTCCTGTGAGACAGTGCTGGGTCAGACATCGACAACACTTTCACAAGAAATACCTAATCTGTGTGTGAGGGTGCTTGCTAGCTGGGCCAATAAATATGGTGATGCTATGTGTAAATTAATCATTTGAAAACAAAAATAGATATTGAAGAAACTCTTCTACCTCAGACTTCCTTTACCAGCATCCCATCAAGTTATGAAATGTTGAATTCAGAGTTAAGTTATCCTCATCCTAAACACAACACTGACTTTTTTTTTCATTGTTCGTAAAATTCTCTATAGTTATCAGTATTGGTTGACATTTGTCATATTGAAAAGAATTATGAAATCTCATATTCATAGCACCCTTTTCAAAAAAAATACCCGGTGTCTTATAGTTTATTGAGTAGCACTCCTGGAAGTTTGAGTAGGCTCGGAGGATGCTTAGTGAACACCTCTTTGCTAGTTGAGGGTATAGAAATAGTTTTTTTATGACCTTTGTTTACCATGTGGAGAAACCTCTCTAAAGCAGCACTTCTTAGCTTTATTTCTCCAAGCTTCCCACCTGTTAGATGATGTGTTATTTTACTTTATTTTTTATTTAATTTTTTTAATGTTTATTTGTTTTTGAGAGAGAGAGAGAGACAGAGTGTGAGCAGGGGAGGGGCAGAGAGAGAGGGAGACACAGAATCAGAAGCAGGCTCCAGGCTCTGAGCTGTCAGCAGAGCCCGATGCGGGGCTCAAACTCACAAACCATGAGATCATGACCTGAGCTGAAGTCTGACATTTAACTGAGCCACCCAGTCACCCCTATTTGATTTGATTTGATTTGATTTTAATTTACTTCTAGAGAGAAAGAGAGAGAGACAGAGACAGAGACAGAGAGAGACAGGCAGAGGGAGACAGAGAGAGAATCCCAAGCAAGCTTCAGTCTTAGCACAGAGCCTGATGCAAGGCTTGACCTCACCACCCCGGGATCATGACCTGAGCTAAAATCAAGAGTTGGATGCTCAATTGACTGAGCCACCCAGGTGCCCCACTGATTGAGGATATCTTAGATTGTTGCTCTGTAACGGCTACTTTCAGTGGCTGTTGCGCAGAAATGATAGGACTGTGAGTTATGCACAATTCCTTGCACACTTATGGCTGCTGCCACCCTTTCTCTCTTAAACCATTTCCTGCTGCCAACCTACAGGCCATGTTAAGGTTGAGAGTGGCTCATCCAGATAAGCTTAAAGCTCTAAAGTGTTGGTTACTTGAGAATGCTGCCAATATAGATCAGGTAGTACCTGAGTTTTATTTTACATTTTAATAGCAGCTTTACTAAAGCATATATATATATATATATATATATATAAAAATATACAATTGATGGTTTTTAGAATATTCAGAGTTGGGCAACCATCACCACTATTTTAGAATATTTTAATGACTTAGTATTCACCATACCCCCCAAACACTGAGCAACTATCAACCAATTTACTTTTGTTCTCTATGGGTTTGCTTACTTTAACATTTCATAAAAATGGAGTCATGCAATATGTGATCTTTTATGACTAGCTTCATTCATATAGAATAATATTTTCAGGGCACCTGGGTGGCTGAGTCAGTTAAGCATCTGACTCTTGGTTTCAGGTCAGATCATTATCTCACAGGTTCATGAGTTTGAACACTGTATCAGGCTCTGCCCTGGCATCATGGAGCCTACTTGGTATTCTCTCTCCCTGTCTCTCTGCCCCTTCCCTGCTTGTGCTGTCTCTGTTTCTCTCAAAATAATAAAAAAAGAATAATATTTTCAGTGTTCATCCATGTTGAAGCACATATCAGTACTTCATTCTTTTTTTATAACCAAATAATGCTCCATTGAATGTATATATGTCATATTTTATCTATCCATTAGTTGATGGACATTACATTTATTTTCACTTTGTGACTCTTATGACCAATACTGCTATAAACATTCATGAAAATCCATACAAAATTTTTTTGTGGATGTGTGAACATAATGTTTTTAATTCTTTTGGGTACATACCTCAGAATGGAGTTTCAGGATCATATCTAACTCTGTGTTTAACTTTTTGAGGAACTCCCAAACTGTTTTCAAAATTATCTGCATCATTTTACAATCTGACCAGCAATATATGAGGGTTCCAGTTTTTCCACATCCTGCAAATATGTGTTGTCTTTTTAACCATAGCTGTTCTTAGTGTATGTGAAGTGATATTTCAAAATGGTTTTGATTTGCATTTCTTTAATGACTAATAATATTAACATATTTTCATGTCCTTATTGGCTGTTTGTATATCTTCTTTGAACAAAATATCTATACAGAACTTTTGCTTATTTTTGATTGGATTACTTGTCTTTTTATTATGAGTTTTAAGAGTTTTTTCAATGTATTCTGGATACAGACCTGTAACAAATTATGATTTGTGGATATTTTATCACATAACATGAGTTGTCTTTTCATTTCCTTGATGGTATCTACTGAAGCACAAACATTTTGAATTTTGATGAAGTCTACTCTATTTTTTTCTTAGGTGTCTTGTGATTTTGGTGTCATATACAAGAAAGCTTTGCCTAATCCAAGGTCACAAAGATTCACACCTAGGCTTCCTTCCTAACTGTTAAATTTAGGTTTTTGATCAATTTTGAATTAATTTTTATATAACTCATAAAATGTGATCAGGGGTTCAACCACATTCTTTTGCATGTAGATATCAACAAATGGTATAGTCATCATGGCATGTTTGTTGAATCTTTCCTCATTTAACTGTCTTGGAACCCTTCTTGTAAAATCAGTTGACTATAAATGTGAGGTTTCATATCTAGTCTTTGAACTTTATTGCACTGATCTTACCTGTACCACACTGTCTTAATTACTGTAGATGTTTAGTAATTTTTGAAATGAAGTGTGAGTCTTCCAACTTTGCTCTTTTTTAATATTTTTTTTGGTTACTCTGGGTCTCTTGAATTTCTGTATTAATTTTTTAGTGAATTAATTTTAATTAAACTTTTTATGAATTTCTGTACTAGTTTTTCAGTTTCTACAAAGAAGCCAGTTGGGATTCTGAGAGAGATTGCAGTGAATCTGTAGATCATTTTGGGGAGTGTTGCTATCTTAACAATATTGAATCTTCTGATACATGACCATGGAATGTCTTTTCACTTATTTAGCTCTTCTTCAACAATGTTTTGTAGTTTTTTAAGAGTGTAAATTTTACACTTTTGTTAGATTTATTCCTAAATATTTAATTTTTAATGCTATTATAAATTAAATCCTTTTCTTTATATTCTTTTTAAATTGTTCATTGCCAATGCATAGCAATAGAATTGATTTTTTGTATATTGACCTTGTATCATGCAACCTTGCTGAAAGTACCTGAGTTCTGAACACCTCTGGGACTTAAGAGGCAGAAGGTTTCTGTTGCCATACTAAAGTTAAAGCATACTTTGTCTCATTATATATGAAGGCCACATAGGGACACTGTTCTCACTTTTCCTCAGCTATAAATTGAAATTGGTAATGCCAGCCTTTTTTCTAGATGAATAGAAGATTATCTCTAAAACTATTAGGTCTTTAGAGAACCTAATAAGGTTTATGCAGTTAATAATCTTCTTTGTAGTATTTGGATTTGGAAACTATTAGCAAGGATATGAAGAATAATAATAATTTCTACACACAAAACTAACATGAAGAGGTAACAAATGCAAACTAGGCCAAAGAAATAAATAGCTATATTTGACTTATGTTTAGGTTTATGTAAACACCTGGAGTCATAATTTTATATTTTTATGTGTTGTCCTTTGGATAAAATAAATGCCACCCCACATTCTGGTGTGTATTTCTAGATGAGGAAATGGTTCATTTATTCTCCTACAATTTGGGCTTCTTTTCAGGGAGGTACTCTATAAACATGAAGCAGAGATACAATTTACCTATAAAGGGACTGAACTTTGGCCTCACTAACACTCTAAGCTAAGGGTCATATCTAGTCAGCTACAGCTGTGGTGTTCTGATAATGGTGTGCAAACTGCAGGCCACTGAACAAAATGTCCTATCATGACCTAGCTGTCTTTAGAGATGATGCTACTAAAGTGATTTTTTAAAAGTAAGCATCAATCAACCACTTTTCATTAAGAATCTGCTATATGCTTGCCTGTGTGCTTCAGGGAAAAGGGAACACAATTCAGGAAGAATCTTGAGGTCACTTCCCTCAAGGAGCTTATACCCATTAAAAAACAACAACAAAAACAAAACAGAATGGCAACACTGTGATGTCAGTATGATGAGATGCTGGATTGTATGGTACATATTTTTAAAATTTAAGCACTGGTTGTTGTATGGAAACCAATTTGACAATAAATTACATTTAATATAAAAAAGTTAGTGGACAGGGATTTATTTTTTTCTTTTTCCTAAATGTATTTAGGTATGATGACAAATAAAAAAGTGTACATATTAGGTTGTACAATAAAAAAATTAAAAAAATAAAAAGAAATGGATTAATGTAGGTTGCCTCTTATCCTTTATGAATTAGGTGGGGACTAGCAATAGATTATAGGTCTTGATGGATATTTCAAACACCAGGAAGTGGTACCGCTGTAAAGATAATAATGAGTGAACTCAAGTAAGGGGTTGAAATATATTTCTGCTTTTTCAGCAGTACCACCCCAGTCAAGTTAGTTACAAGTTTCTTCCTTAGTGCCTTTGGTTATATTATTGCACATGCTAGGAACACATTTTATATCTTTGACTATACAGGTTTTAATAATATGAGGAATTAACTAAAATTGAGGGTGATTTATGGGTCTAATTTTGGCGTGAGAGCCAATGAAGATATCTAGTGTGGTGGTTAGATTAAGAATTATTATTCTACTTTCAAGGTTTCCATTTATCATGGTGGCTTTCTTCGAGTTCCTGTATAAATGGGATTTCAGGGTGTTGGCTAAGAGGGGGGAAGTGAGAAGTACAAATCAAACAATTCTGGGAGTAAGAGGTTCATGAAAATTTTTTCTATAAGGGCTTTGTTGAATTATATGATGTAGTGTTTTAAAATGGCCCACCTTTTTAATAATGGATTCTGTTTTCTCTGGTTGAGTAGATTCTTTGCTTGTGGAAGTGTAGTCCCACTATCTGGCTGCTAGGGTGACTGCAAGTGTCCTGTGGCAGAATTTCCCTGGGAATGGTTGGCGTCCTTTTGTGGATTCAACACATTACAGGATAACTTGGGCCAGAGTCACCTACTACCAAATAATAAAGAAGTTACTGTGGCACTTAGTATTTTATCTGGCATGTCCCTTCTCAAAGGGCAAAACATTTTTAGTAACACTGATTCCTTAACACCTATTTATGAATGTGGAGCTGGGAGCAACGACATTGGATATATTCCAGTAGCACTTTACAGTTTACAGATCAGTTTCATATCTCACTCTTGCATTTCATCCTCTTTTCTACCCTGTACATGTAACCAGATTTTAGGTGTAATACTCTTCATACTCTTATTCTGTTGTTACTCCCACTGTAAATATTATGTTCGGAGACATTAGGTAATATGTCTGAAGTCAAACAACTTCAAAGTGGCAGAGCTAGGATCTCAGTCTTACTCTTTCTTCTTTCAATCAAGTGTTCCTTTTTTTATTATATGTCTCTCTCATGTCACATATAGGAAATAAGAGATTTAGAGAGGCAAAATAACCTTAATTGGTATCAGCAATAGAAACTGGTAAAGCTTATAAGGCTTTTGGGTCTCTTATTCACTCACCAGACTGAGTTTGGTGGATTGGTTTGTATAAGAGTTTTGGGTGAGAATAATCTCACCATCCTACTTTATAATCTGCATGTACCTATGGAACATTTATTATATGCCAAAGTCTATATTAGACACTGATGTTACAACAATGAACAAGGCAGACAAAAATTCCTCCCTTTGTGGAGTTTACTTTGTAGTGAGGGGAGACATAATAAGTGTCATGAGGAATAACTTAACAGATTGTGGGAGATAGAGATTCATAGTGGGAAAGACCATTTTATATTTGTTGGTCAGAGAAGGCCTTCCTGAGCAGGTGATATTTGAGCAGAGACATTAAGGAAAGGAAAAAGTAACCCACAGAGATATCTGGAGTTAGAATATTCCAGGCACAAGCAACCACAAATACAAAGGGCCTGAAATAAGAATGTACTTGGTGTGATGGAAGACAGCAGGGAGGCCTGTGTTGGTGGTTTAAGTAAGTTGAGGGTCATATGAGATTAGAGTTAATTAGGGGAATCATGGGTCTTAATTAGGACTTTGGTTTTTACTCTGATATGGGGATTCATTGGAGGAGTTTGAGCAGAGAAATAATGCGATCTTTTATTTTAACAGAATCCTTCTTCATAACATCAACCACTTTTTGATAGAATGTACATTTGTTGCTTACTTATCGTCTGTACGAAGAAGAGACTGTGGGAGCAAGGGAGCATCAGGGAGATGAGTCCACTGCAGTTATCCAGGTTAGAGGTGATGGTGACTTAGACCAAGGTGGTATTGGTGGAGGAGATGAGAAGTGGCTGGATTCTGGATGTATCTTGATGGGAGGGACAATAGCATTTAATGACAGATTATATATTCATTGTGAGAAAAAGAGGAGTCAAGGCTGGTTGACAAACTTTTGAGCTGAGCAATTTGAAAACTATGATTACCATTTACTGAGATGATGAAGAATGTAAGTGGAGCAGGTATTATGTGAGGGGGGTAGGAATTAAGAACTTGATTTTGGATGTATAAAGTTTAAGTTATATGGCAAGCATCCTGATGGCTTCTTTTCAGTGTTCACACAGTGCCCTCAAATTTCCTGCTCTTCAAGATCAATTAGGATTTTAAAGATCACCTAGGCCTTTGGTGCCCCCACCTCCCTCCCCTTTCACTTTACGGAAGCCTAGAAAAAGGTAGAGTCTTATCTAGAGTGAAACAACAAGCTGACAACAGTTAGAGCACAAACTCAGTTCTCCTGTATTCCAACTAGGTGCTTTTATTCTCAGTGTTATTGTGAGCCTCATTTGGGGCAGAGAGTGTCTCTTCTTCCTACCCAAACCTTAAACCAGGTAATTAAACTAAGTAGTGAATACAAAACCAGAACATATAAATTGTCTGCTGCCTCCAATCAAACCAAAATAGTATAATTATGTTTTCACTGAACTATATAACAAAATACTTTATCTGTGAAAAACACAGTAAGCAGACTTTTAAAGACTACTGAGCCACATTTGGAACGTACAGAGAATATGAGCAGAAATGGCCTGAGATCATAGAATATTAGAGTTCATGGAACCTATCTTGTCCAGCTAGATCATTCTGTGGATGAAGTCTTTGAGGCACAGAGATGGGAAGGAACTTGACCATAGTCACATACAAAGCTGGTGCCTTTTAGTCATAGTCTGTTCTGAAGGTTAACTGTTGCTTCATTGGAAAAGTCTATACTGGAAATGTGATTCCCCACTCAAAACAAAGAATTATAATAATAGCGATAATAATGATAGCATTTATCGTGTGCCAAAGTTTGATGCCTTAAACAGATTAACTCATTTAATTCTCACAACGAATTTGGTAAATAGTCCTAGAGAGGTTAAGTAACTTGCCCCAAAGTCACACAGCTAGGAAGTAGAGTTTATGTGCACGCCCAGGAAATCTGGCTTACAACCACAAGGTTCTAACCCCTTTGTAATACCAGTAGCTTCTAGGATTGGGCAGTCATTCACTGCTACCATCCCAAAAGACCGGTGACCTAATTATGTATTCCCTCTATTATAGTCTACTGATCCTCACCAAATAGCTGAGTGCCTGGGGATTAAAGTGGAGGTGGAGGGATGCAAAGGGGGTCAGGGGAAGAAGTTGATCATTTATAATGGGAATTTGAAATTATTGAAAAAGGCCTTGAGATACTAAGGTGGTTGAAAATCTCAAAGCCCAGTACAAACCTGGACAATTCAATGCCTGCTTAAATAGGAGGGCTGCCAAGTTAAGAAAAAAAAAAAATAGCTGAATTTTTGGAGTTAGGAACTGTTTTTCAGTGCTGCACGTGTTAATTCATTTAATCCTCAAAGTAACTCCCTGGGGTAGGTACTTTTATCATTCCAATGTTACTGAAAAGGAAATAGACACAGAACAATTAAGTAACATATATGACCAAAGTTATAGAACAACTAAGTGGAAGAGCCTATATTAGAACCTAGGCAGTTTAGCTCTACAGAGCTTATATTCTTTTCCAATATATTTAGGGAAAAGGGTACTAGTCATACTACATTTTTTAATATAAAACATAGTGCCTGAACTTCAAACATTGTGCAACTTTTATCCTTACAAAACACCAGCTTCTTTTAAGGGTTCTTAGGAGAAAAGGTACTTACCAAAGGTCATATGGTGAGTAAGTAGCAGAACCAGAGCTTGAACTTGAGACTCCAGACTGCCAGACTTCTTTGCATTGTATCACTCTGGCTGTCTTCTCACACTGACATTTGTATCCTTCTATTTCTCTTTCTGTATCACCCTACCCCTTACCTTAAAAAAAAAAAAAAAAAAAAAAAAAAAAAAAAAACTTTATGCATCAGCAACATTGGACAGAGAATGGGGAAAATGATCAGACTCCATCTGTTTCCACACATTGGACAAAACGAACACAAAAATGTCAGGAAAAAATGTCAACCCATAGCATTTTCCCTAAATAAAAAGAACTTCAGTACGACAAGATGCTGCTTCTGTCATTCTAGGCTCAAATGAGTAGTGCAGGATTTCTGGGAAGTCTTGAATATTGTTGTCAGATAACATTTTTGTTACTGTCAGATAACATTTTTGTTACTGTGAAAACAGAAGCAGGCTACTACAAAAATCTGCTTCTCCCCAGATTTTTTTTAAAAGAAGATGCAATCTTACCAGTCATATAAGTGATAACTACTTAGGCATTTCTTTTTAAGGTTGTCAGTACATGAGAGAAAGCATTTTTCCAAGACTTCCACATTGTGCCACCTCTCTGAAAGCATTGCCTAATTTCTTTTTTTTTGTCATTTTTTAACATTTATTTTTTGAGAGACAGAGCATGAGCTGGGAATGGGACAGATAAAGAGGGGGAGTCACAGATTCCGAAGCAGGCTCCAGGCTCCGAGCTGTCAGCACAGAGCCCGATATGGGGCTCGAACCCATGAACCATGAGATCATGACCTGAGCCGAAGTCGGCTGCCTAACCAACTGAGCCACCCAGATGCCCCACATTGCCTAATTTCTAATAGGATGAAGAGGTTGCATAAACCGAGATTTGGAAGTAAAGATGATATTTGATGTTTGGGTGCAGAAAGGACTCCAAATGTTTTGGGTCTGTTTATTCTGCCCACTCCTCTCTTTCATGTTTGTTTAAAAATACAAAGGTTAACAAATGTGTAGTCTGTGGGAGTTTCCAATTGTTCATTTGAAAAATCTGTTTGATCAGCCTTTTAAAGAAAAAAGACCAAATTAGACTCATTCATTTCAGTCATCAACTACCTAGTTTTAGACCAAAAATTATAACTAGGTTCATATTTTCAGATGGTATGTAGTTTGCTTTGAACACTTGCTGGACCTTGCTGAGGTGCTGGATTAACTCAAAATATACCTGGTCAGATGTGGAATTAAATACCATGAGCTCTTCTCTGGGGACATCTCTACTCTTCCAAGTACAAAGTTCCCCATCAGAGATGATCCCACAGTGTCCGGGGAAATCTGCATTAGAGTCTTTGGGAATTAGTGTACGGAAATGGCATATTATTGTTTCCCAAAGCCTTCTCAGTCATTCCTTGTATCTGTGTTCAGATCCTCACCACCTCTTACCTGGATTAGTGCAGTGACGTCTTCCCTGCTCCTTCTAGTCTTCTCTGCTACTCTCTGATTCATATTGTATTCATCCCATCAGGTTAACCTTCTCAAAGTTCAGCTATAGTATTATAAGTATTCTTTTATCCATTAGTCTGTAAGCTCCTTGAGGGTTGAAATTCTATGGAGTTTAATTTATCTCTTTATTCCCAATGCTTAGCACAGAGAAAGCCTTGCTACACAGTTAGGTAATGCATGTTTGAAATTGTATCTCCTTGTAATTTGCTTATAGGTTAAAGTCCAAATTCTTTAAGTCTGATGTTTAAGGCTTTTCATGATCTGGCTTATTGTTCCAGCCTCAATTTCTATAATTCCTTTATAAAAATCTTCAACTCCAGCCAAATGGATCTAGTCACCGTCCTCTTAAACCATCCTTATTCCTTTATTTTTTGAACTTGATGTTTTCCCATCATTCCTTTGGCCTTGAGGCTATCCCAATTTTAATATCATCCATTCTTTTAAGCTTAGCTCAAATACAGTCTCCTAAAAGATAAAATTTATCATCCCCTAACCCATTAAGAATTGATCTGTATGACATAATATGGTTGAAAGAATGTAGGCTTTACTTTCCTCATCTGTAAACTCACTCTAGAATTCTCTAGTTTATAAGTTTTGGGATAGGAAAGGATCAAATGACATGATGGGTGTTAGGTACAAGTCAAGAGTCAGTGCTTATATCTTTTATATTTATCTCTTTTTTCCTTATCCATAGATATGGTGCTTAGCTCCTTAAATTATAATTATTTGTGTGCATGTACATATATATATATATGTGTGTATACACACACACACACACACACACACACACACACACATATATCTTCCTAAATTGTCCCCGTATTTATTTATTTATTTTTAAAGTTTATTTATTTATTTATTTTAATTTTTTTTAATGTTTATTTATTTTTGAGACAGAGAGAGACAGAGCATGAACGGGGGAGGGTCAGAGAGAGAGGGAGACACAGAATCTGAAGCAGGCTCCAGGCTCTGAGCTGTCAGCACAGAGCCTGACGTGGGGCTCGAACTCACAGACCGTGAGATCATGACCTGAGCCAAAGTCGGATGCTCAACCGACTGAGCCACCCAGGCGCCCCTAAAGTTTATTTATTTTGAGAGAGAGTGTGTGTAAGTGAGTGGGGGAGGGACAGAGAGAGAAGGAGAGAGAGAATCCCAAGCAGGCCCCACGTTCAGCAAGGAGTCTAATGGGGGTTCGAACTCACAAGTGGTGAGATCATAGCAAATGCCAAAATCAAAAGCTGGACACTTAACTGACTGAGCCACCTAGACACCCCTAAATTGTACCCTCTTTTAGAATAAAAATTATTTCATGGATATCTTTGTGTAAAATATACAAAACACATAGCTTAGCACTTAGTACGTAGTAAGTATTCCATAAGTACTTTTTTATTAAGTGATTTTGGATCAGTAGTATTAAGTGACTGCCAGAAACAACTGATAGATCATAAGTTCCATTAATAGAAATATGATATTCAGAGTAAAGGAAGTGATAGTCTTGCTCAGTTAAAATTCTGGTTAGGCTATATTTGCAGTAAACCCCAGTATTCATGGGGCATCTCTCATAAAGCATGAAGAAACTGAGATGATGGTCGGATGTGGGAAGGGAGGCAGGGAGCAGTAAATATAAATATTGCCTCAATGTATATGAAGGACTGTTATGGAATAAATAAGGTAGACATTCTTCTGTAGCACCCCAAAAGACAAAGCCAATGAGGATAGATTGAAAATTAGTATAAAGAAAACATTCTTTGGGAGAGCTTGGGTGGCTCAGTTGGTTAAGTTTCCGACTTCCGCTTAGGTCATGATCTCACATTTTGTGAGTTCAGGCCCCTCTTCGGGCTCTGTGCTGACGGCTCAGAGCCTGGAGCCTGCTTAGAATTCTGTGTCTCCCTCTCTCCCTGCCCCTCCCTTGCTCGCACTCTGCCTCTCTGACTCTCTCAAAAATAAACATTAAAAAAATTAAACACAGGGGCTCCTGGGTGGCTCACTCGGTTGAGCCTCGACTTCGGCTCAGGTCATGATCTCGCAGTCTGTGAGTTCGAGCCCTGCATCTGGCTCTGTCCTGATAGCTCAGAGCCTAGAGCCTGCTTCGGATTCTATGTCGCCCTCTCTCTCTGCCCCTCCCCCGCTCATGCTCTGTCTCTGTCTCTCTCTCTCTCTCTCTCTCTCTCTCTGTCAAAAATATATAAACATTTAAAAAAATTAAACACAAAAAACTACACTAAAAAAAGAAAACATTTCTCAGAACAGTTTCATCCTGCCTCAGAAGTTGCAAAGATGGGCCAGATGAGTTTTCTTTGTGCCTGTGTGTGTGTGTGTGTGTGTGTGTGTGTGTGTATGTGTTTATCAAATTAGTTGATGACATTTCACATAAAAAATTATATTTCCAGGTTTAGGAATGAATATCTGGCATTAATGGGCCTATATTCCTGCATGGCGATAACCAGGCAGAAGCAAGGAGCAACTGCTCCTCCAGATAGGTGTGCACTTTCCAGTTTGCCCACACACCAACAATCTGCTTTATTCACTTAAGTTACTTGCTCAACTCTTCCAAGCATATGAATTTGCTATCCCTGTCAGGTCAGGGACTTAGGCAAATCATGAGAGCCTTCCTTACCTCCAAAGGCTTTTGTTCCTCAGAGAGGACAGACTAAGGAAAAACACAAAGAACGTTTCAATCAGAACTAAAACTGGCTTTCAGTTCTGGCACAGCCATTTACCAACTGTATGACCTTGGGTAAGTAACTTAAACTCTCTGAGTCTCAACTTCTTTATCTATAGAATGCTCTCCTCATGGTGTTATTGTGTTTATTAAATAAAACAACTTAGGGGCAACTGGGTGGCTCAGCGGTTCAGCCTCCGACTTCAGCTCAGGTCATGAACTTGCAGTTCATGAGTTCAAGCCCAGCATCAAGCTCTGTGCTGACAGCTCAGAGCTAGAAGCCTGTTTGGGATTCTGTGTCTCCCTCTCTCTCTGCCCCTCCCCTGCTTGTGCTCTGTCTTTCTATATCTCTCAAAACTAAATAAATGTTAAAAAATTAAAAAGCCAAGTTATATAAAGGGCATGCCACTTAGTAGATGCTGAAGTATTAGTTCCCTCCTTACTCATCACACCCTTTCTGTCCACTGATAGTATGACACAAGTAGTAAATTAACCCTCATTTAATGCATTCAAACATAAGGTAGACTTGTTGGGAACTACGTATATAGGGCACAGGTTTGGACTCACAATAAGTGATTTACACAGCTGGTTCTTAATAATTTAAAGTCTATGAATGAATCCAAAATTCTCATCTTGATGATTTTAGACATCTTGTAGAGTTAGGGATTTTTAATAAACAACAGAAAGGCTGAGGCCTCTTGGAAGAGAGTTTGGAGTCAGGGCTAAAGTATAATATGTTGGGGTTCAGGCATAGGCTTTGGGATCTGACAGACTTTGGTTTAAATCCTGTCTGACAATTATTAACTGTGTGTTCTGGGCCACTTAATCTTTCCTAGTTTCAGTTTCCTCATTTCTAAAATGAAGATACTAATACTTCCTTTGTTGGGTTCTTGTGAGGATGAGTGACATAATGAAGGTAAAACATTTTGACCAGTGTGTGGCCCAGAATAAAATCTTGATAAATAATACCTATTATTATTGTTGTTGTTTTTGTTAGGATTATTATACCAGACAAGCAGAGCTTCAGAAAATGCACAGCTAGACTCTAACTGAAGTACATAGGCCTTTCCCCAGTCCACTGCTGCCCATTCCTCCCCTCAACTAAAGATCCAAGTCTCCAAAATGCTTTGGCTGGAATGTAAGCATGAGGTCATTGCAGATAACAGAGTGTGATTTGCTTTGGTAATGCAAGTTATTAAGTTACTTCCCTCAGTTCAGCTGAAACCTTTCACTAGTTGATGCTTGTTTCAAAGTGCAAGACTGAGCTTGTCTGAGAAGAGGAGAGTGAGAAGACCTTTCCTCTCAGCCAGAGGTCATGGTCCTCCACCGGGAACAAAATGACTCAGTGCAGTGTCTGGGCCTTTGGTGAGTTTGAGGCCCTTACATTTAAACCAGTCACTCCATCGCATACATTGCTCCCCCTCCCCCACAAAATCACTGGGAAGGAATTTTCTTGACTTCTTCCATGGCCTGGAACATCCCCCCTTCTCATCCTTGAGCTCCACACATCTGGCAAACGGGAGTCAGCAGAATAAAAACAAGCCTCTTATCACACACACCCAGAGAAAGAGAGAGAGAGCCAGAGAGAGGGAGCTTCATAGCAGTGTGAAATTTGCTTGGGAGCCTCATGTTTACAAAGGACCTTCCTCACCCACTCTCAATACCCCAAACAGTTTAAAACTTTTTTTAAAACTATGTCTCAGAGCAGCTCCTTGCCTGGGTATATTTAAAGATCTGCTGAGTCATTGAAGAGCAAACTGGCCAATCACAAGAGACAAGGACTATACCCCAGTCTATGGTGGAGTAAGTTGATAGGTGAAGTCTATTTGGCTTCCTCCCATGGGGAAGGACAAGGTGACCCACTTCTGGCCCCCACGATTCTAGAGAGCATCTATTAAGACTTCTTGTTCTATCACTTTTGGTTTCCTTCTCAGTTTATAAAAGAGTAAGAGAGAAAGGGAAGGAACTCTGGCACCAGTGGGTCAGCTGTCTAGAATTGTAATGCTTCTGCTATTGGTAGCTGAGGGTAGCATGAAAGTGTCAGTTTGATATATTCATTTCCCTCTTTCCTTTTTAGTTTCTGGTCACATGCATTGTTACCATGGCGCATGCCAGTTGCTGGAAAGTGATACATATTTTTTCTACTTTATTCTCCATTGCAATTCTGAATTTATTAGTGGAGAGATTAGCAGTTAGTATGTATTCATTGTAAGTACAGGATGGGGCTTCCTTAGAGACAGTTGTCCTCTCATTTTCATCCTGTAAATCTGTAGTCCCCAAATTTGACAAAGCCTTGAGCTTCTCCTTCATCCTGGCCTCTTTGAACGCTCTTCCACAGACTCCAAGCCCCTTTCTTTTTCAAGGCAACTGCCCTTTTCTTTGTCTGTCTGTTGCTGCCTTCCTTCATCTACAGTTTGCCATTTCTAGTTCCTCAGCCTGTCTCACATGACTGGCACAATCTCCCACTCCACTTCTTACCATGCCATCTCCCTCCCATGAAAATCTTCCTCACAGCCCCTCACTTGGCTGAAACCAAAAAAGGCCAGACTGAATCCAAAAAGGATACTTCTTGGATGACTTTAAAGGTATTATAAAATCTTTTTATCAGTGGCAGCAGTGACTTGTTTGGGCAACCATATCCAGGATGTAGAAGAAGTCAGGTAAGCAAAAAGTTGCTTAAAGCTGACAAAAGATCTAGTCCTCTGCCTTCTTTCATCCTCCCATTTTTTTTTTATTGAGGTATAATTGACATATAACATTATATTAGTTTCAGTGTACAACATAATGATTTGATATTTGTATATCCTTTCCATTTTGCATTCTGTTTTAGGTGGTTTTCAGAAGGTATGGTGGCTGGCTTTGTTATAGCCAATTGATATAAAAAATGGTAGAGCATTGGACAATGGGAGTGGAGCCATTGGACCTGTTTAAGACTAAATGATTCAAATTCCTAGGAAGTATAAAGTGCTTGAAAGTTCACCAAGTACTTTCAGGCACATTGTCTACTTTGCTTCTCAAAACCAATTTGGAGTTAGGCTCAGCATAGATCAACATCCCCATTTCACAGATGAGGAAACTTAGACTGGAGGCTATTAAGGGACATTCCATAGTAATTTAGACAGTAAATGGGGGAACCAGGACTTGAACCATAAATTTTTGATTGTAGGTCTAATTTTTTTCAAGCTCACTACACGATTTGCTATTGAATAAATGAACGAATGAATGAGTACCTATTTGATTTTGGAACATTTTCAACTTCAAATTAAGAATTTGATCTGCTTTTTGTGGAACATTTTAATTCTCAGCAATATCAGTCTGGTTAGGTTGTAAACACATCATTCATTAATTGACTAATTCATTCTTTTATTCACTGATACATTTCCTGAGTGCCAACTTTATACCAGACTTTGTACTGGATTCTGAGGATACAAAGAGAAATAAGACATCATCTCAGGTCTCAAAGATCTCACAGACTGCGGACTAACCATCTCAATAGTATACATGAAAGCAGCTGCTTATGAAATGCCGTTACCAAAATCTTAAGTCATATCCCTCTAGCACAGTGAGTATGCCCCCCCTCCTAAAAATGGGGATGTCTTTTATTTTGAGTAAATGATTGTGAAGCTTTATGAATAACTGCCCTTCAACCTAACCCTGTGTTCCTAAGAACAGAAGTGAAATGTTTCAGCCTCTGTGTGTGTGTGTGTGGGGGGGGGTAGGGTTGGGTGTATGATAGATGGGGGCAGAGGGATTGCTAAATTGGAGCTATGGGAGACTTAAGTGGTCCTTGTAAGGTCCAACCCTGTATATATGTATTGTATAGAGGATCAGGATGACAAGGATTATTATATAAGAGCCGATGTAAGATTTTTCCAAATAAATGGTCAGCAGATCTAGAGCATTACTATTCTACTTGCTTTGAAACCCTGACACCCAAGCCTCTTTCATAGCATGGGTAAACTAATTCTGATCAAATATTATATTTTTTGAGCATCTACCCTTCAATGATACATGCTGTGTTAGATGCTGTCAAGGTATTTTCTTGTTTAATTTAATCCTAGGCAGTTTTTAAAAATGTATTTATTTATTTGTTTTGATAGAAAGAGACAGTATGTGCATGAGTGGAGGAAAGGCAGAGAGAGAGGGGGAGAGAATCCCAAGCAGGCCCGGTGCCATCAGTGCAGACCTTGACATGGGGCTCAGTCTCTCGAACCATGAGATCATGAGCTGAGCTGAAATCAAGAGACACTTGACTGAGCCACCCAGTCGCCCCTAAATCTTAGGTAGTTCCTACTAGTTTCATTTTATAGATGAGGAACTGAACTTAAGAGAGGATAATGATTTGTTCACAGCCACACAGTGAGTAATTTGGTGGATTTGGGATTTAATTTTTATTTTTGACTTTTTGTTCTCTGGCTTCACTGCTATTTTCACTATTCTATGCCACTTGAGCTTTGTTTTTCATACAGGCCATTAAATCTGCCCTCCATTAGCCAAAGCCTGTTGCCTCACTTCAACATTGTTCTTCTCTAGCATGTTCTTAAGTAATCCTCAGAAAATGTTTTACAACTTTCATGGGTACTGTGGCCCAGAGCCTTAATCCAGGCTCTTAAGTGCCTTGGTTAACTGTAAAAATGGAAAATCAAAGTCATAGCTAATTTAGGAAAAATGAGTTTGGGATGTGAATTTCCTGGGCAACCTGTCATCTTTATTTTACTTCCTTCACTTCATAAACTTACCCACGATGTTCTCTGAGAACTAGGAGTAATGAGGAAATTCTTCCTTTCCTTCCTTTCCAAGAGCCCTTCAGCCAAGTGCCACACCCCCTCCTGCATCACTATTTTCTCTGCAGACATGGAGGTGGGAGTTAGACATGAGTTCTTTTTGGCCCTGAGTTCATGCCAGGGTTTTCTTTTCCTCTGGCTGGATAAAGTGGGAGGACAAGTTGAATGACTACCAGGAGGATCATGAGTGAAGAAGACTGGGGTATAGGAAGGAGCAGTGAATGTATGCTTAAAATACCAGTTGTGTCCAGACTCTTAGCTACTATCTGTGAACCTTGAGCAGGTTAACATTTGTGAGTCAGAATTTCCTCATTTGTAAATTAGAACATAAATTCTAATTTACGGATGAAAGGATAAGTCTAAAAGTGTTTTGTGAACTCAGACAGGGCTTATAGATTAAAAGTATTGCTTTTTTATGATCACAGAGTAAATTCTATGATTCAGGGATGAAACCTTGTCTTCTTTTTCAAAAAACCTGAACGTGTGTAGCATAAAGGGTAGGGTTTTGCCTCTGTATTGGCCTCATTACAATGGTAGCAACTATGGGCTGAGGGCAATGGACTGCTTATGCATTGAGCAAGTGTGAATAGAAGGTTACATATTCAGGGGTCAGCAGATGGCAGACAGAGCAGACCCTCAAAGTCCCAGGTCAGACTCTAACTCTCTCAAAGCCCCTCTTATTTATTCAGACTTAACATTTGAGGCTTATTTCAGGTACCATATCTATATCTGGGCTTTTCCCCTTCTTTGTATATTTGTTGACTTGATTAAAAACACTACTCTCTTTCCATTTCCAAGGACTGATTGTAATTCTCTAGACATGAATTCCAAACAGCAAGTTGAAAGGAAACAAGCTTATACCAAAGAATCTGAGATGGTCAGAATTTAGAAGGGACCCTGGAGGTCAGTCCTCTTTTGTATAGATTGCACAATTGAAATACAGGAAGGAAAAAGGGATTAGACCAAGTTCACAAAAGCTGTCAAGGCACATTCAGATTGAACATCAAGGGATTCTACTCCAAGGTCAGTACTAGATGCTCTTTAAGGGCCTTCCACTTCAGATGTTCTGTCATAGCCATGATTTTGACCCTTTTTACTATACACGGTGACAATGGGATATGAGATCCCAGCTCTGGCTAAAGTGGGAATATGTACCCTCCCCTCCTTTATTTTTTAGGGGCCTGGTGGATGAAGGGAGTGTGATTATCACTTATAATAGTTTCATATTACTGTTCTCATTAAAATCACTTGTGAATTCTGCTAATAACAAAGAAATGATTAGAATGGGGAGAGCATGTTTGCTGATCTGACTGCCCCTTCTCGCCCTTGTTGTACACAGCGATAAGGTTTATCAGCTCTGATTTCCCAAGCTGCTCTCTTCTACTATAGGTGCTGAGAGCAGAGAGGAATTCCTTCAAGTCATTACTTCACCTTCTGCCTATGTGAAAGCCTGCCCCCAGATGCTGGAGGCCTGTTTTGAACAGGACTTTGTACTGCCTACCAGGGAAATGAATGCATAGTTCTCCTGACATTCTTTGTCTTTTCCCCATGATACTCTGGCCTCACAAGGGGCAGGTTCTTTGGTTTAAAACTTAGAACTTAGTGGTGAGTGTTGTAAGGTTTGGACTGTGGTGTATAGGATGTAGCCGCAGCACTAGCTGTTAGGTATGTAAATCATCTTGCTTGTTAAGCTGTTTTAGTGTTCAGTGCTTTGGGGCAGACTGTAGTGGAGTGGGAGATTGTGTTGGGGGGCTTGAGCAACTCGTTACTATTAACATGAACAAAGCACTTAATCCACTAAACCAAGGCTGCTTTTCTCAAGCACATTAGCCTGCCTGCAAGACCTCTGGTGACATTAAGCAACATATCTGCTGTCTTCCAGTTTTCAACCCTTTTGCACAGGACAGCTGTGTGTTTCTTTACATATGTCTTGGCTTGATGTTTCCATGTAATTGTATACTAGAATATGTGTGTCAGTTTATATGAATCCATTTCTGAACAGTGTCTAACTCTGTGTGCTTTGCTAAAGGGATCATGGCCCTTCTTTTGTACCTGTGTTTGTATATAATCATGCATCCTACCAAGTCACCGTGCTCATTTCATTTTATCCATTTTTCTGTCCTTGTGTCTCTGTGCTTTCATGTATTTTTTCCTTTGGGTTTGGGCATGTTTCTATGTTTGTTAACACTTCTCACTCCAAGCCAATGTGTCCCTGTGTCTATGTATACAGCTCTTTGTTTCTGTTGGTGTATGAATTTCTATGTCTGGTTGGGTCTTTATTTGTGTTCTTATGCAGACCTCTTTTGGGATGACTGTTGTTGTTTGTGCATTAATCACTCTTCTTGTGTCTGCTTCTCTGTCTCTCTTTTTCTTTGCCCCTAGTGTCTCTGTTCTATGTGTTTCTCTGGGTACATATTTGGATGCATCTGCCTACTTACCTTAGTTTGTATTTCTCTGATTGTGTATCCTTGTGTGTTGCTTTTCTGTGCCTTGTAATTTTTAGCTTATTTATGTTTCTGTATACATCCACTGGAATTGGCCTCTTCATCTTTATTGTGCATATGTCTTCCTTTTAATTTGTGTGCATCAGGTTTGAGAAGAATGGTCTGTATTTGTAATCAGTTGTGTTGGTTGTCTGTGTGTGTGTGTATCTGACTGTATGTATACTGGTCCATGTATCTTTCTATTTCTCTGTAACAAGATATTCCCAGGTAGGTATCTCTGTGTCAGCTTCTGTCTGTTTTTGTGTTGTTGGCTGTATGTCTGTGCATATGTGCCCATGGATCTAACAAGAACCTGCTTTCTGAAGGATCCATTGGATTTTTTTATAAAAACCCTCAGATGTCTTGAGCTTCCTGCTTATTTTCTGGTACTTAGGTGTGTGTTGATACTTAGGTGTTGCCCAACTGTTTGGGTATGACGTCAAAAGAGTCAAATGTTGTGTCTTTATTAACAAGATAGTTGTGTATGTCCATTGATAGATGAATGGATAAAGATGTGATACACACACACACACACACACACACACACTGGAATATTGCTCAGCCATAAGAATGAATGAAATCTTGCCATTTGCAATGACTTGGATGGAGCTAGAATATAATGCTAAGTGAAATAAGTTAGTCAGAGGGGTGCCTGAGTGGCTCAGTCAATTAAACATCTGACTTCGGCTCAAGTCATGATCTCACAACTTGTGAGTTCGAGCCCTGCGTGGGCCTCTGTGCTGACAGCTCAGAGCCTGGAACCTGCTTTGGATTCTGTATCTCCCTCTTCTCCCTCTGCCCTTCCCTCACTTGTGCTCGCTCGCTCTCTCTTTCTCTCTCTCAAAAATAAATAAACATTTAAAAATTTTAATTTTTTTAAGTGTTTATTTTTGAGACAATGCGAGAAACAGAGTGCAAGCAGGGGAGGGGCAGACAGAGAGAGACACAGAATCTGAAAATGAGCTGTCAGCACAGAGCGCGATGCGGGGCCCAAACTCACGAACCGTGAGATCATGTCCAGATCCGAAGTCGAACACTTAACCGACTGGGCCACTCAGGCTCCCCTACCCCTAAACATTAAAAAATTTTAAAAAAGAAATGTTAGAGAAAGACAAATACCATATAATTTCACTCGTGTGAAATTTAAGAAATAGACTCTCTTAATTTAAATTACTGAATGTAAAATACTACAAATAACAAAAGTAATGGGTAAATTCTATCATATTTTGTAATTCAGACAGTTGAGCTGAGATTTTCTTTTGTTACATTGATTTGAATACAGAGGAGTCTGTAGTGCTGGATTTCAGTTAGAAGATGGAAGTTTCTATGTGGGTTTCACATTCTAGCCACCCTTGGTAACTTCAAACCTTGATTTCCTTATCTGTATAATGGTCATAATAAAGTCTATCTCAGCTGCCAAATGATTAGATATGACAAGCTTTTCACTTATTTAGGGAAAATTTAAAAAAAATAAGGACAACGGAGTAGAAATTTTATAAAACAAAGTTTATTAATTTAGGGAAATATTCTGAGATTGTCTTTTGCAGCAAACACTCACCATTCTGTTTTGTTTGGAAAATTAGTGATTAGGTTTGATTCTGCC
The DNA here is from genome assembly GCF_023721935.1 of Panthera uncia. NCBI lineage: Eukaryota > Metazoa > Chordata > Mammalia > Carnivora > Felidae > Panthera > Panthera uncia. The sequence goes on from NC_064817.1 coordinate 51,605,239, forward strand.
TTTTCTGGGGAGGGAGAGTGATTATTGGGTTGGGGGGGAGTCATGACTTTTCTGAGGTGATACTTCTATGGTAAAAATAATGTTTTATATGTGTAGAATAAAGTGTCCAATTATGTTAGTCAAGAAATATTTGAGTGCCACAATTATGACCTTAAGTATGTAGAGACTTTGTTATTTTCTTTTTAATATTTTATTTTAAAAAAGAAATCCAAACCAGAATATTGGGTAAAATCTCATTAAAACAAGTATTATTATAAAGATACTTTTTATATCCTCTAAAAGAAAGGACATCCTAGATGTTGGCCTATTTATGGATGGAGTATTAGATTAAAATATTCTAGTATGTAAGAGAAAAAGGACTGCTTTATGGAGTTTATTGTGATTTTTTTCTATGAAACATCGATTCAAATTTATTTTCTCTGTTTTAGTAGTTTGATGGAACCTGGATTTCAAGTTGTAGGTAGATCATGAGCCTGCAAGGTAAGCCTTGAGTTTTGAGGAACAAAAGTGATCAAACCAGTCTATCCAATCACTTTTCAAGTGGCAAACTCTGATAATTAGTTGGCTAGTTTAATATATCACGGGTACTCAAAAATAGTTTAAATACCCAAATCAACATTCTAAAATTTGTTCCATTGTGCTTAAATGTTTTTCCGGACCAACCTGCCATATTTATTGCAAAGTTAATATGTATATGTTAAATGCTCTGACATTTTAAAACTCAAAACAGCCCAATGAGGTGAATAGGAATATTAATGCCTATTTTATAAAAGAATAAATTCAGACTCAGAGACATAAATTAACTGGGTTAATGAGAAAATAATTGCTTTTTTATTCCCTAAGAATTGTAGGGAGTCTGCTCACCAACCATGGCCTCTGCTGTCTGAGGTTAACCATTCTACAAAGAAGAGACTGGAAGGCCATTCAGTGAACTATCTACACTTTCAGAAAGCCATTAACAATGCTTAAGTTTAGGAAAAGCAAATAGAGGCAACTGAAATACTGAATCCTTCAGAAAGTACTTATGAAACATTTAGCCATAGATAATTTGACTTTGATTAACAAAGGTGGAACAGGATGAGGAAACCATTCTCCCTTGGATCAGTATTTATTTATCTTGCTCCTCTAAAGTCTTGGCCAACAGTTCTATTTGTTCTGAATAGCTCCATAATGTTTCTCCATTTGAGGACAGCAGATTTGGCAAGAGTGGATTGGGTTACTGAAGTATCACATAGAGGGCTCTACTGGCTGACTTAAAAAATTCCCTCCCCACTGTTCAAATCTGTGACATTTTCTCAGGATCATTTGATCCCAAGCCTTCCTTTGTGATACCATCTCTATTGCCATTGTAACTAACAGCACAAGGCTGCAAGCTGACCCACTTGTGTGATTTAGGCTCCTGCCCCACCACGCTTTGACCTACAGTTCCAAGATGTTATTAACACCCTCTCATTGTATACAAGTAACATTGAGGCTGGGAGTGGCAAAAGGACTTTTCAAGGGTCAAACATCTAGTTATTGTCTGAATAAATATCAATTTGGAATTTGTAGAATGGGTGATTCTATACCTGGCATTTTAGTTTATTGTGAAAGTTTTGGAATGGACAACTAGAAATAACACTAAAATAAGAGAGACAAACCAAGAAATAGACTCTTAACTATAGAGAACAAATGGATAATTACCAGGGAAGTGATTGGGGGGGGGGTATGGGTAAAATAGGTGATAGGGATTACGGAATGCACTTGTCCTGATGAGCACTGGGTGATATATGAAATTGTTGAATAACTGTATACGTGAAACACTGTATATTAACTATACTGGAATTAAAATAAAATATACATTTTAAAAAAGAAGTAGCAGTTAAAATGTAATTGCTCTAATTAGTGACTGAAGATCTAGTTAAAGTCAGTTATTGTCGTCTAGGAGCACTTTGAGGAATACTTGTCAAGTATTTCCATAGTACTTGTCAGTAATACTTTTCTGCCTCATAATTCTCTTAGGACTATTGATTTAGGGCAGTGTTTCCTGAACTTCTACTCATTCCCAATGAATTTCACCTTCACAATATTTTACTCTTACATACCACCTTTACTGCCCTGTACTTAATATTTGTCTTTATATTGATGTTCCTTTTACACTTAATAAATTTATTTTACAAAGAAACTTTAACATCAGTATTATACATAAGAAACCAAGATTTCTTTTCCTATTTAAAAAAATGATTATGGAAAATTCCAGAAATGCACAAAATTAGAACAACCATGTGCCCATTTCTAGCTTCAAAAATTATCAACATTTTGTAATTCTTTCTTTATCTGTTCTCTACTCATTTTTTTCTTGCTGCAGTGTTTTAAATCAATTGCAGACATATTTCACCTGTAAATACTTTAGTGTATGTCTCTAACAAGTAAGGATTTTCTCTTTTTAACATAATCATAAATCACCATTACACCCCACCAAAATAATCTCCAAATGTTATCTGACACTCTGTGAGAATGTGTACTTTTAGCATGTTGACTAAAATAAATGCATAACTGTTAAAAAATTTACTACGGTGTTGCCTTAATTCATTATCTCACTGACAATATACATTTCACAGTAAGGGAGACATTGCTTTGAGTCTTACAGCTATTGAAAAGGATAACATTCCTTTCCATTCTCTGGGTCCTATTTTCTTTATCTGTAAGGAAAGAATAGAAGTGTAGGAAAGATAAGAGTAGATGATCCCTAAGGCTCTTGCCAATGTATTAAGACATATGATTCTTCTAAGTCATGATTTGCTTCACTTTAGCTATGGAAGGTATTGGACACCACCTTAGAAAGTAGTTTGGAAAAATTACCAGTGACTAAGTGTGTTCCTTCCTGACATGTCCTCTAGAAGGTAATGAGTTCCAGCTTTTTCTCAGAGTTGGATTTGGCTTTTATTCTCCTTTCCCACCCACCCTCTCAAACAACAGAGGCAGCACCCATTTGTATGCTTTCCCGTAAGACTGTGCTTCTGAAAACACATCTTGTCAAAATGGAAATATATTCAAGTGCCCTAATGACCCATTGGGCTAGTTTGGACATATATGTGCTCTGGGCTCTCAGTTTTTGCTTAGACCCAATCCATAACCTGCTGGGGACTTTTATGTCACCCAGCCCTGAAACCTGAGGAATGATTGTCGTCATAGTTCACTCTATTGCCTCTCAGCTTTCCTTCACTGGCTTTGCAGCAGAGGCTCACCTCTCCAGAACTTTGACAGTACTGCTGAGTTTAAAAAGCTCAATCAAATGTAGTATTTCTGGGTATATCTCAAACGCTTCTCAGACTTATAAGATAAACTGTCTTAGAGAAGAAGTTCTATAATTCAGGTAGAAGAAGAGATATCAATAGGGCTTTCCTTCTTGTAGAGGTGTGGCAACTGCTGGGGTGGAAATAATTAGCCCGAGGCCATTTGATTACAAGAAAAACTCACAGCTGATTTTTTTTTTTTTTTACTTCTCAATACTGTGTAAAGACTGCAAGCTTAAGTTTCTGACTTTCTGATGGCACCAAACAATATTAAGCAGGGTAAGGAAACCATAAAGATAACTCCAAATAGTAGAGCCAATTTTCTTTCTTTGGGGATGATTTCTGGCTAATGACATTAGTAACGGTAAAGGAAATACATTTTTTAATCTAAAAAGTGTGAACAGCACATGTGATCTCTGCTCCTTGTACTCACAGGGTCCTAATGAGATTTGAGTCTACCTTCCAGTGCATTGGATGTATGTAAAAGAGAAATACAGGTCTGCTGAGGGTATGAGAATTGGGCCAAGAGTTAACACATTTTCAAAACTCCATAAAGTAATGTACTTGACAGTGGAGGGGGCAGGGTAAGGATAGTGAGGAAATATTTGCAATTATTTTTTAAAAGGAGGGTGAGTGAAAAGGAGAAACTGGGCTATCCATCCACTGAAAAGAAACCTTGAAAGAGATCCCAAAAACCTTAGAAATCCTTGACTTCTTAAAAGTGATGTGTTTGGATTTCCCCCCCTGACAATTGTAGAGGTCAGAGATTTCTCTTTTCTATTGCAAAACGTTGAGAGGTTATAGAAATAATTGTCGGTATCTTAGCTCTGGCTGTGGTCAGAACTTTTGCACTGTGCCTTTAGGATCTGTTTGAAGTTATAATATGTAACTACACCAAATTGTCCATGGGTTATCAAAATAGAACAGCTTCATAAGTAATATTGCTTTTGTTTAAAAGAAGAAATAAAATACTTGTGGGAGTACCAAAATCAGGTACCTAAAGAAGGCAATAAAGACTTTCAGAAACTCAAACTTTAAGTGCTATACTGATATATTGAGAAGGGCTTATTGGAAGAGTCACCATCTCTCCCCTCCCTGTAAGTCAGACTAAAAATAATACAGAAATTACCATTAACATCTCAGAAAAGTAATTTCTAATATCTTAGCTTGTTAGTAACTTCAAATATTTTCTCCTTTGCCCATTGCATTTTGGGTCTCTACTTGGGGTGGACTGTGGTACTAATTATTCTGTTTATTATGGTTTTGTTTTGCATAGGACACTGGTACATTTTATTTTGGTAAATATCAGCTCATTTTTCAACTAAAACTTTATTTCAGTTTCATATGAAGAGACAAAAGAAAGGAAAACCACCTTGTCAGAAACAGCATTAAAAAATATAACCAAAGAAATATATTTGAAATGTCCAAGAAACTGTGGGGTTTTATGCATGTTGTACAGGAAAGATTTTGTCATCTAGTTGCTAAACCATAGAGGCCAGGAGACTTAGAATACATATAAAAAAAAGTTCTCTTTCTTCATAAAAAATGATTGTGTTCCCATGTTAGCAGCATGGCGGCAGACTGTGAAGTCCTCATGGCCGGCAAGTTGGAATATGGGCATCTTGTAATCACTGGTTACAACAGATTTTTAATTCAGGCTGTCAGTAGTACTCCTCTAAATTTTCTTTTTAATTATTGGTGCTAAGAGCAGTGACAGCCATGCCCCTGTTTGTTTCCATTGTATAGTTGATAGAGTTCCCTGTTAGTTTAACTCTGCACTAACTTCCTTGGCATTATACTCATCTTCTGCTGTGCCTATGGATGAGTTACCATATTGAATGTGTATGTGTACAACAAGGCCAGGGAATTGCGTTCTTATATTAATGAGCTGGTGCCTCAGGAGCTACCATTTAAATATTTGCTGTTTCCCTCACTTAATGAAATTTCTCTTTGAAAAGAAAAAGATATAAAGGTAGGAAACCAGGCTGGCAAGCACCTCCCTCTCTATACATATCCAAGTTGGTATACTCAGGTTTTAGTCTCAGAGGTCATGTTTTCAGCAAAATGGCTTCATGCAGTGAAAGATTTTATTTTACAGGGTTTGGCTTTTGGAGCTGGTGTGCTAACAACCAGTAGAGAGTGCTCTTCTCAGGTATATATGTTAAAGGGAATCCTTGCTGGTGGAGATGGCAGAGTCCTCCTTCTATAATTCACTCTTGACACCTAGCTGCATAATTCATCTTTTCTTTTCCATTTTTCTTCTCTATCTGTGAAAAATTAAGATTTTCATATGAGGCATATTGTCTTTTTAGAGCTTTACTAATATAAAATTTACATATGCTGAAGTGCACCTGTTTAAAGTGTACAATTCAGTATTTATTGGTATATTAAGTTGTGCAACTATTATCAAAAATAAATTTTAGAATATTTTCATCACCCTAAAAAGAAACTCTTTATCCTCTAGAAGTCATTTCCCATTTCCCCCCATCCCTTCCACCCCTAAGCAACCTCTATAGATTTGTCTATTCTGGACATTTCATGTATAAATTGAATCACGCAATATGTGGCCATTTGCATCTGGCTTCTTTCACATAGCATATTTTTTTATATTTATTCACATTGTAGCATTTAGAGCTTCTTATGACTGAATAATGTTTTTATATATGAATTCACATTTGTTAATCTGTTCATCAATTGACGAACATCTGAGTTGTTCCCACTTTTTTTGCTCTTATAAATAATGCTGTTAGGAGCATTCATGTACCAGTATTTGTGTAGACATATGTTTTCATTTTTCTTAGTTACATACCTAAGAACGGAATTGCTGGGTCATATGGTAACTCTGTGTCTAATGGTTTGAAGAACTGCCAGACCTTTCCAAAGCAACTGCACCATTTTATATTCTCACCAGCAGTATATGAGCATTTCACTTTCTCCACATTCTAGGCATCACTTGTTACTGTCTTATTTATTTATTTATTTATTTATTTATTTATTTATTTAATAATAACTATCCTAGTGGGTTTGAAGTAGTACTTCATTGTGCTTTTGATCTGCATTTCCCTTGGCTAATGATTTGAGCATCTTTTCATTTATTGAAATGTCTGTTGAAGAAACATGTCATTTAGGGGTGCCTGGGTGGCTCAGTTGGTTAAGCTTCCAGCTTCAGCTCAGGTCATGATCTCAGGGTTCGTGGGTTCGAGCCCCATGTTGGGCTCTGTGCTGACAGCTCAGAGCCTGGAGCCTGCTTCAGTTTCTGTGTCTCCTCCTTTCTCTGCCCCTCCCCCATTCATGTTCTGTCTTTCTCTCTCTCAAGAATAAACATTAAAAAAATTAAAACATTAAAAAAAACAAGAAACATATCATTTGAAGAAATGTATATTCAGATCCTATGCTAAGTTTTAATTGGATTATTTGTATTTTTATTATTGAGTTGTCAGATTGTTAAATATATTTTGGATATGTTTGTCTTTTAAGGATGACACTTGATAGTTATATGATGTTTTCTAGTGAGGATTTGTTTAGTTCTACTAGCATTACATATTTCAGCTGCATTCGCGGCTTTTCTGGGTAAGAATGCCAACAGAATCTGAGTGACCTTGGCTTCTCTGCTGAGAATGTAGCCCAAGAACAAAAATTTATCAGAAATGTATCAGAAATTTACTATTTAAGCCCCCCCATCCCCACTCTTATCTGGGACAAGGAGAATCTACATTTAAAGGTCTGTATTGTTGTTGTCGTTGTTGTTGTTTCTACTTTAGATTTTTTGGGTTTGGGACATTTTCTTTTTGTTCTGCCTTATGCAGATTTCAGTAGGGGCAGGAGAGGATGAGCACATAAAACTGTGATAGAAAAGTTAGTAAGTTTTATTCAAATCAGCCTGTACTTGTTGGCCTGTGATGGGTCACTTGGCTGAATAAAAGCTCTGGGATTCTTAGAAGTATTTATAAGACTTACTCAAAAGTGTATTTGCTTTCTTTATGGGCTGTATGAACTATGTATGAAACAGTGGATATGAAAAATGCCCCCACTTTGTTTTAACAATTTACATTAATGATTTAAAAGCAAAATAACACAAAGTGGAAAGTCATGGAACTCAATGTAAGAAGAACAAGTTTTAAAATCCCACTTGAGGCCTGAGTTTCAAATATATATTTTTTCTGTTTCTTAGTTGTGTGTCTTTGCTTCTCTGAATATTTTTCTTTATTGGTGAGGTATATAAAAATCTACCTTCTCAAATTGTTGTGAGGACTAAATAAGATGATGTACATAAAGTGTCTGGCACATAACTGCTCAATAAGTGAACTACTATTTTTGAATTTGAGGAGAGAGACAAGTGGGTTTATTAATGGGAAACTGTATACTAATGGTACAGTTTAATCTGGGTTGGTATCAGAAAGTACACAGAATTGGCTGGGATAATGAAAAGACTTTGACTTTTTATTTTCTTCTTTATCTAGCCATAGTGCTTGGTAGCTATTCATAGTTTCTTCTCCTTGTTATCTGAATTTTTTGAAGAGACTGTTACCCAACAGAAACTTCTTGTAATAATCTCTTATAAACTGTTTTGTTTCTTTAGAAGTACTTAATGCCCTTTATTTCACTGATTTCACGGTCTACTCATAACCTTTGGAGCAAGTATGCCAGTCAGTATCAATTTCAGTTTTTTAGATGAGATACCTGAGGCCCAGAGACATTTAGTGCGTTGTCTAGACTTACACAGCAGTTCAATGACAGAGCCTGAGTCACAGCCCAGTTCTTATTACCCAAGGTAGCTCTTTTTCTTCCCATTATGTCATGCATGGTGGAAATGTATTCTTTTGTTAGTTATTTTGAAGGTCCTTTCAGTAGCTTATCTTGGGCATAATTTTTCAGGGTTCTATGTCTGTCAGTGTGCCTATAGCATTGTCATTGAATATCTTGCTACTCCAGGTGGTCTTGGTGAATAGCTTTGCCTTTAGAAGGACACTGAAAATTATGGAAGGGACTGCAGAAGATGGGGTGCACAGGTAACTTTTAGGCTGGTAGACTTTCTACCGAAGCTATTTGCAAGGCTACTTTGTATTATCTAAAAGTACTGTGTCAGAAGAGTGTTGTGAGATCAGAAAAGATAACTTTGAATGAAGGAAGGACTTTGATTATGCATGAAACATGTGGTAGATGATTCTTTAATGTCCAGCAAGCAGTCTTTGGAATGTTATTTCAACAAACCTTGTATAATGTAGAAGATACTGTTACAGATTTCCAACACAAAGCTCATAAATCTGCAATTCTCTGTCTTCCTAGGCACATGAAGGAAAATTTATGGGCTTCAGGCTTTTACATAGCTATTAAACAAAACATATTTAATCTGGCTAGAGCTCGCACTTGCTCTTGCTTTTGTGCTAGTGCTCGCTCTCGCTCTCTCTCTCTCTCTCTCTTTATTTTTGGTTAAAGCAATAAATAGACTTGTTTTCCTTCAGATGTCATCAGTGAAAATATTTGTAACTTTTCTTGTCACTTTAGCCCCTTGCAAAACAAAATGGCAGCACCCAGGAGATTGAAAATGTTAGATTAGTTCCTATTGTGAGTGGCGCCATATGCATCAGTTTGCTCTTCTTTTTTCCAGTTGGCACATGACTCTGACACTAAAGGCAGCATGGCCATTTTTTTTTGGTAATTTGTGACTTTCCTCAGCTACCACTTAGCAGTTCTCACACATGTTGTCAGAGTCTGCTTCCGTAACTCCACAGGAATTCTTAACTCATCTTAAGCAAATAGCTATCTATGTTTTTCCTAAAGATCCCCAAAGGAAAAAATAAAAGACATCTTCAGGGAAAATTTAGTGCCACACAGTCCTGACAGAAATTTTTCCCCAAATGCTAACCAAAAAGACATTTCCTTCCATTTGCCATTCATTGTGTTTATAGTGATTATATTGCATACAATAAAAACTTTAACAAGGAGTTATATTTTTTGTCAAAATCTATGGATCTTTGGATTTCTTTATTATAAACCTCTCAACTATGGTTTAAGAAAGCTAAGGAGATTGACTTTATAATAAATTTTTCCCTATAATTTTTAAACTTACTAAATTTCCTTTAAGTGTTACTATTATTTTGGCCAAGGGATGGAGGATTGTTTCCTAATTACTAATCTATAACCTGAATGTTCAGTGTATTTTTTTGCTGAATCTAAAGATAGCATATTTGCCTAGCTATTCCCTTGGTTTATCTTTTTGACTCTATTCTCAGCTTAAAAGCCTCCTCTTCAGAGGGGCCTTCCCTGACCACTCTACTATAAGTGGGCTCTCTCATTAATACCTATTATAGCATCCTGTTTTTTTTTTTTGGAGCATCTATTACAATTTCTTGTTATAAATTTGTTTGTTCAATGGCTCATTATCTATCTTCTTCACTAGACTGTTAGTTCTATGAGGGCAGAGACAATGACCTTTTGTTCACTGCTGTATACATTCACAGTACTATCAGAGTGCTTGACACATAGGAGATGCTCAGTAAATATTTGTTAAATGAGTAAATCATAAGGAAGAGTTCATATTTTTTTAAGTTTTAAGTGTTTATTTATTTAGTTTTGAGAGACAGAGACAGAGCCCTAGTGGGGGAGGGGGCAGAAAGAGGGAGACACAGAATCTGAAGCAGGCTCCAGGTTCTGAGCTATCAGCACAGAGCCAAATGCGGGGCTCAAACTCACAAAAGGTGAGATCATGAGCTGAGCTGAAGTCAGATGCTCAACGGACTGAGCCACCCAGGTGCCCCAGGAGGAGTTCATATTCTAATTCTTAGTATGTCTAAGCCAGGAATTCTCTCCCTTGGTTGCATGTGAGAATCATTAAGGGAACTTTAAAGACAATGCCAAGGGCACCCCAATCTACCATTTATAACCTCCAGCTCTAAACTTGAGCATGTATATTTTTAAAAAGGATCATCTGGATGAGCACTGAGAAATGTGTATAATTGTTGAATCATTATATTGTACACCTGAAACTAATATAACACTGTATGTTAATTGTACTTAAGTAAAAAAAATAAACCTTAAAAAAAGATCATAAATTATTTTAGTGTATAAAGGCAAAGAATCACTTGTTAAACAGTGCAAAATCAACTTACTGGCTGGATGACTTTAGATAAATCACTGTATCTTTGCCTCCAGTTTTCTCATCTGTAAAATGAAAATGATAATAGCTCACAGTGTTGTTTTTCTTTGCACATAGCAGGTATTTGCTATTAGTGTCAAACAATGAAAATCCTATTCTCACAGTCAATCTTCAAGGTAGTTAATATTATCCCTATTTTGTAAATGAGGAGACTGATCTCAGAGAGGTTAGTTTATGTAGCCAGTAAGTAACTAAGCCTAGATTAACGGCAGGGTCAAAGTGAAAGTGTGTAAATAAAAAAGCACCCTCCATGACGTTTTCCCTTTTCCTACCCTGTGCACTAGAGGTAATGGAAATTATTTGGTAAAGACATAATCCATTTTTCCAAGACTTCTGGAAGGGAAAATGTGAAGGTTACAGTTTCCAGCTACTGAAGTGAAGGCCAGAGTAGCAGTACTAGGTTTGCCTTGGAGGTTAACCTATGCATCTTAACCCTTTTGCTACCCTAAATGTTGATATCATTTGTTTGATATCTTAACATGGGAATGTATTTACAATTTTTAAATTTAAGTCAATATCAGATTCAGTTAAAATTTACTTTCCTTTCAACTTTTTAATTTCACATCTATTTTGTAAAAGTGTAGTGATAAATGTGTGTACATTTACATATGTGGGATCTCTTCTTATTCTGATTATAATGTATTGGTTGTGCAAATGTGAGGTGCTCTTTGAAGTAAAGGTACAATATGCTTACCAATCCAAGGGCTGTTTCCTCATTTTTGTCCCTGACTCTTAGCTGATGACCAGAGCTTTTGTCTCTAATATTATCTCTGCATTGCATTGATCATGAAACCTGGTATCTCCAGAGCCCTGGGAGGAGGACTTTCTCCTGGTTATCAGGAAGTAGTAGGTGATATTTTCTACATAGGAAAAAAGCACTTGATGATATGTGGACTTTGACAAAGGAAAACTTGTGGGCTCAACTCTAAGTAGACAGAGTAATATTAGACCTTGTCTGTTTCTATTATTGTTCATGCCTAGGTCCTCCTGAAGGAATGGACACTTTAGGCCTTTCCATTTACTCTGTGGTCAGTTACACAAAACTGAAGATGCTGGTTCTCAGTCATGACTGATTCAAAATCTCCTAGGGAATCAAAAGTAATTATACTGGTTTCTGTCCCTGGAAATTCTGATTCTTTTGGTCTGACATGAAGGCCAGGATCTATATCTTTTAAATTTACTTAGAGATTTTGATATATAGCTGTAGTTGAATACCTGTAGTTGAACTTGTCCACTCCCCTACTTCCTGTTATACTTCCTCAATGTGGAATTTAAGTTTGACCTTGAGGAATAGATAAAGATTTGAATATGCAAAGATGAGTAGAAAGTGAAGACTTTCCACATAGACTTCCACATTTTGGGAGAAAAATTTGCAAAAATGGTAAGATCAGCTAGAATTTAGATTTTTTTCTCCAAGGATATAAATGGAAGCTTTATCTTATGACATAGCAAATAGCAGTGTCCCTTTATGGATAAAGGAAAAGAGATGGTGCTCATCAACTTTGAATTCCTTTGTATTGACATTTTGATACCTCTCTGCTGATAAAGAATGTCATAACTATAAAGGTGAGTTAATTATGAGCCATAGACCACTGTGGAATATCTGTCCTCAGCTGGAGGCCTTGAAGAGTAAGAGAATTACTCACTTTTCAACAAAGACACTTATTATTTTTTTTCTATTATTCAATAGAGACACTTATTATTTTTTCTCTTATAGATACCTCCAGAAGAAACATATTCTTTTTAAATGATCCATTTAAGTTTGATTTATATAAAAATACCCAAATTTCTCAAGTGGTGTTCCTTTATAAGGCAGTGATCTCCAGTTCTGTTGTAGTCAGGAGTCATAGAATGAAAATTGTACATTTTCTACAACAATGAGCTATAAAAAGTCTTCAGTATTTGTACAGCCATTACATTGCCATGGAAATCCAAGACTGTGTGGGTCCTTGGTCTTTTGCTTGTTGATGAGTCTGAGAGTTTGGTTTTGAATGTTTGCCAGTGGCCACTCTGCTAACCTATCTGGTTCTACTTTATACAGATATCTACTTAGATTCAAGTGTTTATGAAATTTGTGGCATGATCATCATCTGCACCAGATATATTGAATGACCACAAAGAAAACAATTAAAGCTCAAGTAGTGTGTCAAATTGTAATCATTCGTGGTATATCACTCCCCAGTATCAAGGAAGAATGGGGGAATAGTACATTGTTCAGCACTTGCATCCTATATCTGGCAGGTGGAATTTAGGAATGCACATGTGACCTGTACATTTTGTGGTATTTACTGACCACTAGGCAATTCTGGTGGAATTTTTCTGGCATTAGTTTTGTTTTAAAGTTTATCATATACCTTCAGATTATTGCTAATTTCTGCCTATTTGTATAGCAACCAAAAGGCATAGGATTAGTATGTCTCCATGATCAAGGAAGAGTAAATTAATAGATACAACACAAATGGAAAAGGAGCCAGTTCTCTTGTCTATTCACTCCATGAATATTACCTGGGTGTTCAATAATTCTATAGCAGATGCTGCTTATTGGGGATCCTGGAAAATAATACATAGTGTCTGTATCCACTGTTCATGCAGACCTCATCCCCCCTCAAAAACTCCTATCTGTATCAATCTCCACAGTCATAGACCCAGGGAACAATTCATGAATGAGACAGAGCTTGAGCTAGATCTTAAAGGATGGAGTTGGATTTTGAGGCAAGACTGGCTATGGTCTTTATAGAGGAAAATGAATTAGGTATGCTCTGGAGGAGACTTTAAAGACTTCTGGAGGTAACATTTTAGAAAAGTAGGTTGGAATCTTGAACCACAGGGATCTCCTGTTGACTCTGTTAAAAGAATGCCTGACTTGAATTCAGACGGGTCGCATTGACTCCTGACTTTGCCACTTAACAGATCTTGGGTAAGATGCATAGAATTTTGAGGAGTCTCCATACTGTTTTCCACAGTGGTTGCACCAGCTTACATTCCCCCCAACAGTGTATGAGGTTTCTTCTTTCTCCACATCATCACCAACATTGTTGTTTCTTGTCTTTTTTATTAATCATTCTGACAAGTATAAGACGCTATCTCGTTATGGTTTCAAATTGCATTTCCCTCATGATTAGTGATGTTGAGCATCTTTTCATGTACCCGTTGGCCATTCGTATGTCTTCTTTGGAAAAATATCTTTCCAGGTCCTCTGCTCATTTATATATGACCGTTTATTTTATTTTATTTTTCGGTGTTGAGTTCTAAAAGTTCTTTATGAATAAGAATATGTGGTATATACATGCAGTGGAATATTATGCATCCATAAAAAGATGAGAATCTGACATTTATGACAACATGGATGGACCTAGAGGGTATTAGGCTAAGTGAAAGAAGTCATACTGAGAAATACAAATACCATATGACTTTACTCATGTGGAATCTAAAAAAAAATGAATAAACAAAAAGCAGAATCAGACCTATAAATACAGAGAACAAAGTGATGGTTTCCAGAGGGGAGGGAATGGACGGGTGGGCAAAATGAGTGAAGGGGACTAGGAGATACAGGTTTCCAGTTATGGGATGAATAAGGGAATAAAAGGCACAGAATAGGAAATATAGTCAATGATATTGTAATATCACTGTATGGTAACAGATGGTAGCTATACTTGTGGTGAGCATATCATAATGTATGAAGAAGTTGAATCAATATGTCCTATACCTGAAACTAATGTAACATTGTGTGTCAACTATAGTCAAACAACACAATAAAAAAAAAACTTGGGTAAGGATATTTTAAAAAATCAGATCATTTATGGGGCAAACATTCAATAAATGATTGTAGGAAAAATAACTGCTCTACTTGTCTGTTGTCAGATGGTCACCCCTCATGGAATAACTTGGAAACTTTTGATAATTTTTTCTCAGGAATCAGGTTGTAGAGAGGATGGGGAAAATGTAAGAAACAAAAAGGAATGGATATTCCTATTTTCTCACATTATCTTCCAATGCTCTCAGGATTCTGTGTTTTTAACACTGGCTTATGTAAGTCTTTTTGGATAGAGTAAGTTCTTCTTTCTTTGTCATACCCATTTCTGAGTTAGATTGTGAGCAGCTATTATTTTTTTAGTTCCCATCCACCTTTTGAGGGCATGAACTCAAAGTAGTCTCACTGGGGTAACCTTAAGAGTGAGAAATTTTCTCTCTTATGAAAAAGACCAGGAGTTGAGATAAAAATACTTCTTCATATCACAGCTTTTAAATTCTTTATTATTTAATATCAGCATTATTAGCAACAGCAATAAGCAGTATGACTTGAGTTCCTGTTGAGTGGAACAGCAAAATGGATCATGGTGTGATAAAACTAGACATTTGGCTTCTTTTATAAATATTATCAATTACCTTTATCAATTACCTTAACTCTAATAGTCACTTGGCAATCCATGGTATACATTAATATAACTCAAATGGCTGCCCTGGTCTGTTCATTATCCACAGAAAGGCATATCCCTGAAATGAGAAGACTGGGGTTACTTAACACTGATGTTACAGTACAATGGATAATCAGGCAAGGGTCATTCAAAGCTTTAAGCCCTGCTTGAGACACATCACTCCTCTTTTGCTCCATGACCACAGTCTGCTCCTCCCACCAGTAAGAAGCTTTGGAAATTACATTCCAGTATTGGTCCCAAGTGTTTAGAGATGAGGAGAGGGTGTGAATGGATCAAGGCACCCCATGGACAGTGATTAGCCTACAGTACAGCATGTATGTGAGGGTAGATATTTTGGGAGATGAGAATCTTCCATATATCTCTCAAATTGTGGCTGGAGGTGATAGCCTTTCCCACTTTCATATAAGAGCATTTCATTTCCTGCCAATTACTCCTCCCTCCCCACAAACACAAACATAACATACTCTATGCTGTAGCCACACAGAACTTCTTTTTCCTTTCCCTTCTGTGTGACTTTGTATGTTATGTTTCTTCTCCTAGATGGCTCTTTCTATTCTTTCACCTGGCAAAATCCCAGTTCAATGTAACTATTTATGTACACCACTTTTGTCCATACTTCATCATACCCTTCATCATACCTTCTTTTGTGTTGAGTATATTCACTTACCTTTTATACTTTTCGCAGGCACTCTGTAAATGTTTGAAAGTTGAGTGAATAAATTAATACATGACCTTCACTCTCTCAGGCTCCCAATTTTCCCTCTGAAAAGGAGAGCCAAATGAAAGCTCCTACTTTTGGAGGATGAAATTAGATGATTAATATGTGCTTTCAGAAACCATATTTTATTAAGACATTATGGAGTTACATAATTTTTGTGTTGTTGAGTGTGGAGTAAGACTAATCCCAGACATAGTAAAGCCCACTCCAGACCCAGTTGTTATAGAGTTGACCCCAGCTGTATTCCTTCTCTTTAAGGCTGGTCTAAGAAATGACACTGCCCTATTTTATGCCTTGTTAAAAGGATGGGAATTCACTACTGTCAATTTCAGTTCCTTTGTTGATTTTCTCGGCTTGCCTAGTGAGAATATTAACACATACCCCCACCCCACTCCCTGCACTTCTCTGTAGCTCTGTCACTTACAAGATCCTTCCTTACCCATTATATATTTAATACTGAGAACAACCCTACAAAATAGATATTTGAATTTTATATATGAGTAAATTGAGGCTCAGCTAGGTGAAGTTACTTGTTTCAGATAATGCAGGTTGGAAGTGGAGGATGTAGGAGTTTAACTCAGGTCTTCCTAGCTCCTAGTCCATTGCTCTTTGTACTGGGCCACATTGAATCAGCCAGTAGGCAGTAAAATCAGGTGTGGAATGGAGTGCCATGTGTGATGTTGGCCTAAATTATTGCCAGAAGGCAGTCATGATTTATTCTGTAATGTTTGTTTCATTTAGTTGGCTACCCATATGCTTCCCAGGGGGAAGGCAAGCCAGGGCAAGTGCAGACAAACAGCCATAAAGTTTGGATGATTCCTTCAAAATGGGGCTACTTATTTGAAAAACACACTTCTTGGTGACAGAAGGTGGCTCTAGTATAGATTCTCTCCATGACTACATCTACATGGGTGGGTAGTTTCCAAAATGTCTTTGAAAATATTTGTAGGTCCCAGAATATTTTCTGATTTAGACACACTCCTGAGCATCATTATATTTGGCATAATAGGGAATTCTAATAGAAAGCTTCTGGGAAGGCTGCCTGGTACAATAGGAGAAAAGAATGGACTTTGGAACTGTTTAGATTTGGGTTATAGTCACTCACAGTGTGACCCTAGACAAATTATTTAACTTCTCTGAACTTCAGTTTTCCTATCCTTTGAAATGGAATTTGAAAATCCCATCTTGCCTGGTTGGTGTGATAATAAAAATGAGATCTAGCACCAGGCACATAGAAGCCCCTCAGTAAATATTCCTTCTCTCCATCCTTGAACCCCAGCCCTGTCCTCCAAGCCATTAGTTACCCACAGGCATGTATTTAGAAGTCTTCCTACTTCTCCATGCTGAAATCCACAGCTCTTGCAAGAACTAGTTATCGTTTTTTCTTTCTTCCAAGCCCCACTATGTTTTGTTCCCCCCTAATTCTGGGGGCTTCCAAAGTGGACAGGTATGGGATGTTCTGTAGGGTATCAGAGGCTGTTACTCAATCTCCTGGCCAGAACTCCCAATTGCTCTTTGTATGCTTCATAAAAGGCACATTCCAGGTCTTGAAGCCTACATATGTATCATGCATTGCACTGCCTCTTGTACCTAAATCCATCTCAAGCGTGAAAAGACTGTGCTCAGACTTGTCCAGGGAATAAATTGCCCAAGCTGCCCTTGTCACCACACCATTTTATTAAAAGGGGGGTGCAATTTAAACTTATGGGCTTTATTTATATAGACTAGAATTGGACTGAGTGGTGGTGTCTTCTGTCCTCAAGATATCCCAAAGCACTTTGCAAGGCAATGTGACAAGCACTGATGCCACACAGGCCAGTGCAGCAGCCACCACCCAACACTTCACAATTAGTCATGCCCAGCCTGGAATCATCAAGCCTGTTTTTATTGCAAAAGCCAAGAGGGAGGGAATGTTAGTTGGCAGTTTCCCTATGTACCTTTTATGAAAGTGCCTTTGGCTCTTCAAATTTCACCTGAATAACCAGCTCAGACAAATTTTCCTCTATCAAAAAAGCAGAATGAGATGGTGCCACGCCAGGGTGATGCCTCAGGACATTGACCAAATTGGCATAGCCTCACAATTGGTTTTTGTCTTCCACCTCTTTTCCCCACTTCTGTTCTTTTTCCCCTTTTCTTTCTTTTTCTTCACCTTTCTTATCCCCAGCCTATTCTCAGGAAGAGGTCAGCCAAAGTGTGGATAATGTGTAAATTCAGGGCCGTCCTTATTATGTCCACCTTTCTTATTCTTCACCATCACACCATTTCTTTTACAGCAAGGAAAGTTTTAGAAATTAAACTGAAATAGCACCCTGGGCTTCTTTCCCTTTAGTGACACTCAATACACTTGTACCTACTTGTTCAAATTTTCTTATTCCACCAAGGCTCATGAAGGCAAGGACTGTGTCTGTCTTGCTCACCTCTCTATCTTTGCTTGGCAGGCACACACAGTAAACCCTCAAAAAATGTTTAACTATAAGTTAATAAGTATTTGAAAACTCCATTGTTAGTGTCTTATCTCCTGGCTTGGTTGTAAGCACCACCCCCCCATTTGTAGGTTGCCTTGTTCATTTCTTTATCCACCCCCACCCCCCAGAACAAAATTTAGCTCAAGGCCTTGTAAACACTGTGTGTGTTAAAATTAAATGAATTCTTCTCGCCTAGGCCTTCTAATATGGTTTCAGTTTGAGACTAGACTTGAGTGGCTTTTGTTCTGACTGCCCATAGAGCCCTCTTTTCCTGTTGTAGTCACTTATGTGTTCCTTGGGAGTCCCACAGGGGGAAGTTTGTCACTGATAACATTTTGAGGGCAGACTCAATCTGAGTACATTGCACCCTTCCCCTCTGCCTCTTAGAGTTCACTGCCTGTGACTTTCTGAAAAGAGAATTATAGGAGTGCTCTCAAGGTAGAGAAGCCTAAAATTAGACATGGCAGTTGTGTTTTTGGTATTCAGGTGGTGGGATACAAGCAGCCAGTTTCTCCTCTTTTTCCTTTCTTGCTTACACAGCTGAGTGGTGGAGCTGAGATTCTGGGGGAGGAGCTTGATCCTGGAGCTTGTGGTTCCTTGCCTGGGATCATTAACTATGATAGTCCCATAGAGAAGTTTAAAATACATTGGAGTTGGCACCCTCATTTGCAATTTCATATTTTAAAAAGAGGAACCTTTGTTCCCCCCTTAAGTTTATTTTTGAGCTTTTTAAAACTACAGCTGCTGATGCTAAGTGGAATAAGTCATACAGAGAAAGACAGGTACCATATGTTTTCACTCTTATGTGGATCCTGAGAAACTTAACGGAAGACCATGGGGGATGGGAAAGGAAAAAAAGTTAGAGAGGGAGGGAGACAAACCATAAGAGACTCTTAAAAACTGAGAAAAAACGGGGGGTTGATGGGGGGGTGGGAGGGAGGGGAGGGTGGGTGATGGGCATTGAGGAGGGCACCTGTT
Source organism: Panthera uncia (assembly GCF_023721935.1). NCBI lineage: Eukaryota > Metazoa > Chordata > Mammalia > Carnivora > Felidae > Panthera > Panthera uncia. Next base: position 51,624,267 of record NC_064817.1, read on the forward strand.
GGGATGAGCACTGGGTGTTGTATGGAAACCAATTTGACAAAAAATTTCATATTAAAATAAATAATAAATAAATAAATAAATAAATAAATAAATAGATAGATACTACAGCTGCTGAACTGCCAAAACTCTGATGCTTTTCTTGTTTGTTTCCTTCCTCTTCGCCAGTATTTGATGATCAGCAAGAGCCGTATAATTGCTCCCCTTCACCAGGTATGGAGCCAGGTGTTTGGTTTAGGTCATAAAAAATATGGAAATTCAAGCACTAGGTTGAGGTGGGGGAGGTGAAAGCTTTCTTTCTCCTTTCAGGATTAAACAGAAAAGAACTTAGGACTCAGAGCAAAAGCCTTGAATTGTCACATATATCATTGGCAAAGAATAATTTTGCAATAATAGTAATTGCTCATATCTCATCATCCGAAGATCTGGGTTCAAGGCCTGGATACACGATTTAATGATATCAGACATGCAATTTAACCTCTTTTGAGTTTCGATTTTCTTATTGTGTGACATGGAAATGATGACAATAATAATTCCCTCACAGGGTTTGATGATAATATCTACCTCAATAGGAAGAAAATTCAGATAAAGAATGGGGAAGCATTTTGTAAATGGTACAATGAAACTATGACATAAAAAGCTATTCTTAGTTTCCTTTCATACTCTGTTCTCCCAACACTTCCATGTTCTTGCCTTTTGTGCAGCATGATTTAGATGTGATTCTGTACAGAGGAATATACATACTTCTTAAGCTCTCTTCCAGTTTAGGAGGTTGTGAACTATGTTTCTTCTCACCCTTCCAGATTATCCCAAGTAGGAAAATTGTCTTTTAAGGCAGAGTAGAAATCTGGAACTCATCAGTCTTGATAATGTCTTTTAAAGTGTAATTGGAGATAGTGTTCCTCCATTAAGTTCTGGTATCTGACCATTGTTCAAATAAATAGTAAAATGCAAATGACAGGAAACTGGCTGGATTCTGAATGTTATTTTTGCTTGGGGTAACAGTAACCCTGTAATGGTCATAGTGACCTTTGATTTTCTGTTTCTGCAACCTTGCACTTATCCCAGAATTCTTCTGCTTCTACATTTTATGTTGGAGTACCTTCCAGATATCAGATTAAATTTAGGTCAGCCATGTGTATCTGCATGGGCAGTGGGCCCAAAGGAGATTAATACTCGAAGGAAAAAAAGTCAGAGCTGTGGGCAAAAGGCAAGTATGCTACTAAAAACACAATTTGGGACCACAGCTCTGGGCCTGAAAAAGTGACCTATCAGCTTGTCACAGTTTAGACCAATAAGCGTGGGATGGTTTGGTGGAAATTTTTGCTGCTTGGCTGGGTGGAAAAGAATAGACAGAATAAGATCAGAATACATGTCTCTGTAAAGCTTAGAAAAAGAAAAGAAAGTAAAGTAAAAGAAAACACATAGAAATGAGTTTAGAGGTAACAGAATTATCACATGCTAGAATGTGAGACGTAAATTGGAGAATTTGATTTGTCCTGAACATATTTTGAATAAGTACTCCTTTTTGATGACAAATGCAACAGGCTTAGTTCCCCTCTCCAGCTCCCATGGCAGATGAAAGTTAATCCTTATGGTGGGATTGGCTGGGTAGTTTGTGCTCCTTGGTGAACACTGTGCCTCTCTGCAACCCTAGTAAGGCTTAACAGGGCTCTCTTAGGAGGTGAGTTCCTGAGGATACATGTCTATTACATGAAGATGAGTAAGGAAAATCATGTCTTGGAATTGAGTAACTAAACATAAAATCCTCCAAGGGGCCTGACAGAATACCTCTGGAAGAACCATGAGATGAAACCCCAGGCTGGAAAGGGAACTTCACAGCAATGCCACTCTCCAATTTTCCCCTGAATTTTCATTGCCCCCTCCTATGTTTCCACTGTTGACATCACTTGAAAAATAATTTCTTCTTTTAAATAAGTAAGACATAGAATCCTGTAAATGACAAAAAAAAATCTCTCTAGAAGAACTCTCAGTGGGAGTATTTTTTTCATTTAAGTGGTGATTCTTTTTTACAGAGGTAGGGTAGAATATTTGGGAAGAGGTATAATTAAGCTATGCTATATATGCTGAATTTAAAACACAATATTATATCTAAATATGAAGCTAAGGTGATGGGTTCAAGAGTGACTCTTTGCTGATATAAGGCCCACTAGAAACCCTACTGTTCCGTTTGTCAGGCTACAGATAGGTTTATTAATAAAGAACTTGTGGTTTGGGTGTTCATTGAAATCAGCCACTTTAGGCTTATGTGGAGCTGTGAGGATCTTTGTCCACTAATTGCAGCTATAAGTGCAGGTTGGAGCTAGCAGAGACATGGGTAAACAATAGGTAAGATGTAAACTTTACAAATATTTCTCACACTAAGCAAACACAATATAGGAAAATCCAGACTTACACAAAGATTAATTAGGGGGACATTATTCTCATTTTCATTTCCTTAAAATATTTTGAGTAAGATTTATTTTAGATAGGAAGCTCCCCGGATACATTTCAAATACAGTGGGAATTATATACACTTACTTTCTAGCAACTGTATAAAAACCCCACAATTCTAATAGAGGAAATGTGCTGCCCTTCATACAGTTGGCATTCTTTAGTGATTATAAAATACATTGATTGCATATCACATCATGGTTTCTATTGACTTCTTGTTTTAGCAATATTCTTAGAGAAAACTTTTTTTTTTAATCTACTAGGTATAATGGGTAAGGCTGAAGATGAATATATTTAAATGATGCCAGTATCAACTACTTATAAAGATTTTTGTGATATTTTTTATCACAGTAGAGCTTTCAGCATATCCTAAAGAGAATAGTTAGTTACCTGTACAAACTGTGTTGCGTTGAGTCAATACTAACAACTGATGCTTCTTGTCTTGATAGCATAGAAATGTGAAGAAGTAGAAAACTAAGAAAACCCAATGAAATGCCACCCTAGCATTTCTATTAAACAACAACAACATCATCAACAACAAAGTAGTGCCAAGGAAAAATAATGTAACTACCAAAAAAGTCTACGATATAACTCTTATTTTGAAAATGCTCTTCTAACTCCATCTGCTTCAGTCCATTCCCAGCTGATTTAGGAATCAAAGTTCTAATGTTTCATCACTGTTAAGACTATTGTTTTACTTCTCACTTTAGTTCTTAAAAGGCAGTGTACCTTAAATTCCCCTAAACAGTAAACTTCATATATGATTTATTTTGAACTGTGCATCTGTTTTTGAAGCCCAAATCATCTTTCTGAAATAGACCTTTATCTTTACCTTATTCTCTAGATTCTTTACCTTACCTGAATTTCTGAACTTCTGAACTTCTGATACGGTAGCTTTGGGTCTTCCATAAATGGTTCTGGTAGTAACTTTTCTTTAAGTGATTTTTTAGTAATCTGACTTTTTTTTTAAAGATCCAGACTATTTGGTTATGCAACAGAATGTTGAGCTATTTCATAAAGCCATGGCATATTCACATGGATTTTTCCTTAGCTATACATGTTTTTTCCTCAAAAAGTGAACTAATGTCTTCATAACATTGAACATATTTTTGGAACTCATAGGTAGGTGATTTTAATTTTAGGAGGCACATGATACATTTAAAGCAGTAGTTGATTTTTTCATATAAATTTCTTGGAATGGTGATTGTTTCTGCCTATTCACTTAACTCCAGGCATTTAAAGCCTTTAATCAGAGAGAACTGAGGAATGATTTATTTTAGATCTTTGTTGAGCTTTTGGAAGACAACTATTTCCAATGTAATGGACAAAATACAGATAATTGGAACTGTTTTGCCATAATATATGTGATAAACAACAGCTCCCACCAATAACCAGGTCATTATAATACTTTTACTTAATGAAAATGAAAAAAAATTATATTGAACAAATATTACCTGGTTTTAACCAAGTAAAGATCTGTAGCTTAACATTAACAAATCAAACTAAACAAAAACTGTACAGTAGTGTTTTTTAAATTTTATTTACTTTTTTACAGTAGTGTTTTTTTTTTTTTGAGAGAGAGAGAGAGAGAAAGAGCAAGAGGAAGTGGGGGAGGGTCAGAGAAAGGAGACAGAATCCCAAACAGGCTCCATGCTGTCAGCACACAGCCCCATGTGGGGCTGGACCTCACCAAGAGTGAGATCATTACATAAGCCAAAATCAAGTCTGAGCCACCCAGCCACCCTGTACAGTAGTGTTTTTTTTTTTAAAAAAAAACAACAACAAGAAATCACTACATAAACTTTCATCCAAATCAATGTGAAAACCTTAGAATGTTGGCTTATGACCTGATTTCAGTCTCCAGCTTCCTCTTCCTATTACCTCCTGATGATTAGGAGATGAAAATCTTCCCTACTTTTTCAACTCCTACATAGTTTCCCAATATAGAATGCAGTAGATTCCAAAAGAAAACAGTTACCATTTCAAATCTTTACAAATTGTGGTTTGATTTAGATTACAATATCTGCTAAATTAAAGTGAGCCTTACCAGTGCTTAAATTAGCTTACCTCAAAACATTCTGAGCAAACAGATTACCTAAAAGGTCTTAGCTTGAACATTTAAGAAAGTATTGTGAAAGGATTGTTAATGAATGCTGTGTCACAGCTAGCTTTTCTTTAATAATTAAAGATTTAGAAACCACTCATACTGAATATTGAAAAAATTAGCAATAAAATAATCTTGAAAAAAAGAATCATGGTATGCCATAGCCAGCTTTTAAAAAATTATAGATGAGTTATGGGGTCATAGTATCTGTAAATAATATATAATGGAAGGTATAAACTTAGTTTTGTAAAGCTATCTTCATACTTCATTCTAAATCAAATGAAGATTATTTTACATCTAAATTATCTTTTTTTCTTTTTCATTTTATTATATGTTTCTCATGGAATTCACAAAATTCACAAGGGCTCTTGACTTCATTAAGTCATGAAATTTCTGATTTGGTGATGGAGTTCAGAGAGAATTTGGTGATTGTTTCATCATTCATTTGAGTTCAAACAGTGAAAGATTTTGCTTTTTTAATTACTGTATTAAAAATCTTGTATTTTCTTGTGCTTTACTAATCCTAGGGATCTGGAGAACCTTCACATTTTTCCTTGTTTTTCTCTGAGTACTCTTTTTTAAATGTCTCTTCTTTTTCTTCAAAACATAAAAGTGAGGAATAAAACACATTAAGTTACTACCAGCATAAGTGAAATAAGTCACACAGAGAAAGACAAATACTGTATGATCTCAACTATATGTGGAATCTAAAAGGGCTGAATTCATAGATAGAGAGTAGAATGGTGATTACCAGTGGGTAAGAGCAATGGGCAGATGTTGCACAGAGGGTACAAACTTTTAGTTATAAGTTAAATAAGTTCTGGGGATCTAATGTACAGCATGATGACTATAGTTAACAATACTGTATCATATACTTGAAAGTTGCTAAGAGAGTAGATCCTAAATGTCACCACAAAATATGTATGTATACAGTTAGGTGACAGAGGTGTTAACTCATCCTATTGTAGTAATCATTTCACAATATGTGCAGTGTATCACAACAATCAGTTGTAGACTTTAAGCATATGGGATGTTATATGTCAGTTATATCTAAATAAACCTGCAGAAAAATTACTACTAGCATGATGTAGCTCAACGGTTCTCATTGAGGTCAATTTTGCACCCCCTCCTCTCTGGACTTTTGGGTATGTCTAGAGACGTTTTTGTTACAACTTGAGGTAGGGAAAGTGCTTCTGACATCTAGGATAGAAGTCAAAGATGCTGCTAATAAACATTTTATAATACAAAAAAATAGGCACCCACAACAAAGTAGTGTGAAGATTGAGAAACCCTGGGATAATGGAATCCAGGAAACTTGGAATCTAGTCTTAATGTTACCACTAACCACAAAGTCATTTAACATTTCTTTGGGTCTCAGTCTCCTTATTGCAAAATGAGAGATTGAATTGCATAATTTTTAGAGAACCATGCATCATTGTAGGATTCTCACACAGAGTCGTGACATTGAGGCTTTTCTTTCCAGGAAGCAACTTTATTCATGCCAGCAAGGCTCAGTTGGGTTCATACCCAAAAAACAGAGTCCCGAACACCACGTGGAGTAGTTTTTTATATATTTTCTATTTCTCTGTCTCCCTTATATGGTAACACGCAAACATGCAGTCTAATTAAGTGGCCTCATGTTACAAGGTCATGAGGGATGTTGTCACATATGAATATGTGTATAGCCAGGTTGCCTTGAGGGTTTTTTTTTTTTTCATTCCTTAGACAGGGGACCCTACCACATCACCAAAAGCTTACAGACCTATGAAACCTAATGATGGTCTCTTTCCTATCAGAGAGAGATAGTGCCCTTGGTGACTCTACTTGTGTGTGTGTGTGTGTGTGTGTGTGTGTGTGTGGCATTCTAGATAATGTATTTATTTACTTTCCTTTTGTTTCAATTAATTTTTTAAAATTTTTTTAAATTAAGTTTTCTACTGTTAGTTCCAGTAACATAGTATTCTATTCGTTTGTCACTTTTTTTGAATTAAAAAAATATATATACATATGTATACATGTGTGTATGTGTATATCTATCGTAAAAACATTTAAAAATCTATTTTACAGAAAGCAGTTGAAATTAAAAGTTTTATTTTAGATTATTTTGAATATCTGATTTTTTTCTCTTTATTTATTTTTTTGAAAAGCACTTGTTAGTATTTAATGAACCACCCTCCACATGACTTCAAGCTACCAGAACACGCCCCCCACCCCCACACATACATCCTTAATCTTCTCAGCTTTTCTCCTCAAGAATTTGGCTTTCACAATAATAGGCCATTTTGGGGGCTTTCCCTTTCTGAAAACTTTGTGGTAGCCTGATCGCACCACATCAATGATGGGATGCAGCTCCAGTCTTGTTTTTGGCAGCATTTACCAGTGTCTATTCACTGATTGAAGTCCACAGTTTATCAAGGTTGACAGTTGGGCAGAAGCTCTGGTTCCTCTTTAAGTGGTAATGCCTCACAAGAACTTTTCCAAAGTTACCTGGGTGATATTTGTTGAAGTTGATCCTGTGGTGATGCAAGCCACCAACATTACCTTAGCAGCCCGGGTGCTTGCCCATGGGGCTCTTGCTGTGGCTTATGTGCCCCAGAAGTATCTGGGTTTTCTTCAGTCTGGATGGCCTGTTGACAGCCTGGAAAAAAGAGCTTGAATATCAGATTTTTAAAAAATGGTTTAAAAATCTACCTTGGCCTCCATATGTAATTTTAAGCAAAAAACACACTTTATGCATGTTGTTTACTTTGAACATTCTGTTTATGTGTATTCAGTTCTTCCATACAACCTTGTAAGAAGCTAGTCAGATGGATGATTGGATTATCATGACACGTAATCCTCACACACTTATTTTAAACATACATAGATTAGTGAGCACCACGCGTTATATGCTGTTTTTTTTTTAGAGGAACTGGTTGTGTCATCCCTGCAGTAATCTCACTTGAAAAGCCTTATGTTAAGATGTTTTTTCAAGCAGTTCAAACAATAAAGTGGTCCTTAATTTGTACTGAAAAGTAATGATTACTTTAAAAGGAGTAGTTCTGGTTCTGTCTCCTCTCTCTCTCTCTCTCTCTCTCTCTGTCTCTCTCTCTCTCTCTGTCTCTCTCTCTCCCTCTCCCTCTGTCTCTGTCTCTCTCTGTCTCTCTCGTACCATATGCCAAGCCTTGTTCTATGAATTGAAACAATAGCTAGGCTTTATACTATGCCATACAGCCCCATCATACCCATCTTGCAGGGAGAGAAACAGAGAGGTAAGTGACTGTCCCTAAATTACACAGCTAGGAAGTAGTTTGCACAGTGTGGAAACTTCTTCAAAAAGTCATTTCATTGAAGTGCAGGAAAAATCTCTGTAACCTCTCTTAAGCAGGTATCAGCAACTTTTTCTGTAGTAGCCCAAATAGTAAATATTTTAGGCTTTGTGAGCCATGTGGTATGTCACAACTGCCCAACTTACACAAAAGCAGCTATAGACAGTACATAATTAAGTGGGTATGGCTATGTCCCAATACAACTTTATATAAGAAGGTAGCAGGCTGGATGTGGCATGCAGGCAATAGTTTGCCCATCCCTGCCTTTGAACATTCCTTAAGGTCCCGTGTCCCTGCTTGGTATATCCATTAGCCCTCCTTTTCATCCTTTGGGAGCATAACTCAATGAAAAATTGCATTATATACTTGTAGTAAGAGCACACTGAAATCCTTAGATCACCAGACACTAACCTCATGAACTCTTCTACAACAGCCTAGACACTGCTCTAATTTATTCTATTCTATCTCCACCTTTAGCACCTTCACAAAAGCTGACACTCAGGCTTTCCAGATTTCCTATTTGATACTGAATACAACTATCTGCTCACTGTCCTGGTAAATGTTTTCCAGGTGAGTGGGTGCCCTATCCTTTCTACAGAGGGTTTTTTTTGGAAGTTATGGCATAGACATTGTAGGTATCCCTCACTTTAAAGATAGATGTATTTCAGAAGGGCTGGCTGGAAGAGGAGAAATAGAACTATCCACCTACCATTTTGTAATTGGACATGAATTCCTTCTGGATAAAAATAATTGTAGACCAAATACACTTTTGGTAAATACATGGCACAGAAAGCTTAGACAAGATTTTGAAGTCGTAGTGGCCTTTACTACCATAGTGTTTATGCCCTTGGGCAAGTCAGTTACCCTCTGTGAGGCTTAGGTTATTCACATTTAAGATGAGGATAATAATCGTAATTATCTCTCATGGTTTTGAGAACTAAAAGAGATAATGGATGTGAAAGTGCCCTGTTGTGCCACATATAAAAATGAGGAAAGAACTGATATAAGTGGGCCACTGAGGGAGCAATGCTGAAAATCCACAGCTGAAAGATGCACCTCTTACTGCTTTCTTGCAACACTTTGTAGCAATTAATTTTTATTCTGATTAGAAAAGTAATCTTTAGCTCTTCCCTGAGTTTACCTATAATAAGGGTACGAGTTTATGATAGAACATTAGTTCAATATTATTTTAGTAATATGGAATTATTTGGCTTTAATGGAACCACCACCCTGTTCTTAGTTGCCCCCTATCCCTTCTTTCACCTCAGTTTTTTCCACTTCTTTTGCTCAAGGCATAGTTTGAAGCAAAGAATGTTCTCTCATGATCCTAAGACAAGCGTGATGGTAATTTACTTACCAACCATTTCCTGAGTGTCTCACTTTGGAATGAATGAAGTAGAATCCTTGGTCTCAGAGAGCTCAGTCTAGATCCATGCTGTCCAATATTGTAGACACTAACCACATGTGACTGTGGAACACATGAAATGTCTGTAGTTCAAATATAAATGTGAGAGAGGAAGTGAGAAGTGGAGGAAATTATCCAAAGAAAGGTACTCAAATAGACCAGAAATGGGTTTTCATTAGAGAAAAGGGAGAAGAGGACTACTTATAGTTAAACAGGAAAGTAGTGTGTGTGGCATTACTTCCTCCTATATTCTCTACTTTTTACCTATTTGTGGCATTGGTGGATATGGCCCAAGTTCTAAGGATTCTACTCTGATCATTACACAGTGAGACACTCAGGAAATGGTTGGTAAGTAAATTACCATCATGCTTGAGTTAGGATCACTAGAAGATATTCTTTGCTGCAAACTGCCCTGGGAGAAAAAGGGGGGGGGTGATTGAGGTGAGAGGGGGAGGCTAAGAACAGGGTGGTTACAGCCAAATAATTTCATATTACTAAAATAATAAACTAATGTTCTATGGTTAAACTGGAATAGGTAATGTTGCTATGTACATACTGTATTTTGGCAATGTAGACTATGTACTCATCCATAAGCGTACAGGATAGTGGGGGATAATTTGCTTCTTTTGCTACATAAAAAGTATAAGATTCTCAGTGAATAGATTGAGGGCATAATGAGCTCATGACTGGAAAATAACCCTGAGAATGGGTTTGATTTAAATGATTGTTTAGAAAACTGGATTCCAGTGAAGAAATGGGCAGAAGACATGAATAGACACTTCTCTAAAGAAGACATCCAAATGGCCAACAGGCACATGAAAAGATGCTCAACGTCACTCCTCATCAGAGAAATACAAATCAAAACCAAACTTAGATACCACCTCACGCCGGTCAGAGTGGCTAAAATGAACAAATCAGGAGACTATAGATGCTGGCGAGGATGTGGAGAAATGGGAACCCTCTTGCACTGTTGGTGGGAATGCAAATTGGTGCAGCCACTCTGGAAAATAGTGTGGACGTTCCTCAAAAAATTAAGAATAGATCTACCCTATGACCCAGCAAGAGCACTGCTAGGAATTTACCCAAGTGATACAGGAGTGCTGATGCATAGGGGCACTTGTACCCCAATGTTTATAGCAGCACTTTCAACAATAGCCAAATTATGGAAAAAGCCTAAATGTCCATCAACTGATGAATGGATAAAGAAAGTGTGGTTTATATACACAATGGAATACTACGTGGCAATGAGAAAGAATGAACTATGGCCTTTTGTAGCAACGTGGATGGAACTGGAGAGTGTTATGCTAAATGAAATAAGTGATACATTATTGAAAGACAGATGTGAAAGACATTATGAAAGACATTATATGATACATTATATGAAAGACAGATACCATATGTTTTCACTCTTATGTGGATCCTGAGAAACTTAACAGAAGACCATGGGGGAGGGGAAGGAAAAAGAAAAGTTAGAGAGGGAGGGAGCCAAAGCATAAGAGACTCTTAAAAACTGAGAATAAACTGAGGTTTTATGGGGTTGGGAGGGAGGGGAAAGTGGGTGATGGGCATTGAGGAGGGCACCTGTTGGGATGAGCACTGGGTGTTGTATGGAAACCAATTTGACAATAAATTTCATATTTAAAAAAAAGAAAGAAATTCTCTTGCAACGGGAAATACTAAGTACACGGTAGGCACTCAACAATGTAGTTATATAATAGTTCAGAAAGGATGCATTCCTGAGTCTCACTATATAGTAGACACTTTTAGATTTATTATTTTATTATTTATAGCCCTGGAGAAAACTATAGAAACAAAAGTCCCTTTCAGATTCAGATTTTATGGGATTGAGTCCTATGTTGTTTTCACTTTTTCAGCTCCTGTCAGCAAATATAGATTTTTGAAAGATTTATCTTTAACCCACCAGGATAGTATAGAGAGATGAATGAGAAGTAGAACCATAGACTGTTTCAAACGAATGGGAGCTTGTAGATAATTCAGTCAAACCCTCTCATTTTATAGATGGGTGAACAGAGACCCACAGAGTGGAAGAAACTTGCTCTGAGTCACACAGCAAGTCAGTAGAAGACCAAATTCCATCTCTTGCCTTCCATTTTAGTGAGCTACCTGTGCTAATATTCATACCAGAGTCAAATCCCCTTTTGCAGTTATGGCTTAACTATAATAATGTGTCTTGAAAAATAGGGCAGTATGTTAAGTTGGAGACAGGGCCATGATCTCTTTAAAATTTATTCTAGACCTTTTACATGACCATAAATAATATATAATTAGAAAGGATTATCCTTATTTCATATTTATCTTTCAGTTTTAGAATAATGAGCTAAACTATATCCAGTCCATTTTAATTTTTTTTGTCTATTTATTTATTTTTGGAAGAGAGCGAGTGAGCGAGGGAGGGGCAGAGAGAGAAAAAGATAGAGTATCCCATGCAAGTTCCGCACTGTCAGCACAGAGCCTGACACAGGGCCCAAACTCATGAACTGCGAGATCATGACCTGAGCTGAAATCAAGAGTCAGGTGCTTAATCACCCAGGCGCCCCATATACCCAGTCCATTTTACTATAACAGTATACTACCCAGATTGAAGTTTTACATTTTTCCAGAATGTTTAAAGTCTTCCCCACATAGTTAAAATCCTAGCTTCAGTAATAACTTACTGTAGTAGGTATAATTCTAAAATTACCCCAGTGACCCTTTTCTTTGTATGATAACCTATCTTTGTGTATGGGTAGACCTGTGAATATGATATCATTCCCATGATTATGTTATATGACATGGTTAACTTTAAAATGTGTTTAATCACACAAAGCTTGTTAAAAGCAGACATTTTATCACCTGGTAACAGAATAGAAAATTTGAAGCTTAAGAGAGATTTGATGTGTCAATACTGACTTGAAGTTGGAGAGAGCCACATAGAGTCATCCTTATGAGTGTGATCCCCACCTGACAGTCAGCAAGAAAATGGGGACCTCAGGCCTAGAGCTACAAAGAAATGAATTCTGTTAAGAACCATGAACCTGGAAGTGGATTCTTCTACCCAGTACCTCCATGTAAGAGATTAATCTGGTTGACACCTTGATTTTGGCCTTGTGTGACATTTAGCAGAGAACCTAATTGAAGCCACAAGGACTTATGAATTACAGAACTGTGAGATAATAAATGAATGTTATTTTAAGCTACTAAGTTTGTGATAGTTTGTTATGTAGCAGTAAACATACTAATACACTTACCGTGTGCTCTAAGATAAGCACTTTATCAAATCTCTCTCTTACGACTGACTTTCCTTTTGCATGGCATAATGGAAGTAACCTACACTGATATGAAATTATAGTTGTAAAATGTGGCTTCCACAGTAATAGGACACATATATTACTAATTTGGGTGGTATTACTAATGATTATTTTGATTCTCCAAAACCTATAAAAATCATTTTCACAATGAAATAATAAAGTAAAGGAATATAATTTGGCCCTAGGTAGACTTTCCCACCATGTGATCTTAGAATACCAAGGCCATAAGCCTGCCATTCTACTATAGCAGAAAAAATATGGAGGTTGGTAAACTGTCCATTTGTATTGCATACTTATTGAGAAATCACTCTGTACCTAGTGCTATGGTATCTTTGTAGACTGTACAAAGGGAAAAAAATCACACATGATCTTTGGCTTCAAGTAACTGTTACACATAATGTAGTAAAAGAGAGAAAATATGGGGTGACACTCACTGTACTTCAACATAGGAAGTGCTTGATGTCTTGAGATGAATAAATAAAGCTTGGAAGAGATCAGAGGAGGTTTCCTGTGAAGTGGGCCTTGACAAATAGTTAGGATTTCAATAACAGGAGACAGAGAAGGAAAAACATTCCAGTTAGAAGGAAGAGCACAAACAGGTGTTAATAATATAGAAGGTCACAGGGAAAATAAGAAGTAGTTCAGTATACCTGAAGTGTAGGATGCATAAGTGTAATAGGAAATGAGTTTGAAATAATAGATTGGGGCCAGATAATAGGAGACTTTGAGTTCTAGGTTAAGGAGTTTGAACATTATCATTTTTTTAAATTTTTTAACGTTTACTTATTATTAAGAGACAGACAGAGACAAAGCATTAGCATGGGAGGGGCAGAGAGAGGAGGAGACACATTTTCGAAGCAGGCTCCAGGGTCTGAGCTGTCAGCACAGAGCCCGACGCAGGGCTCGAATTCACAAACTGCAAGATCATGACCTGAGCTGAAGTCAAATGCTGAACCGACTGAGCCACCCAGGCGCCTCTCATTTGTTTTTTAACAGAAGGGTGAACTTATCAGGTTTGTAATTTAGAAGGAAAATTCTGGCAGCAATATGGATAAGGGTTGATGGTGAAGTGTGAAGAGTGATGAGGAAGAGACTGGAGACAGGGAAATCGTTTAGGAAGGAAAGAAAGTGAAAGATGTCAAAGCCATGACTTTAGGAGAGTGATTTTGGGAAAGGACAAGATGTTTTAAGGGAGTCACAGAAAAATGGACATAGTGTGGCAAGGAGGTAAGACTCATGATGTTTGTAAGGTGCTGAAATCAATAGAAGTCACACAGGTAGGAAGTATCCGAGTCAGGATTAGCACCTAGATAGCCTGGCTATCTGTAGGTCCCTCTTTCTGGCCCTTGGTGTATATAACATGATCCACTGGGGAAAATGTAGCACTTACAGAGTAGGGATTTGGGAGGCTTCCCAGATAGTCTGTGGCAGACAGACCTGTGATCCCAGGACCACCTATATAGAGTCCTTTTGGGTGCCTGTTGCAAATGCAGATTCATTGGCCACTTCAGATTTATTGAGTCTCAGGAATTGATATTCCTAATAAGCATGGGTCCTTTTTCAATAAACATAAAAAGTATTTGTTTTATTTTTTTGTATGTGGTGTTTGAAATCCTCAAGTAGATTAGTTATGCCAGAATAATCAAAAAAATATGGTAATAATCAAAAAAATATGTTTCTCTAAATGACACCCTCTCCCAGAAATTCTGATATATCCCCACATCCCCCCTGTTTCATATTTACCAGTCTTACCTGAAGAATGAAACTAGAGTTCCCTACTGTTGTTAAAAATTATCTCCTGACTCTTAACAACTTGTGTGTGACTCTGACAAGATCACACTAAGTCAACTTTAATACTAGCATATTCAACCACTGCCTAAAGAAATTTGTTACTCATAAAGGAAATTGAAAAAAAAAATTGCATTTCTTTTTCTTCTTTGAATATTTTATTCTGGTAGTAGAGTAGTTTTCACTACAAGCCACCATTGTGTGCCCCCAGAGGAGGGGGCTTGACCTGGTGATGGTGACCTTAGAATGTTTATTGAACCTTTGCAAAGTTGGTTGGTTGTCATGGCTTCCTTGGAACAGTCCCCTTCACTTTGATCTTTAAGTGACCAATGTGAGAAAGGAAATTTTATGGTCTGGAGCTGGTTAAGTGAAATCCAAAAATAATTAGGATAGCACTTCCTTTTCTGGGAATGCATTCAGTAGGAATCTCAGTACATCAGAAAGCACCAAAGTCACAGCCTCAGACATTCCCAAAGATTCTCCCAGTGGCCTGTATCACAGAGGACACTGTTGGAATTGCCTGGTAGTTTTAAGAGGAGGTATGTGCATGGTTGTGGGATGACTCACCCTTTTTGCTTGAATGGTCCCACTTTCATTATGGACAGTTTCTCTGGAGGGCCAGCTTGGCGTACACATGTGTTCACTCCATCCTGGAGGTTCTTTATGAGAAAGCATTTGTTCAGTGGCTTTCCCATTTTGTTTTATAGCCACTCTACAGCCTATGAAATGGTTATCTGGACTTTTTACTTGTTTGAGAAAAGCAGTTTTTCCCTTCATATCTTCATGGCTGCCAATCAGCAGAGGGGTAACTCAGGGAAACTATATGATTTCCTTCCATCTATATGTTCAGGAACTGTACAAGAACATCAAATCTAAGGTTTACTGATTTGTATTTGCCCCAAATTGGACATGTGATAATTATGTTTTTCAGGTAACATAATATATAATGGGTACCCCTTCATTGAAGTGAATTAATCTAATAAGCATGTATTAATGTTTGCTATGTGCCAGACATTGTGCTAGGCATTCTGTTAACAGGGGAGACACAAATTTCTGTGCTCTCAGTGTTTGTAGTCTAACAGGGAACACAAACATAAAAGCAAATTGCTATTTTAAAAAATGTCATAGTATAGTCAATATAAAGTTGTGAAAGTGTGATTAATTCTGAGGAAAAAGAATGACAATGGAATGTTCTCAGAGGAGGTCAAGTTGAGGGAAGAAAGGCACTCTAGACAAAGGGACTAGCACAGAAGCATGCTAGTACATTGGGTTTGAGGGAATGGCAAATAGTCCAGTGTTTCTTAGGTAGAATGCAAGTAGTTGGTAATATAGGAGTTAGGTTATGAAGAACTTTAAATGTCATCCTGAAGGTTTTGAACTTTATCCTGTGGACAGTCTTAGAAGACTGTAGGACTGACAGAACACCCATTTTACATGAGCTGTCACCAGACTTATGCTCACATCCAGTTATTTTACCCCTATGCATGCTGAGTTTGGGCACAGGCCTCCATACCCAACAGGAAACACAAGTTTCCCCTTAATGAAATTGGCCAGTCTTTATGTTCTATGCCCAGCAGGGCCACAGCTTTTTCAAAGGTCAGCTATCATCATGCAACTAGGTATGATATGTAAATCTAGTTTCATATTGATTGTGGTCAGTGGAAATAACCTAGCAACCAGACTCCACCACACACAGTTTGCTTCTTCCAGTGGAGTTAGCAGTCATACAAAAATTTTGCTTTCGGTGTCTAAGAAATGGAGGTTAGAAGTGAGAAATTAGAGCAGCTCTTACCCTTACCCTCAAAATTCTAAGATTAAGAGGCCTTCAGACCCTTTTATCCTGTTTGTTTTATCAACAGAAGTATGTTCCGAGCTACATAGTCATTCTCTCTCCACTCTTTTAATTTCAGTGGAGCCAGTTTAAGATGCTCTGGCTTTCAGTTTTCATGGACCTTGTCATGTTTTTAAAGTGTTGTTTTTGCAGACAAGATGATTATAAGGAGCCTGGTTCTTTATCTCTTTGCTCTTGGCAAAGAAGATTAAAATCATTTAAAGAAATGCTTTATTGATTGAGTTGGTGAATTGGTATTAGTGAATCTAATGGATATTTGAGAAACATGTACCATAAAAGATTAAATTCAAACCTGTAATGTAACCTTTAAAAAGGCTTAATATTGAACAAAGAATTAAAAAAATATTAAACACAAGTAAAAAGTACAGTTAGTTACTATCAAAATTCATTTTCAGGTTTGTATATTTAACCATTTTTATTTTTTATATTTATCTATATTCCTGGTTTTTTACATTTTGTTATATGTCATGGTTTATTTCTTTTATATTTAGTCTTTTTTCTCTTGACATACATTATTTTTCATTTTAATTGCTTCATGACATATCATAGATCTGTGCTTATATATGTGGGTATTTGATTTAAGGTAAATTAACTAAAATTAAAGTAAGCAATAATTTAATTTCTCAATATCATTAGTCACAAGTCAAGGATTCAATAGCCACATGTATCTAGTGACTACTGTTTTATACAGTGCAGATCTAGAGCATTTCCATCCACACAGAAAGTTCTATTTTGGAGAGCACAGCCATAGAGTAAATGTGCCCTAATGTGCTAAACCATTTTGTTATTGTCGTTGGGCATCAAATTGTTTTTCATTTTTAAATATTATGGATAACTTGACAGTGAATATACCTGTGTGTGTAGCTAATTGGCTTGGTTGAATTATTTTTTGGGATCCATTTCAAAAGCTGAGTTATTGGGTCAAAGAGTATGAACATATTTTTTTAAACCTGTAGCATATTCAAAAAAGATAACTACAAGCCAATATCTCTGATGAACATAGATGCAAAAATCCTCAACAAAATACTAGCAAACCAAATGAAACAGTGCATTAAACAAATCATCCACCATTGTAAGTAGGATTTATTCCCAGGTTGCCAGGGTGGTTTGCAAATCAATCAATGTGATACATCATATCAATAAAAGATAGGATAAAAACCATGTGACCATTTTGGTAGACACAGAAAGAGCATTTGACAAAATACAGCATCCATTCATGATAAAATCCCTCAACAGGTAGGTTTGGAAAGAACATACCTCAACAATATAAAGGTCATATGTGAAAAAACCACAGAAAACATCATCCTCTATAGGGAAAACTGAGAGCTTTTCCCCTAAGGTCAGGAAAAAAGCAAGGAGGTCCATTCTTACCACTTTTATTCAACATCGTACTGGAGGTCCTAGCCACAGAAGTCAGACAACAAAAAGAAATAAATTTGTAAGGAAGAAGTAAAACTTTCACTATTTGTAGATGGCATAATACTATATATAGAAAACCCTGAAGACTCCACCAAAAAACTAGTCTTAAATACAAAATCAATGTACAGAAACCCGTTGCATTTCTATATACTAATAATGAAGCAGCAGAAATAGAAATTAGGAGAACAATCCTAACTGCAATTACACCAAAAATAATTAGGTACTTAGGAGTAAAATTAACCAAAGAGGTGAAAGAAACACTGATGAAAGAAAATGAAGATGACACAAAGAAATGGAAGACTTTCCATGCTCATGGATTTTAAGAACAAATATTGTTAAAATGTCTATACCAACCAAAGCAATCTACACATTTAATGCAATCCCTATCAAAATACCAACAGCATTTTTCACAGAAGCAGAACAAACAATCCTTAAATTTATATGGAACCACAAAAGACCCCTAATAGCCAAAGCAACCTTGAAATAAAAAGCAAATCTGGAAGCATCACAATTCCAGACATAAGTTATACTACAAAGCTGTAGTAATCAAAACATTATGCTACTGGTGCAAAAATAGACACATAGATCAATAGAACAGAAAACCCACAAATAAACACACAATTATATGGTTAATTAATCCTCAAAAAAGTACGCAAGAATATCCAGTAGGAAAAAGTTTCTTCAAAAATGATGTTGGGAAAACTAATCAGCTACATACAAAAAAATGGCAATGGACCATTTCTTACATCATACACAAAAATAAACTCCAAGTAGATTAAAGACCTAAAGACCTGAGACCTGAAGACATAAAAATTCTAGAAGAGTACTCAGGCAATAATGTCTCTGATATTAACTGTAGTAACATTTTTTTCTAGATTATGTCAGCTGAGGCAAGGGAAACAAAAGCAAAAATAAACCATTGGGAGTACACTGAAATAAAAAACTTCTGCACAGTGAAGGAAACAATAACACTAAAAGGCAACCTACAGAATGGGAGAAAAATATTTGTAAATAATAAATGATAAAGGGTTAGTATCCAAAATATATAAAGAATTTACACAACTCAACACCCAGGAAACAAATAATCCAATTAAAAATTTGCAGAAGACATGAACAAACATTTCTCCAAAGAAGATATCCACATGGGCAACAGACACATTGAAAAGATGCTCAACATTGTTCATCATCAGGGAATGAAAATCAAAACTACAATAAGATATCACTTCACACTTGGCAGAATGGCTAAAAATAACAAACACAAGAAACAACAGGTGTTGGTGAGGATGTAGAGACAGGGGGACCCTCTTGCACTGTTGGTGGGAATGCAAACTGGTACAGACACTCTGGAAAACAGTATGGACATTTCTCAGAAAGTTAAAAATAAAACTACCCTATGACCCAGTAATTTGACTACTGGGTATTTACCCCCCAAATACAAAAGTACTAATTCAAAGAGATACATGCACCCTGATGTTTATAGAAGCATTACCTACAATAACCAAATTACGGAAATAGCCCAAGTGTTCACTGATAAGTGAATGGATAAATTAGATAGTGTGTGTACACACACACACACACACACACGTATATAATTCAGCCATAAAAAAAATGAAATCTTGCCATTTGCAAGGGCATGAATGGAGCTACAGAGAGTATAATGCTAAGTGAAATAAGTCAGAGAAAGACAATTGCCATATGATTTCACTCATTTGTGGAAGTTAAGAAACAAAACAAATGATCAAACAGGGAAAAGAGAAAGAGAAAGAGAGAGGCAGACAAAGAAAGAAACTCTTAACTATAGAGAACAAAATGATAGTTACCAGAGGGGAGGAAGTGGGGGGATGGGTTAAATAGGTGATGGGGATTAAGGAGTGCACTTGTTGTGATGAACACCAGGTGATGTGTGGAAGTGTTGAATCACTATATTGTACACCTGAAACTAATATAACAATGTATGTTAAGTAAATGGAATTAAAATGCAAACAATAAAATCCCTGTAGTGTATTGTCATAGTCATTTCAGAAAGGTTTATATCAACTTTAAGTGTTTTGAGCAGCATATAAATATACTAGTTTTACTGCATTCTCAACAACATTTACCTTATCAATTTTAGTTTTTTTATTATACTCTGGTTTTCATTAAAAGATAGTTTATGTTAAAAACAGATAGGTCATGTTTGAATTTGCATTTCCTTTTATTATTGGTGATGATGTGGTTTCCTACCTAGTTTTAGTTTTCTTGCATAGAACTGTATATTTACATCTTTACTCATTTCTATTTTGATTCATAATGTTTTCCTTATCAGTATGAAAAAGATATTTATAAGTAACATATATCAAACTTTCCACCAACATAATCTTTAAGAATTTTAGGATAAATTTAATTTTAACTGGTTTTAAATTTAAAGGAGTAACATAATGTATGACATGTCGTATATTCCTTTACATTTCAAGAAACATAAGTAGTACTATATTAGTATACAAGATTATTTTTGAGAAGGCACCTCAATATATAAGAAAATGCTAACTACTATTTCTTGAACATTAGTATTTAGAATTTATATTTTCCCCAAATCATTGAGTGATGTTGAAGAAGAAAATAACTTACCAAATTATTTTGTATAAAACTTAATGTTCCCTCCAGAGTTTAAAGTATTATATTTCTGCCTTTAGTGGTGACGTATAATATTTTGGTATGTGGCCAATACATGGTCCATTACTTTAACATTTTCACTGAGATTTAATTGACATATTATATTTGTTTTAAGTGTACAATGTAAAATGATTTAAAATTTCTATACGTTGGTAAATGATCACCACAACAAGTCTAGTTAACATTTGTCACCATACAAAGTTACAGGTTTTTTTTTTTCCCTGTGATGAAAACTTTTAAGACTTGGAGGTATTATGCTAAGTGAAATAATACACAGAGAAAGTACCATATGATCTCACTTATATGGAATCTAAACAAAACAAATGAAGAAACAAAACAAAACTCATAGATACAGAGAACAGAATGGTGGCTGCCAAGGGAAAGGGGGGTTGGGGAGTGGGTGAAATGGATGAAAGGAATCAAGAGGAACAAACTTCCAGTTATAAAAGAAGTAAAGTCATGGGTACATAATATATAGCATGGTAACTATAGTCAATAATATTGTAGTGCATTCTTGAAAATGCCAGGAAATAAATCTTAAAATTTCTCATCACAAGAACAAAAGTTTGTTTTTTTACACAATATATCCTAATGTATCCTCCAAAATGCTAACAAAAATTTAAATAGGCACCAGTGTTTGAAGTTTTTTTAAGACTGCTTTTATATCACTTTTTCTCATGATTTTTTAAAATTGAAGTTTAGTTAACATGCAGTGTTCTATTAGTTTCAGGTATACAACATAGTGATTTCACAATTCTATACATTATGCAGTGCTTACCATGGTAATTATAGTTACTATATATCATCATACAATGTTATTAAAATATTATTGACTATATTTCCTATGCTGTACTTTTTATCCCTATGACTTAATTTATTTTATGATTTCAGGTTTGTGCATTTTAATTACCTTTACCAATTTGTCCATCTTCGCCCCCCTACAACAAACAACCATCAGTTTGTTCCCTTTATTTATGAGTCTGGTTTTTTTGTTTGTTTTCTTCTGTTTGTTCATGTGTTTTATTTTTTAGATTCTACCTATGAGTGAAATCATATGGTTCTTGTCTTTCTCTGATTTATTTCACTTAGCATAATATCCTTGATGTCCATCCATGTTGTCATAAATGGCAAGGTTTCATTTTTTATGGCCAAGTAGTATTCCTGTGTGTGTGTGTGTGTATGTGTGTGTGTGTGTGTGTGTGTGTGTGTGTGTATGCACACACGCCACATCTTCTTTATACATTCATCTATTAATGGATACTTGAGTTGCTTCCATAGCTTGGCTATTGTAAATAATGCTACAATAAATATAAGGGTGCATATATCTTTTTGAATTAGTATTTTTATTTTCTTTGGATAAATACCCAGCAATGAAATTACTGGATTGTATGGTATTTCTATTTTTAATTTTCTTTGGAACCTCCATACTATTTTCTATGGTGGCTTCACCAGTACACATTCCCACCAACATTGCATGAGGGTTCCCTTTTCTTCACATCTTCATCAATGCTTATTTGTCTTTTTGATAGTAGCTATTCTGACAGGTGTGAGGTAACATCTCATTGTAGTTTGATTTACATTTTCCTGATGATTAGTGATGATGTGCATCTTTTCATGTGGCTGTTGGCCATCTGGATGTCTTCTTTGGAAAAAAATCTATTCAGACCACTTTTAAATGTTAATTTAAGGGCTATAGACAATGGTAATTAAATTATTTCCAGTAAAGGAGCATTTTAACTTATGGGACATACAGAAGATAGGTAAATTTCTATAGACTATACTGTTCAAAATGCAAATTCTAAAAAAAAAGAATGTAAGTTCTTAGATAAATAGTTGGATAAAACAGTGCATGCATTT
>NC_064817.1:51646420-51672716 GCF_023721935.1 Panthera uncia
TTTTAAATCTGGTAGATATTTCTTCTTACCTTGCCAAAAAAAAAAAAAAAACTGTAACATTAGATACTATCAATCTTTTAAATCTTTGTAAATCTTACAGGTTAAAATAAAACTTATTATTTTAAGTTTTTTCTCTTTAATTATGAGTGAGCATGAGCATCTTTTCACATTTTTATTGGCCATTTATATTTCTTTCCATGTGAACTGGCTGTTCTTGGCTTGGGCCCATATGTTTTTGTTTTTGTTTGGCTTTTCATCTCTTTCTTATTGATTTATGGAGCTCTTTGTATATAAAGGAATTTGGCTCCTTGTCATATGTGTTACAAATAATTTTCCCAATTTAACTTTCAACTGTGTTTATATGTTTTCTGTCCAGGAGTCTTAAATTATATAGTTAAAGTAATCATTCTTTTCCTTTATGGCTTTTGAGTTTGGAGGTCCATGCTTCAAAGGTTTTTCTAGATGGGTTTGATTTAAATTATATACTAGAAGTCTTGTTGCCAAAAAGACTCAATTATGGATGTAAGAGCTAAAAGGGATCTTAGGTATTGCATAACTCAACTTTCTTCTCCTCATATCTTTTTAATTGTTTTCTTGCAGAGGAAAAGAAATTTAGTCCCTGTGAAGGGAATGGACTATAAAAGTTCCACAGCAAGCTAGTGGCAAAAATTTAGACTGGAAATCTGTGCTCCTGATGCCTATTCCAGTGATCATCCAGTTTAACAGATTGTGTTATAAAAAGAGCTTTCTTGCTTTAAAAAAATACATATTTAAACAAATCAGAGATAGTTTATTTCTGAGGAAGTACAAAACACATTTTAAAACAAATATTTATTTTTATTTTTCAGGTTAATTTTTACATAGAGAAATATCAGCATATGTTCTGTTAAACATAAATCATTTATGTGTTTAAGCATTTAGTGGAATAAATGTGCAAATATTCTAACCAAATAAGCATAACTGTTCTTTTAATTTCTTAATTATTTTAGTTGTGAGTGTGAAATGTTGATTTATTTTAATGGAAATTAAGTAGACTTTTGGTCTGATAAATATGAGAACTGACAAGCATTGGTTTGGATGCTAACTTTATTTGCTTTTGCAAATCCTGGGATTAAATCTAATTCCTTTTAAATTGTTTGGAACCTTTGCCAGCATGACTTTTCTGAATGTAGATCTGCCCAGATCATTCCCCAATTTTAAAGCTCTCTCGTGGCTCCTCATTGCCTGTAGGATAAGGTCCAAGCTCCTTAGTCTAACTTACTCACTGCCACCATTTGACCTCTAGCTCTTCAGTCTTCCAGCCTTATTTATACTCCCATTTGTACATGCTGTTTCTCTGTTTGGGGCAACTGTCTTCTTGCCCATTTGCCTGCCTGACAAAACCAATTTAAATAAACATTATTCCTGCTACTTCTATGAAGCCCTTGCTAATCTTTCCAATCCAAACTAAGTGTTCCTATGGGAAGGACCTCTGGAGTGGAAATTCAAGGATCAAGGTGGATACTCATCCCAACAAAACAGCCACTTGTAAAAATTATAAAAACAACCATTTAAAATCTCTGGGAATTGTCCTAAAGGCATACAGCAAATAGGGAAACATTTGTTCAAGAAAACCTAAAATTAAATCTCAGTAAGAATAGCAGGAATCTATGGAATTTGAACCATAATCTCTCATCCTCACCCCTTGCTCTAATGTGATGGAAACTCTTCCCCAGTCAAGTGAGGCCAAGAAGTGCTCCTTTTCCTCCCAACTCTTACTCTAGGGCTATGGCTTCACTTCCACTGGGACAGAACATCAGCATCTCTTATGCCCCTTGGCCCTGTATTGCAGAAGCACTATTCTAGGAAGACACAACTGAGAGGACTGGCGATCCCTTCTGTTATCTAGTTTCTACTCAGGAAGGCTCTGTCTCAGGGCTTATTCTATAAGCCAAGAATATTGGGGAACTGATTCTGCTGACTTAACTCATATATAGGGTGAAGGTTCCATACCAGGAAATGCAAGCCAAGAGATCTAGGGGCTACCATCAATCCCCAGGGTCCACTCCCTGAGCCGAGAAGACACTTTGGGACAAGTAGATCACTATCCCTGACCCCCAACTCTACTGCAGAGGCACAGAGGTTCTGACAAGAGTGGCAAGCAGGCAATTAGGATGGAGAGCTCTTCAGGTCTAACTGATTTTATTTGGAACAGAGCAAGCTAAAGTTCATACCTATAGACATTGTCAAAAACAGTGGAGATCTCAGAGGTTAGCAATTAAGAGGGGATTGGTAGCTCCATCATACTAGCAGCAACAAGCTAACTACTAGACCAGCTGGAAGGTTAACAAGGAGAACAAGGAAAATAGATGGCCAAGAATATCTGGACTTGTGGGATTTCACTCATTTCTGAGTCTGTGGAGTGCTATGCACATGTGTAAGGCTGTACCCACTAAGGAGAAATGAGATTAAGATGAAGGGCAGACTCTAAAGCATTCCTCAAGCCACACAAAGATGCATCAATAAAATGTAGAAGGCTTAAGACTGAATATATTTGAGCACAATCTCTGATCAAACATTGCCTGAACAATATGCTACTCTGATCCCGGGGCAACTCATATTATGCCAGGCTTAATAATAAAATCCTACTTGTCTCTAGAAGAATGTAAGACTGTGCCCAGAGCCACACCCTTTGAAGAGTAACCAGAGAGAGAACCTCTGGGAGACTTGTCCCTGGCTGAATGTGGGGCAAAATTCTAAACTCCCAGAACCATGAATTAGCCTTCAAACCACATGCACACCCAGTGGTAAAGGGTAAAAATCTAACTGGCTAAGGGGGTTTAAAGTGCAACCTTTAATCAAAAAGTGGTTTATGTAAATCTGGGGTTGACCTATGGAAATGACATATAGAAAAACCTATGACCTATGGGAAGCCAGTCTAAAAGATTAAAAACAAGGAAACATATCTGAGCAGAGACATCAGAGGCTTCTCAATGTGGGGGAAACAGACTTCTCAGAATGAATTCAGCAGTCACTAAATAAACACAAGACCAAACAAATTAAGAACAAGCTCCAGGGGCACCTATGTGGCTCAGTTGGTTAAGCATCTGACTTCATCTCAGGTCCTGGTCTGATGGTTTCATGACTTCAAGCCCTGTGTCAGGCTCTGGGCAGTCACTGCACTGCTTGGGATTCTCTCTATCTCTCTATCTCTCTCTCTCTCTCTCTCTCTCTCTCTCTCCCTCTCTCTGTCCCTCCCCCACCTATACTCTCAAAATAAATAAATAATTTTAAAAAATTAAAAAAAAATAAGAACAAGCTCCAGAAAAAGGCAGGTCAGCATCCAGAGTTGTTATAATATAGTATCTGAAATATCCAGTTTTCAACTAAAAATTATGACATCTGCTTTTTGGTTTGCCTCTGTGGAAGTGCTGAATCACTATATTATACACCTGAAACTAATATTATGATGTACATTAACTAAATGAAATTTAAATAAAAACTTAAAAAAAAATAAAAATAAATATAAAAACATAAAAAATATGAGATGTACAAACAAAAGAGAAATTATGACCTATACATAGGAAAAAAATAGTCAATAAAAATTGTCCATGAGGAAGCCCAGATGTTGGTCTTACTAGACAAAGTAATATATTTATAGCTACTTTAAATATATTCAGTGAACTAGAGGAAGTAATTTCTAAAATACTAAAAGAAAGCATGAGAACAATTTCTTATCAAATAAAGAAGATCAGTCAAGTGATAGAAATTTTGGAGAAAAACCATATGGAAAACCTGGAGTTGAAAAGTATAGTCATTGAAATGAAAAATTCCCTAGAGTGTCTCAAGAATAAATTTGAGTTGGCAGACCTAAGAATCAGAAAATCTGAACGTAGATCAATAGAAAGTATGAAGTTTGATGAACAGAAAGGATAAAAAAGGAATGAAGAAAAATGAATAACCTAAGAGTGAGACACCTTAGTGGTGCACCAACATACATGTAACCAAAGAAGAGAAAGAAAGAGAAGAAAGAATGTTTCAAGAAATAATGGGTAATACATTCCCAAATTTGATCCAAAACATTAATCTACATATCAAAGAAGTTCAAAAACCTCCAAGCAGGAAAATTGCAAAGAGATTGACACCCAGACATCATAATCATAATGTTGAGGCTAAATATAAAGAAAAAATCTTGAAATTAGCAAGAGAGAAATGACAAGGAAACCACAATAAGATTAACATCTGCCTTCTCATCAAAAATAATGGAGGGCAGAAGATGGTGTTAAACCTGTGAACCCATAATCTAATATTCAGTAAAACTCTCTTTTAACAGTGGAAGTGAAATGAAAACATTTCCAGATAATTAGAAACTGGGAGAACTTGTTGGTAGCTGACCTGCCTTGTGAGAAATACTGAAAGGAAATGACACAGGACAATACTTTCAATCCACATGAAGAATCAAAGAGCCACAGTAATGGGAATTATGTAGATAATGATAAAAAGTAGAATTACAGGGGCACCTGGGTGGCTCAGTCAGTTAAGCACCCAACTTCAGCTCAGGTCATGATCTTGTGGTTTGTAAGTTCAAGCCCTGCATTGGGCTCTGTGCTGACAGCTCAGAGCCTGAAGCCTGCTTTAGATTCTGTGTCTCCCTCTTTCTGCCCTCCCACTCATGCTCTGTCTCTCTCTGTCTCTCAAAAATAAATAAACGTTAAAATTTTTTTAAAGTAGATGTACATATTTCTTTTCATTTTTTCTCAATAAAAATTAATTGCATGAAACAATATCAGTAAAATTTTATTGTTGGGTCTGTGACATATAGAAATATGTTTGTAAAAATATATGTAAATATAATAAAATGCAAAGGAGAAGAGTGGGAATTAAGTTAAACTAGAGTACAGAACTGGTATCAGATAGTAAACAAACTCCACATAAATAAATTAAAAAATGTGGTTAATATGATGATTAAAATAAAAATCTCTATAAACTGTGCTCTTCTTTATTAGCCTATTTAATAAACCTATGCTTATATAAGGCAAAAAGTATAAACAAGCATTGTTTGGTTGGTCACACATTGTCTATCAGTTACTATAGCAAGAGGAGAATGTGGATCTGTAGAAGAATAAAGTTTTTATCTCTTGGAATTTAGTATAAACCTGATGTGGATTCTGATCATGTAAGATGCATGTTAGAAACCCCAGAGTAACCATGAGAAAAAATTATACTCTACAAAAATTAAAAACATAGTTGAAATTATTCACTAGAAAATATCTATTTTAGCAAAAGAAGTGGCAAAGGAGTAATGGAGGAACAAAGTGGTAATGAGAAATATAGAAAACAAAAAAGCAAAATAGAAGAGGTCATTTAACTACAGCAACAATAACATTAAATGAGAATAAGTTAAATCTAAAAGTGACATTGTCAGATAAATAAAACATGATATATACATATATATTTGTTGCATTTTATACACCAATAATGAAGCAGCAGAAAGAGAAATTAAGAAAACTTTCCAATTTACAATTGTACCAAAAAGTATAAGATACCTAGGGATAAACTTAGCCAAAGAGGTGAAAGACCTGCCTGTACTCTGAAAACTATTAAACACTGATGAAAGAAATTGAAGATGACACAAAGAAATAGACATTAAATGCTCGTGGATTGGCAAAACAAATATTATTAAAATGTCTGTACTCCCTAGAGTGGTTTTCACATGTAAAGCAATCCCGATCACTATATCAGCATTTTTCACAGAACTAGAATAAGCAATCCTAAAATTTGGATAGTTCCACAAAAGACTCTGAATAGACAAAGCAACCTTGATAAAGAAAAGCAAAGGTGGAAGCATCACAATTCCAGACTTCAAGTTATATTACAAAGCTGTAGTGATCAAAACAGTCTGGTACTGGCACAAAAATGGACCCATAGAACATTGGAACAGGATAGAAAACCCAGAAATGAACCCACAACTATATGGTCAATTAATCTTCAACAAAGCAGGAAAGAATATCTCATGGGAAAAATAGCATCTCTTCAACAAACGGTGTTGGAAAACTGGACCACTTTCTTACACTAATCACAAAAATGAATTCAAAATGGATTAAAGACTTAAATGAGAAACTTGAAACCATAAAAGTCCTATAGGAGAACACAGGCAGTAACCTCTTTGACATCAGCCATAGCAACTTTCTAGATATGTCTCCTGTGGCAAGGGGAACAAAAACAAAAATAAACTGTTGTGACTTTATCAAAAGAAAAAGCTTCTGCACAGTGAAGGAAACAATAAAAAAAAAAAAAAAAACTAAAAGCAGCCTGTGGAATGGGAGAGGATATTTGCAAATGACATATCAAATAAAGGGTTAGTATCCAAAACATAGAAATGACTTATCAAACTCCACACCCAAAAAACAAATAATCCAGTTAAAAATGGGCAGAAGACATGAATAGACATTTTTCTAAAGAAGGCATACAGATGACTAACAGACATATGAAAAGATGCTCAATATTGCTGATCATTAGGGGAATACAAATCAAAACTACAATGAGATAACCACTCAGAATGACTGAAATGAACAAGACAAGAAACAATAGGTGTTGGTGAGGATGTGGAGAAAGGAAAACCCTTTTGCCCTGTTGGTGGGAATGCAAACTGGTGCAGCCACTCTGGAAGACAGTATGGATGTTCCTGAAAAAGTTAAAAATGGAACTACCCTATGATCCAGCAATTGCACTACTAGGTATTTACCCAAAGAATACAAAAGTACTAATTCAAAGGGATATATGCACCCTTATTTTTATAGCAGTATTATCTACAAGAGCCAAATTATGGAAAAAGTCCAAATGTTCATGGACTGATAAATGGATGAAGAGGAGGCTGTACATACCTACAATGGAATATTACTCAGCCAATGAAAAGAATGAAATCTTGCCATTTGCAACAACGTGGATGGAGCTAGAGAGTATTACAGTACACCTAATAGATATCTGTTGAGCACTCCACTCAACCATAGCAAAACACAGTCTTCTCAAGTGAATATTAAATATTTTCCAGAGTAGACCATATAATAGGACACAAAATAAGCTTTTTGTATTGCAGAGTTTACAATCAAGAAAGTGAGAGTATTTTTGAAAATCATATCTAATAAGGACCTTGTATGCAGAATATATAAAGAGCTCTTACACACAAATAATAAAAAGACAACCCAATATAAAAATGGACTAATCGTTTTAATAGACATTTCTCTAAATGTGGGGCACTTGGGTGACCCAGTCAGTTGAGTATCCGACTTTGGCTCAGGGCATGATCTCACGGTTTGTGAGTTTGAGCCCCACGTTGGGCTCTGTGCTGACAGCTTGGAGCCTGAAGTCTGTTTCGGATTCTGGGTCTCCCTCTGTCTCTGTTCCTCCTCTTCTCACATTCTGTCTCTCCTTCTCTCTCTCAAAAATAAATATTTTTTTAAATATTTTATATTTATTTATATTTATATTTTATATTTATGTAAATATTTTAGATATTTTTTAAATTAAAAAATATATATATATGAATGAAAAGATGATTGATATCACTATCCATCAAGGAAATAAAAACCAATGAGATAAAATTTGACACCCACTATAATGGTTAATAATAACAACAGCAATAATAATAATAATAATGATAAACAAGTGTTGGCATAACGTAGGTAAACTGGAACACTCATATACTGCTGATGGGAGTGTAAACTGTTGCAGCTGGTTTGGAAAACACTTTGTGAGTTCTTCAAACTTCATGGTATATAAATTATATCTCAATGAAGCTTTTAAAATGCTGTGGTTTTCCCCAGTACCATGTCTTTACATCTCTCTGTATTATTCTCACTTATGAATTTTTTTCAAATTATATTTTAATAGCAGTTTGCCTGTGATGGCTTCAAGAAACTGGGTCTGCGGCCTGTTTCTTTCTGTGTCCTTGGTCTATAGAAGGATTCAGTTGCCACCTTTTGAATGAGTGTGAAGGCTTTGGTAAATATAATGAGCTGTAGCAAATACAGAATATGGCAATTTTTTACCTATATGCAAATCTTTAAGAGACTAGTTCCATGGTTAGAGTGCTATTATAGAAAATGTGCTTCTTCTTTTAGCATATCTTTTATTACAACTTCCAAGTTTTATTTATACTTTTATAAAAGTATGTTTTTATCTTCCAAATCCCAAACAATATACTTGATAGGTTGTTTTCAGCTTTATCCACAACCATTTGCTTATCTAGGAATAAAAATGGGGTTTTAACATATAATTACATTTGCTTCCAACACTGGCATGCAAATGGAATTAGTGTAAATCACTCAGGATCTCTTTTTTTTTTTAACATTATTGATTTATTGGGGGGAGGGGC
The DNA here is from genome assembly GCF_023721935.1 of Panthera uncia. Lineage (NCBI taxonomy): Eukaryota > Metazoa > Chordata > Mammalia > Carnivora > Felidae > Panthera > Panthera uncia. The sequence goes on from NC_064817.1 coordinate 51,654,774, forward strand.
AGAGAATGAGAGGGAGAGAGAGAATCCCAAGCAAACTCTGCACTGTAAGGGCAGAACCTGATGTGGGGCTCCAATTCAGTTGTCAGACACTTAGCCAACTCACCCACCCAGATGCCCCTAAGGATTTCTGAACATCTGTGACTAATTTTTAGTTGTCAGAAAGGTTTACTTTGGCCTTGGAGGAATGGTCAAATTGTTGTAGCTGTTAGTTCTTGATGTGTTTCTTCCCAGTTGCAGAACCTTAGACAAGTTACTATGTCTCACTGTGCTTTCATTTCCTCATCTATCATTTCTACCATGCAAGGTTGTGGAGAGAATACATTATGATAATTGGTATGAGAGCACCTAAAATATACATTGCACATAGATGATGGTGATGATGACAATGATAATGATTATGATGGTGGTGGCGTGCTGCAGCAGCTTATTCTGTTACTCAATGCATATTATATACCACAAACTTGCAGAACACCTAACATGAATTAGCTCACTTAATCCAGATAACAAACAGATGGGTAGATACTGTGACTAACTCCATAGAAGGGAACTGTAATTGCTAGGTAAGTGTGACTGTAGGTATCACAGTGCTGGCATCTGCGGTTAAGTAAATACTAGCTTTCTTCCTTTACATGGGATTTTTTCTTGTCTCCATCCAAGTCAGATGTAAATGTCCACAGAGACCATTGTTTTGTTTTGTTTTGTTTTGTTTTGTTTTGTTTTGTTTTGTTAATATAGAACACTTCATGAATTTGCATATCATCCTTGCATCCTGTAACATTCTAATTTTAGTATATGTGCTGCTGAAGTGAGCATGAGACCATTGTGTTTTCATATGTGGGTAACACAAGTATTTAGGCAAATTGTTTAGGATATTTAAGTGGAGCACAGGACCCAAGGCTGCCCAGTATTACTTGGCCCAGTGAAAGGGCCCTAGACCACTCTAATCTGCATTAGATAGAATACTGCCCTTTTCAGCTTCCAAACTGTGCAGAAAGCAAGACCCACACTTCAGATCCTCTATTTCCTCATTGTCTAAGAAGTATGGAGAACAAAGTATAGCTTTCCAGAGCTGACAGAGGAATAAAATTATATCACTGTCCTCTCCTAACTACTTCCTAGAAGGGACATTTCATTTTCAACTTACCTGATTATGCTTCTTGTAGTATGATGTTCCCTTTTTTTCACCCTCAGTTGCTAGCTCCCACCTGTCTTTTTGTCTTTTTGTTTGCTCCTGGAAGAAAGCAGCTGAAGCTTGCTTTTGGGAGAAAGTTGAGGGTAGTTTAACTCCCCTTGCCAGGAACACACCAACCTAGTTTTCTGTAATCTGTGTTAATTTGCTTTCCCATTCATTCATTCATTCATCCACAGGTTCAGTAAATACTTAACAAACACTTAGGAGCCAAGCCATGTGCTAGGCACTGGGGGTAGAGCAATTTAAAAAAAATCTGCTATTCTCAAGGAATTGATACAGATAAACAAGTGAACCAACAAATAACCCGATTCTGCTTTGAAAGCTCTAGTGTTCCTGATCTCATGATCACAGAGCATTTAGCCTAAGTCACACCCTCCTTCAGGGATAGGGCATTATGGAACCAAATACACAATAGTCAGTCATTTGGAGACTAACGCATGGAATCCTAGAAAACTAGTACCAGGAGCAAGGCAGCAGAATGGAAGGAACACGGAACATAAGGTCAGCAGTTAGTCGAGGCTCAGCTCTGTTGCTCACTGGCTTAAACACTTAGCTTCTTTGCCGCATTTTGCTCAGTGAAAATCTCTATATGGCAGGGTTGTTGGGGAGATTAAATAAGATACTTTTCAGCCACCTGTGTAACTCTTTACCCTGCTGAACTTCTCAATAGCTGAAATTATGTATTGAGTCTTTATATGCTTGTTTCATGCACCTTCCCCAAAGTGGAAGTCTCCTAAAGGCAATGACTTTGATTTGTTCATCACTGTATCCCTAATGTAATGTTGCCTGGGTTATTGTAGGTACTGGATACATTTTTATTGACAGAATGGATGATAATGAGTGTGAAGGTACTTTTAAATTTATGAGATGCTATATATACAATTATTGTTAAATTAAATATTTCTAATCCAGCACCTTTGTTTTATAGATATAAGAAGGCAATTTTGGTATATTATAATGAGTTCTAGATTAGGAATTAAAACCAGAGTTCAAATTACAACCCTGCTACTTTCTAGCTGTTCCACTTTAGACAAGTTACTTAACCTCCCCAAACTTCCCCTGTCTCATTTGTTTGCCTCATAGAGTGGTTATGCAGACCTTATGAGATAAATATATACCAGTATGCTTTATGTACTTGAAGTGCTCTGCAAATACAAGTTTTGTAAGGTGAGAAAACTGAGGGTCAGGAAAAATGGTGACTGGTCCAAAGTCACAGCAGCAAGTTAGTATCACAATTTATAATGGAATCTCAGGCTTCCAGGTCCTAGTCTGGTATACCGAAGCAGATTCAAGAGCAGAAACTGTGGAGGAAGGTAAGCAATAGCCATGGATAAGGGAAAGCAGGTTCTGTCTGACTGCAATTAATTTGTTCATAATAATGCCATAGAGTAACTAGGAAGGTGCTGTGTCAGAGACCACATGATCCCTTTATGGAATGGAAAGAGCTTGTTCAAGTTGAACAATTTATCTATGTTTATCTAACAATGACAGTTCCACCAGCTCTTTACCACTTCACTTTCACCTAGTTTAAAAAGATGCCAATTATGACACATTTTTCTTCTCAGGTTATATCCTAGATTACATTTTGTTCAACTCTGTGTTTAACTGTAATATAGAAACAAAGTAAGGCAAAGTAAGAGTATGTAAAGGAGTTGTTCCCTATTTCTGTTGAGGACAGAAGGAAAAATAATATCAGGGATTTGAGTTAGATATGAGGAAGAATGTATAGTCAGGAAGTGAGAATTATTATTATCAAAGAGATATTGTTAAATATTTGATTTTTAATTTTTTTCATTTAAATTCAAGTTAGTTAACATACAGGGTAGTCTTGGCTTTAGGATTAGAACCCAGTGATTCATCTCTACTGTATGACACCCAGTGTTCATCCTGAAAACTGCCCTCCTTAATGCCTATCACCCATTTAATCCACCCCCCTACATACCTCCTCTCTAGCAACTCTAAGTTTGTTTTCTGTATTTAAGAGTCTTATGGTTTGCCTCCCTCTCTGTTTTTATCTTATTTTTCCTTCCCTTCCCCTGTGTTCATCTGTTGAGTTCTTCAAATTCCACAAATGAGTGAAATCGTATAATATCTGTTTTTCTCTGACTTATTTCGCTTAGCATAATACCCTCTAGCTCCATCCATGTTACTACAAATGGCAAGATTTCATTCTTTTGCATTGCCGAGTAGTATTACATTGTATGTATATACCACATCTTCTTTACCCATTCATCAGTAGGTGGACATTTGGGATTTTTCTGTAATTTGGCCATTGTTGATTGGAGTGCTATAAACATTGGAGTGTATGTGCCCCTTCGAATCACCGTTTTTGTATCTTTTAGATAAATTCCTAGTAGTGCAATTGCTGGATCATAGGTAGTTCTATTTGTCATTTTTTGAGGAACCTCCATACTGTTTTCCAGAGTGACTGTGCCAGTTTGCATTCCCACCAACAATGCAAAAGGGTTCCCCTTTCTCCCTATCCTCACCAACATCTGTTGTTTCCTGAGTTGTTAATTGTAGCCATTTGACAGTTATGAGGCAGTATCTCATTTGGGTTTTGATTTGTATTTCCCTGATGATGAGTGATGTTGAGCATATTTTTATGTGTCTGTTAGCCATCTGGATGTCTTCTTTGAAAAAGTGTCTATTCATGCCTTCTGCCCATTTCTTCACTGGATTATTTGTTTTTTGGGTGTTGAGTTTGGTAAGTTCTTCATAGAGTTTCGATACTAACCCTTTATCTGATAAGTCATTTGCAGATATCTTCTTCCATTTCATCAGTTGCCTTTTAGTTTTATTGATTGTTTCCTTTGCCTTGCAGAAGCATTTTATCTTGATGATTTCTCAATAGTTCATTTTTTATTTTATTTCCCTTGCCTCTGGAGACATGTCAAGTAAAAAGTTGCTGTGGCCTATTTCAAAGAGGTTGCTCTCTGTTGTCTCCTGTAGGATTTTGATGGTTTCCTGTCTCATATTTAGGTCTTTCATCCATTTTGAATTTATTTTTGTGTATGGTGTAAGAAAGTGGTGTAGGTTCATTCTTCTGCAGGTCACTGTCCAGTTCTCCCAGCACTGTTTGCTAAAGAGACAGTCTTTTTTCCATTGGATACTCTTTCCTGCTCTGTCAAAGATTAATTGGCCATATATTTGTGGGTTTATTTCTGGATGCTGTATTTTATTACATCAATCTATGTGTGTGTGTTTGTTCCAGTACCATCCTGTCCTGATGAGTACAGCTTTGTAATACAGCTTAAACTCCAGAATTGTGATGCCTCCAGCTTTGGTTTTCTTTTTCAACATTACTCTGGCTATTCAGGGTCTTTTGTGGTTCCATACAAATTTTAGGATTGTTTGTTCTAGCTATGTGAAGAATCCTGATGTTATTTTGATAGGGATTTCATTGAATGTGTAGATTGCTTTGGGTAGTATCGCCATTTTAACAGTATTTGTTCTTCCAATCCATGAGCATTGAATATTTTTCCATTTCTTCATGTCTTCAATTTCTTTCATAAGCTTTCTATAGTTTTCAGCATACAGATCTTTTACCTCTTTGGTTAGGTTTATTCCTAGGTATGTTATGGGTTTTGGTGCAATTGTAAATGGGATCGATTCTTTGATATCTCTTTCTGCTTCATTATTGGTGTGTAGAAATGCAACTGATTTCTGTACATTGAATTGTATTCTGTGACTTTGCTGAATTTGTGTATCAGCTCTAGCAGTTTTTTGGTGGAACATTTTCCAGAATATATCACATATTGGGTCACAAAAGAACCCTCAACAGGCACAAAAAGATTGAAATCATACCATGCATATTTTCCAGTCACAACGCTATGAAACTTCAAATCAGCCACAAGAAAAAATTTGGAAAGCCCTCAAATACATGGAGGTTAGGGGCGCCTGGGTGGCTCAGTCGGTTAAGCATCCAACTTCAGCTCAGGTCACGATCTCGCAGTCCGTGAGTTCGAGCCCCGCGTCAGGCTCTGGGCTTGATGGCTCAGAGCCTGGAGCCTGCTTCCGATTCTGTGTCTCCCTCTCTCTCTGACCCTCCCCCATTCATGCTCTCTCTCTGTCTCAAAAATAAATAAACTTAAAAAAATTTTTAAAAAAATACATGGAGGTTAAAGAACATCCTACCAAGGAATGATGGGTTAACCAGGAAATTAAAGAAGAAATTAAAAAATACATGGAAGCAAATGAAAATGAGAACATGACAGTTTAAACCCTTTGAGAGACAGTCCTAAGAGGAAAATACATTATAATTCAGGCCTATCTGAAGAAGCTAGAAAGGTCCCAAACACACAACATACCTTGCAACTAACACCTAACCTTACACCTAAAGGAGCTAGATAAGGAGCAGCAAACAAAGTCCAAAGCCAGCAGAAGAAGGGAAATAATAAAGATTAGAGAAGAAATAAATGATGTATAATCCAAAAAAAAGGTAGAACATATCATTGAATCTAAGAGCTAGTTTTTTGAATGAATAAGCAAAATTTATAACGCCCTTGCCAGACTTCTTAACAAGAAAAGAAGACCCAAGTAAATAAAATCATGAATGAAGGAGGAGATATCACAACCAACACCACAGAAAACAAATGATAATAAAAGAATACTATAAAATATTATATGCCATCAAACTGGACTATCTGGAAGAAATGGACAAATTCCTGCACACCCACACACTACCAAAACTCAAAAGGGAGGAAATAGAAAATTTGAACAGGCACATAACCAGCAAAGAAACTGAATTTGTTATCAAAAATGTCCCAAAAAAATAAGAGTCCTGGGCCAGAAGGCTTCCCAGGGGAATTCTACCAGACATTTAAAGAGTTAATACCTGGGGCGCCTGGGTGGCTCAGTTGGTTAAGCGTCCAACTTCAGCTCAGGTCACGATCTCACGTTCTGTGAGTTTGAGCCCTGTGTCGGGCTCTGGGCTGATGGCTCAGAGCCTGGAGCCTGCTTCTGATTCTGTGTCTCCCTCTCTCTCTGCCCCTCCCCCGTTCATGCTCTGTCTCTCTCTGTCTCAAAAATAAATAAACTTAAAGAAAATAGAAAAATAAATAAAATAAAGAGTTAATACCTATTCTCAAACTTTTCCAAAAAATAGAAATGGAAGGAAACCTTCCAAACTCATTCTACAAAGCCAGAATTACATTGATTCTCAACCAGACAAAGACCCCACTAAAAAGGAGAATTACAGGTCAATATCCCTAATGAATCTCTATGAAGAAATTCTCAGCAACATACTAGCAAATCAAATTAAACAGTACTATAAACGTACATAAAATCCACCATGATCAAGTGGGATTCATTTCACGGCTGCAGGGCTGGTTCAATACTCACAAATCAATCAATATGATACATCACATTAATAAAAGAAAGGATAAGAACCATATGATCCTTTCAATAGATGCAGAAAAAAAACATTTGACAAAATACAGCATCCATTCTTGATAAAAACCCTCAAGAGTGTAGCGATAGAAGGACCATAACTTAACATCATAAAAGCCATATTTGAAAGGCCCACAGCTATTATCATTCTCAATGGGGAAAACAGAGGTTTCCTCCTAAGGTCAGGGACAAGACAAGGATGTCCACTCTCACCACTGTTGTTGAACATAGCACTGGAAGTCCTAGCCTCAGCAATTGGACAACAAAAATAAAAGGCATACAAATTGGCAAGGTATTTTTTAAGAAAAGTTTTCATTTATATGATATAGTTTAGCAGTGTCCTAATTAGGACTGATAAGTTGTTCAGGACCTATCTTGGCCTCCAGATTGAGATGTTATTTAAAAGGCAACATGGCTGTTTTCAAACTTTTTTGTTTGGCGAAAGGCAAGGAGGAAAGAAAGAGGCAAATGAGTTGAGTGGGAAGTACTTAGGCAGTATCTGGACTGAACGCTGGAAATTCATCACTGAAGGCCACATGATGGATGGCAAGCAGACACATACATAGATTATTTGTGATATGAAACATTATATGTGCTCTGAAAGCAGACTATACAAGTTGGCGAAGTGATCATATTATACCTAAGGGATACAGAGTCAAGAAGGGCTTCATGGAGTAGGTGATGGCCTCTTGTGCTGAGTCTTGAATTATGAGATAATGTGGCAAAGGAGACAAATGGTTGGGAGCAGTGAAAGGTATTCCAGTTTGAGGAATGGCCATGTAAGCAAAGAGACAGAGGGGTGAAATAGGGTTAAGACTGAAGAACTGAAACAGAATGGTACTACTGGAAGGTCATATGGGAAAGGTTTTGGAAGAAATAAAGAGCTAGAGATAGGCCTTGAATGCCAAGCTAATGCTTTGAATTTGTATACTGTAGGCCAAGTGGTTTTCAATGCCTGCCTAAGATCACTTAGACATTTAATAAAATTACAGATCTTCAGGTCCCACCTGTAACTTCAGATTCAGAAGATTTGGAGCTAAATTAGAATGGGATCAGAGCTCTGTAGCTCCTCAGGTGATTCTGATGTATCAGTGAATTAGGACACTGCTGTAGACCATAGGGAGTTATTAAATGGTATTAAGAGGAAGAGTTACAGAAGCAGATGTTTTAGATGGAATTTATGTGAGGTCCTGTGTAATTTCTGGGTTGGAGAGGATACGACACAAAGCATAAAGACTTCAATAAGAGAGTTGCAGTTATTCTGAAGGTGAGGTTGCATGAGTGTGTTTGGGCAGGAGGATGCAAGTTGGGCAGTACATTAACACATAATAGTCACTGATTGACTGAAAAGTGATGGTAGGTGAAACACATTGACAAAATGTATTACAGTATGTCCAGAATGACTCATGGCTTTCTGGATTGAGTCACTTGGGACTGCTATCCACAGTGAGAAACTTATCAAAAAGTTGATTGTGGAGTCAGAGAGACTTGAGTTCAAATCTTGAAGCCATCATTTACTGTCTATGGATCTTGGACAGAATGCTTAAGGTTTCTGGACTTAAGTGCTCTCTTCTACAAAATGAAAATAATGGTTCACACTTCATTAATTTGTCATAAAGATTAAATGAGTTTAAGGTATGTAGAATGTAATGTAGCAGCTGAGACATATACATGCCCAGTAAATATCAGTTATTATTGGCCCATATGTTATGATGTGAATTGCAGTGACATGGGGTAGGGGATTTGTATTCTCTGCCAATTACCTCTATCCCCACAACCAAAATCCATATCTTATGTTGGGGAGCAGGACAGTTTTCCAAGTATCAAGTTAGTAGCTGATCTTGGGTCAGGCTTTACTGTTTGTGTGTTTAAGAAAGCAGGGTATGGGAATGCAAGCTGGTGCAGCACTCTGGAAAACAGTATGGAGGTTCCTCAAAACACTAAAAATAGAACTACCCTACAACCCAGCAATTGCACTACTAGGCATTTATCCAAGGGATACAGGTGTGCTGTTTCAAAGGGACACATGTACCCCCATGTTTATAGCAGCACTATCAACAACAGCCAAAGTATGGAAAGAGCCCAGATGTCCATCAATAGATGAATGGATAAAGAAGATGTGGTATATATATACAATGGAATATTACTCAGCAATCAAAAAGAATGAAATCTTGCCATTTGCAACCACATGGATGGAACTGGAGGGTATTATGCTAAGTGAAATTAGTCAGAGAAAGACAAAAATCATATGACTTCACTCATATGAGGACTTTGAGACAAAAAAGATGAACATAAGGGAAGGGAAACAAAAATAATATAAAAATAGGGAGGGGGACAAAACAGAAGAGACTCATAAATATGGAGAAAAAACTGAGGGTTGCTGGAGGGGTTGTGGGAAGGGGGGATGGGATAAATGGGTAAGGGACACCAAGGAATCTACTCCTGAAATCATTGTTGCACTATATGCTAACTAATTTGGATGTAAACTAAAAAAAAATTAAAAATTAAAAATTAAATTAAAAAAAAAGAAAGCAGGGTAAGCCTTATTGCTGGTATCAGTGAGACTGTTTTCCTAGCTTTTGTAGGTCCTTCGGGCCAACATAAAATGTCTAATTTTGGATTTCCAGATTGTGAACTGAACTTGGAATCTCATCAGCATTTCATTGCTACCTGAGTTATATCTGCTCATATGGTACTCTCTTTCTTCTCTTGGTTTCTGAAGCCCTTAGACACTTGGCAAAACACTTGTAACATTTCTTAAACTAAATTGTGTTTTCCTTGCCTCAAAGTCACAAAGAGACTTTAAAGTTAGAATTGTGAGTTTTTTTTTCAGTGCTTTCACAAGTTTTGCATAAGGGATGGTAGTGGCTGCTGCTTTTCTGCCTTAATTTGCAGTACTTGAAAGAGAAGGAAGCAGGGTCCCCTGTGTGGCTCAGTTGGTTAAGCATCTAACTCTTGATTTCAGCTCAGGTCATTGGCTCACAGTTGTGAGATGTAAGGAACCCCACGTTAGGCTCCATACTGTTAGCATGGAAACTGATGTGGATTCTCTTTCTCCCTCTCTCATTGCTCCTCCCCTGCTCTCTTTCTCTCTTTCTCTCAAAATAAACAAATTAGAAAATAATTTATAAGAAAGGAAAGAGGAGGAGGCAGTATTGTATATTGCAGAGCTCACTGGATTGGGAGTCAGATGCCCTGGACTTTAGTCGTAATGGGAAGTTGGAGTGGAATGAGGAAAATGGGGAGAAATGACCATTTGTTTTGAGTGTGTTAGACTCTTTTTCATGTATTTTCTGATGCATTTGTCACAAAACCCCTTTGAGGCTGGTACATTATTTTCTTCGTGTTGTAGATAAGAAAACTGATGGTAGTGAGGTTAGGTTCATCTTGTGCCCAACATTACATAACTGGTGATCAGTAGTAGTGGGGTTCAAACCTGAGTATATCTTCCCCCAAAGCCTTTGCTTTTTACAATAGTGATGATGCAACTTACTAGAAAATACCTTTAACTCTGAGCTTCATTTGTTTCATCTGTAAAATGGGGCTCTGTAACCTTTGCTCTGTATGGAAATAAATCTCCTCAGACAAGACTTTGGATAGAGGACAATGATATTTGTGTCTTTAGATTCTTAATGTATTCTATGTGCCTCTCACAGTGCCTACCACATAGTAAGGCACTCAGTAAATTTTTTTCCAGCAAGAGGGTAGTTCCATAATGGATGAGATCCATTTTTATAGTTCCTACTTAATGCTATTACTGTCTTTTCAAAGGTAACTGGGCTATAGATGAATGACTGTTTGATGTTGGTCACTATATAGATTTTCCAGAGGTTGACTATTGCATATTCTAGACCCTGGGAAAAGTTAGTATACTCAATGTGACTAAAAATATTGCTCTACAACAGAACTCTGGCATAGGAATTATAACACCTGGCTTCTAGCCTCAGGACTATCTCTAGAAAACTTCTTCTTCTGGTCAATTTTCTCTCATTTTGTTGGCCCCAATTTTCCCCTGGACAATAAGACAGTGTAAGTCAGTGGATTTAATTCCTGATTGGACATTATCACTAACATCAAACTTTTAAGAAATTTAATGTCTGGACCCCATCTTAATTTAATAAATCATAATGGGGGGTGGGAAGTTCCCCTAGTGATTTTACCATGCACCCAAGGGTGAAAAACACTCAGCCATATGATCTCTGAGAGTCATCTAGCCCTGACAGTCAATGAGAAGCAATGCCATATAGCATGGTAGACAAAGCATAGGTTTTGGAGTTAGCCAGACATGCATTCAAACCCTTGCTCTTATAGTTTAACTAGCTCTGTGATCTTGAAAAAAATATTCAGTGGCTCTGAACCTCTGGCGCTTTGTTGTAAAATGGAGATAATCTATGTATCCTGCAGTAGTAGTTGTAAGGATAAAGCACCTTTGACGGAGCTTAACACATACTAAGTCCTCAGTCTCTTTAGTATCAGAAGTTCAAATGGAGGATGTGAAGAAAATACTGGTCCAGTAAGGTTTAACATGTAAATCAAAAACAAGTTGTTTTCTCATTTCCTTTTTTTTTTTTTTTTTTTTTTTTTTTTGGTAATGGATTCTGGAAACACATAATGTGGAAACCTCTCTCAGCCCTCAGATTTGATGACAATTCAGAAAGGAATCTGACTAGTTCTTCCATGGATGATTGGCTGAGATGACTAGGAAACCATTGGAAAGATTTTGGCTCACAGAATACAGCAGATGTGGCTTGGGAGATGTAAGGACATGACTATAATAAGGATTCATCAGTCCAGCCCCATTTCTGAAAGTGATTCCAGAAGAAAAGGACAGCTTGGTCATTTGGTGGGACACACTGATAAAAACAGTCTTGCTGCCACACTTCCAGCTGTCTTGGCATGTTTGTTAGTTGGTATAAACTACAGGAAAATGTAAATCACCAGTAGGCCTATAACTACTTGTCTCAACATGTCAGGTTTGCAGGTTGAGTATACATTAGAACTGTGGGCATCCTCATCTGATCTATCCCAGAGTAAATGCTTGACAAGTTATGTAAAACACCTTGCTAGGTTAGTAATAGGATTCTAGTACATGGTGGCCATTATTTTCTAGTACCTCCAGACAAAACACATAAGTTTCTCTTCCTTTAGTAACCACTGATCTTGTACCATTTAATAGTATTTTTCTTGCTATACATTGCATTAACCATTTGCACAGTTGTCATAGCTCAAAACAAGCCCATGAAAACTCCTCTGCAAAGAGAGGCTGTCTTTCTCATCTTTATGTTCCCATCATTTGGCAGAGCTTTTCCTTTATAATGTATGAAGGATGAATTTTTGAATTAATAATTGAATGGTATGAGTGATATCTCTTCCTCCTCCCTTTATGACCCATGATAAGGATTACTCTGTGTGTGTGTGTGTGTGTGTGTGTGTGTGTGTGTGTGTGTGTTGGGGGAGGGAGTGATTTTTGTAGCATGTGAAATATAACCTGGCTTGGAATATAAGGAAGGCTTCCACTATGGTAGAGTGAAGACTACCATAAAGCTACCCTTTCATAAAAGCAACAAACACACTAGCAAAAATTGTGAAAATCAACTTCTCCAGAACTCTGGAAAGGAAAGAAAACTAGCAAAAATCTGAGGTCCACTTATTCAAGAAAAATGTATGTATGTTCTCTGATCACATGGAAGTAATTAGAAATCAATAGCAGAAGGAAATATGTGAAACTCACAAATGTGGAGAATTAATAACACATGCCTAAATAAACAGTGGATCAAAGAAGAAATCAAAAAGAGAAATGAGAAAATCCTTGACATGAATAATAGAAAAAATGTAACATACCAGAACCTGTGGGATACAGATATAGCTAAAGCAGTCTTTGAAAGAAAATTTAGAACTATAAATGCTTATTGCTGTAGTCTGAATGTCTGTGTTCCCCTTGAAAATTCATATGTATAGATGCTGGAGAGGATGTGGAGAAATGGGAACCCTCTTGCACTGTTGGTGGGAATGCAGATTGGTGCAGCCGCTCTGGAAAGCAGTGTGGAGGTTCCTCAGAAAATTAAAAATAGACCTAGCCTATGACCCAGCAATAACACTGCTAGGAATTTACCCAAGGGATACAGGAGTACTGATGCATAGGGGCACTTGTACCCCAATGTTTGTAGCAGCACTCTCAACAATAGCCAAATTATGGAAAGAGCCTAAATGTCCATCAACTGATGAATGGATAAAGAAATTGTGGTTTATATACACAATGGAATACTACGTGGCAATGAGAAAGAATGAAATATGGCCTTTTGTAGCAACGTGGATGGAACTGGAGAGTGTGATGCTAAGTGAAATAAGCCATACAGAGAAAGACAGATACCATATGGTTTCACTCTTATGTGGATCCTGAGAAACTTAAGAGAAACCCATGGGGGAGGGGAAGGAAAAAAAAAAAAAGAGGTCAGAGTGGGAGAGAGCCAAAGCATAAGAGACTGTTAAAAACTGAGAACAAACTGAGGGTTGATGGGGGGTGGGAGGGAGGGGAGGGTGGGTGATGGGTTTTGAGGAGGGCACCTTTTGGGATGAGCACTGGGTGTTGTATGGAAACCAGTTTGACAATAAATTTCATATGTTAATAAAAAAAATAAAAATAAATAAATAAATAAATATAAACACACACACACAAAAAAAGAAAAGAAAATTCATATGTTGAAATCCTAGTGCCCAATATAATGGGCAAATGAGGCCTTTGGGAGGTAGTTAGATATGAAGTGACACGTTCATGAATGCAATTAGTGCTTTTATGAAAGAATGCAATTAGAGCTTGCTTACCTTTCTACCATGTGAGGATACAAGAAGTCTGAAATTGGAAGAGGGCCCTCACACAACAATTCTGGCACCTTGATTTAAGACTTCCTGCCTCTAGAGCTGTGACAGATAAATTTGTCTTGTTTATAAGCCATACAGTCTATAGTATTTTGTTATACTAGCCAGAACAAATTAAACACCTATATTAACAAAGAAGAAAATTCTCACATCAATAACTTAACTTTCCAGTTTAGGAAACTAGAAGAAAAGCAAAATATTAATAAAGATTAAAGTGGAAATACATTAAATAGAGAATAAGAATAATCAATAGAATCATTGAAGTCAAAAGTTACTTTGAAAAGATCAACAAAATTGACAAACCATTAGATTTACTAAGAGAAAACGATAGAAGACTCAAATCACAAAATCAACAATGCAAGTGAGGACATCACTACCTACCTTAAAACAATAAAACAGGATTAAAGGGGAACACTATGAACAACCATATGCCAACAAATTATATAACCTAGATGAAATGGGAAATAGTCAAGAAGACACAAACTGCATAAACTGACTCAAGCAGAAATAGAAAATCTGAATGGCTCTATAACAAGTAAAGAGAATAAATATAATATTACTTCATTGTATTAGCAATATAATAAACTTCCCATGCCATCTGCCACCATATAACCCTATTACAATATCAATATTTGGCAAAAAATATATTGACTATATCCTTATGCTATGCCTTTTATTCCCATGACTTATTCATTCCATAATTGAAAGCCTGTGGGTAGCTACAGTTGTGGTGAACATAGCATAATGTATAAACTTGCAGAATCACTATATTGTACATTTAAAGTGAATGTGACATTGTGTCAGCTATACTCAAAAAAAAATTTTTAAACCAAAGAAAACAAACAAAACCACAGGGACATAGAGAGCCAGTACAGTATGAAGAATTCAGACTCTGGAGGGGGAATACCAGGACACTATGTACCTCCACCTTCATCTATTGAATGGAAACAATTATAAGTACCTACTTCTATCCGAGCACCAGAACTTATACACACTAACAAACATTGCTTTTCAATTAAACAAAAAGAAGAAGAAGAAGAAAGAAAGAAAGTAAAAGAAACTCACCATTTTGGGAAGCCCAAATCTAGATGTCTTCATTGGTGAATTCCATCAAACATTTACAGAAGAATTAGTATCAATCCTTTACAAATTCTTCCAAAAAATAAAACAGGTGGAAACACTTCCCAACTAATTCTGTTAACCAATGTTACCCAATAACAAAACCAAAAAGAAAACTACAGACCAATATAACTTTTGAATATTAATAAATAAAAAAAATCCCCAATGAAATAGCAAACCAAATCTAGCAACAAATAAAAAAGATTATAATTACAAGATAGATTTATGTCAATAATTTAAAATTGGGATTTATCTCAGGAAGGTAAGATTGGTTTAACTTCTGAAAATCAGTTAATTAATATAATGTACCATATTTAAGAGAATAAAGGCCCCATGATCATCTTAATAGATGTAGAAAATATTGGCAAAAAAATCTAACATTAGTTCACAATTAAAACATTCAACAGGAATAGGAGGGAACATATTCAAACTGAAAATAGATATCTATGAAGAACCCACAACTAATATCATACTTAAGTGACTGAAAACTTTCCCAGTAAGATTGGGAACAAGACAATGATATCTGCTCTCACCATTTCTGTTCACCATTGTACTGGAGGTTTTATCCAGGCCAATTGGACCAAACAGCAAAAACAAACAAACAAACAAACAAAGATCTAAAAGGCATCTGTATTGGAAAGGAAAATGTAAAAGTATCTTTATTCACAGATGATATAATCTTGTATATAGAAATTCCTAAAGAATCCATAATAAACTATTAGAACTAATAATGTAGTTCAGCAAAGTTGCTGAATACAAGATTGGTGTGCAGAAATCAATTGTATTTCTGTATGTTAGCAAAGAATAATTTAAAAGTGATAGAACACAGTTCATAATATTATCAAATAGAATATTTACAAATAAATTTAGTGAAAGGTGCAAGACTTCTACATTTAAAACTATGAAACACTGTGGAAAGATAAGATGTAAACAAATGGAAAAGCATTCCATTTTCATTGATCATGAACTTTAATATTGTTAAAATGACAGTATTCCTCATAGATTCAAGGCAATGCCTCCGAAAATCCAGCTGGATTCTTAGCAGAAATGGAAATGTCAATTGTAAAATTCGTATTGAAATACAAAAAACCTAGAATAGCCAAAATAAATCAAAAGATGTTCAACATCACTCATCATCAGGGAAATTCAAGTGAAAACCACAATGAGATATCAATTTACACTTGTCAGAATGGCTAAAATCAATAACACAAGAAACAAAAAATAATGTGGAAGATAGTATGGAGTTTCCTCAAAAAGTTAAAAATAGAACTACCCTACAATCCATCAATTGCACTACTGGGTATTAACCCAAAGAATACAAAAGCACTAATTCAAAGGGATACATGCACCCCTATGCTTATTGAAGTATTATTTACAATAGTCAAGATATTCCAATTAGCAAGTAGCCCAACTGTCCATCCACAGATAAATAGGTAAAGAAGATGTGGTATATATACTACTCAGCCATAAAAAAGATTGAAATCTTGCCATTTGCAACAACATGGATGGACCTAGAAGGTATAATGCTAAGTAAAATAAGTCAGTCAGAGAAGGACAAATACCATATGATTTTACTCATATGTGGAATTTAAGAAACAAAACAAATGGTCAAAGAAAAAAAAGAAGAGACAAACAAACAAAACAGATTCTTAACTGTAGAGAACAAAGATTACCAGAGAGGAGGTGGGGGGGTGGGGAAATGGTGAAATAGGTGATGGGGATTAAGAGCACACTTACTGTGATGAGCACAGAGTATGTATGCAATTATTGAATTGCTGTATTGTACACCTGAAACTAATATTACACTGTATGTTAATTATGCTGGAATTTAAAACACAAATAATCAACAAACAAACAAAAAAAAAAACCCAAAACAATCTTGAGATAGAAGAACAAAGTTGGAGGATTCACACTTCCTGATTCCGAACCTTACTAAAAGCTACAGCAATCAAGACTGTGTGGTCCTGGCATAAGTATGACACATAGAGACCAATGAAATACAATTGAGACCTCCCCCCAAATAAACCCTTACATTATGGTTAAATGATTTTCAACAATGATAGCATGCCCATTCAATGGGAGAAAGAATAGTATTGTCAACAAATAAGACAACGGTATATTCACATGCAAACAAATGAAGTTATTTTTTTTTAAATAGGAATGTCTTTTTTTAATGTTTATTTATTTATTTTTGAGAGAGAGAGAGAGAAAGAGAGAGAGAGCACAAGTGGGAAGGGTCAGAGTGAGAAGGAGACATAGAATCTGAAGCAAGCTCCAAGCTGTCAGCACAGAGCCCCATGTGGGGCTCGAACTCACAAACTGTGAGCTCATGACCTGAGCTGAAGTTGGATGTTTGACTGAGCCACCCAGTCGCCCCCACTTTTTTATACCAAAAGTTATCTCAAAATGTATCATGGACCTAAATGTTGGAGCTAAGTCATTAAACCTCAAAGAAAATGTAGGAGTAAATCTTTGTGACCTTGTGTTAAGCAATGTTTTTTTTTAGCTTATAACACCAAATGCATAGAAACAACAGGAAAAAAAATGATACATTGGACTTCATCAAATTTTAAAACATTTATACTGCAATCAATACCATCAAAAAAGTAAAACTCCAACCCATGGAGTGAGAGAAAACATTTGCAAGTCGTGGATATAAGAGTATTGAATCTAGAATATACAAAGAACTCTTACCATTCAATGATTAAAAGGCTAATAGCCAGCCCAGTTTTAAAATGTGCAAACACTGGGGCACCTGGGTGACTCAGTTGGTTAAGCATCTGACCGGCTCAGGTCATGATCTCGCGGTTCACGAGTTCGAACCCCCCATCGAGCTCTGACAGCTCAGAGCCTAGAGCCTGTTTCAGATTCAGTTTCTCCCTCTTTCTCTGCCCCTCCCCTGCTTATACTCTGGCGCACGCTCACTCTCTTGCTTGCGCTCTCTCTCTCAAATAAATAAAACATTTAAAAATTAAAAAAATAAAATGTGCAAAGACTTTGAATAGACCTTTCTCCAAAGAACATGTACAAATGAAAAATGTTCAACACCATTACTCAATAGAGAAATGCAAATCAAGACCAAAATATGACATCACTTCACACTCACTAAGGTGACTATAGTAAAAAAGACAAATAGCTTGGATGTGGAAAAATTAGAGCCAGTATACATTATTGGTAAAAATATAAAATGGTGCAGTCACTTTGTTTTTTGTTTTTTTTTTTTATTTTTTTTTATTTTTTTTTTATTTTTTAATATATGAAATTTACTGTCAAATTGGTTTCCATACAACACCCAGTGCTCATCCCAAAAGGTGCCCTCCTCAATACCCATCACCCACCCTGCCCTCCCTCCCACCCCCCATCAA
>NC_064817.1:51677716-51792436 GCF_023721935.1 Panthera uncia
AGCGCGCACCGCCTCGCCGCCCTTCCTACCCTCTTCCGTGGGCCTCTCGTCTGCGCTTGACTCCGGAGACTCCCTTCTGCTAATCCTCTGGCGGTTTTCTGGGTTCTTTAGGCAGGTGTAGGTGGAATCTAAGTGATCGGCAGGACGCGCTGTGAGCCCCGCGTCCTCCTACGCCGCCATCTTCCCTGGTGCAGTCACTTTGGAAACTAGCCTGGAGGTTTCTGAAAGTGTCACCATTTGAGTTTTGAAATAGTAATTTCACATAATATATATATATATATATATATATATATATATATATACATATATACTGCTGCAATGAATATAAAAGCCAGAGTGAAAGCAACTCAAATGTCCAGCTGATGAATGGATAAACAATGTGGTATATCCATGTAATGGAATATTACACAGAAATAACAAATGAAGCAATGATACATGCTACAATGTGGATGAATCTTAAAAACAGTATGCTAAATGAAAGAAGCAAGTCACAAAAGATTGTGTTGTATAATTCCACTTATATTAAATGTCCATAAAGGGCAAATCTTTAGAGACAGAAATTGAATTAAGATCTGAGAGAAGGAAGAAATGGGGAGTGACTGCTAATGGGTACTGGATTTCTTTTTGGAGTCATGAAAATATTATAAAATTAGTTTATGGTAATAATTTGTAGTAAAATTAGTTTGTGGATATGCCAAAATAGGTGAATTTTATGGTATGTGAATCATATATCAATAAATTTGTTAAAAACCAAATTAAATTAAACCTAGGTTATAACACAAGTATTATACGTCCTTGGCAATTTAGAATAGCAGGAGAATATGGATTTGGGGGGAAATGATGCCCAGTTTGAATCCTGGCTTTGCCACTTAGTAGCCATATGAACTCAAACAGGTAATTTACCTTATCTAAGTCCCAGTTTGCATTATTTTCAAAGGAATGGTCATCATATTTACCTCAGAGCTGGGTTTTTAGAACCTAGTTCTCCAATCTCTCCTTCCTTCCACTTTCTCATGAGATTATTATAGTAATGGCCATCTGTGAAAAAGTGTGCCAGCAACAGAGTGGAATGTTTAACTTCCCAAAATCTCATTGAATCTTCATAGCAATTTTGTGAACTCTATATTTTTATTCCCATTTTACATGTGAATAAAATGAATTGTTCAAGGTTTTTCTGTTAGAAAGTGGAAAAGATGGTCATGAAAACCAGATCGTCTACCTATTATATCTTTCCACTTCAACAAGGCCTTACTAAATTGGAGAAGTGGAGAGCTGTGATGTAAAGTCAGGTAGTACTTTTAAAAAGAAAACATGACTATTCTCTTGGACAGTCATCAAATTTCAAATCTCAGACTTAGAGGGGAAAAGAAAGCTACCAGACTTACCTCGTTACTTTGTCAATTTCTCCACTGAAATAACCCTTGTGCCCCTAAAGAAGTAGGCACAAGAGACCTATGAGGAGAAATTAACTTTGAACTCTTGAATCTTATTATAAAAATTCATGTAGAGTTGTCATTATATCCCACAATGTGGTTAACAAACAATATATTTTAGGTTACTAAACATCAGGAAAAATATGATGCTTTTATAAAGATGTTTGGTGGTTTTCTAAATTTCTTCTTGTTTGAAAAGTGCAGTGATATTTATCAAAAAGCTACACTTTTAACACATCTATCCTTTTTTCCCCTTATCTATACACTTGTATTTACCTTTCCCTAAATGTGCTGGATAGCCAAGAAGGATGGTCTTTTTTATTTTAAGGATATTAGACATCTCCCCTATTTTTATGGTAAAGCAAAAGGTGCAGGCAACCTAAACTTACATTGCAGCTATCATGTGGCAGGCACAAGGGGAAGGGCTTAACATGTACTATTTAATGTAATTCTCGCAAAAGCCTCTAGATAGAAAGTATCCCCACTCTCCACATGAGACAAATGGAGTTCAGAGAGCCTTAATGACTGGGACCAGGGTTCAGTGGTGGATGCAGGATTCCAGCCCACCTCTGCCTGGCTCCAAAGCCCTGCTGAGTTGACATTCATCCTTCAAACAAGGAACACTAGTCTGTGACTTCTGCATTTCACATTGGTTCCACAGTTCTTGGAGAATTTGCTTAAAGTAGTCAGACCTTTTACAGTATTTTCAGCTCAGACAGACAAACAGACAGACAGACAGACAGACAGACTGAGATTATAGATAGGTGCTGAACATTTATGAGCCCAACTTCTCCATAGTTGAGCTGGCATTTGTAGACCTACAGCTTCTAGTAATCCACTTTTATTTAATTAATTGTGAAACTGTTGAAGTGGTATTCTGGTTTAGGAAACTTCCATTTTATATGGCAGCATTTTTCCTTCAGACCCATAAAACTGGGTGCACTGCATAGGGATAATAAGTGAGCATGTACCCCAGGGGAAGCAGGAAGAAATATAAACGTTCCATGCAAATTCTGAACTTGCTCGTTCCATGCAAATTCTGAACTTGCTTGTTCTCAAAGCAAACCTTTGCTACATTTGCACTTAAGATGTTATTTAGGAGAATGTTATAAACTCTCAGTTTTTTTTTTTCTTTCACTATGTGCTGTTGTAGCCATACAAAGCATTCATGTAACATATCAGTTAGTTATGCAGCATAGTAATAAAATGAACACTCATGAGCCCTGGTTAAAGAATAAGAACATTTACACCATTTTTTTTTTTTTTGTTTACTGCTGTAACTGCAGGACTTACAATGGTGCTTGGATTGTAGTAGACAATAAATATTTTTAAATGAATACATAAATACATAAACTTGTATCCTCCTTCCTTATATCATTAACCACAGTCTCTCCTTAGAAGTAACCATAATCCTATATTTGGGGTTTATTATTCACTTGAATGTTTATGATTTTTCAAATATGTATTACCAAATTATATTTTGTTTACTTTTGCCTTTTTTGGGATATGTATGTAATGGAATCATAATATATAGGCTATTGTGATTTATGTCTTTTATGTAATATTAGATTGTAAGATTTACCTATGTGTACCTGTATTCTGTTCCTCATTATTGGTGAATTGTATTTTATTGAATGAATGTGCTGTAATTTATTTATCCTTTCTCCTTTCAGTGGATGTTTATCATTTCTGTTTTTATAAATATAGCTGCTATGACACCATTCCTGACTTGCTTGCTGGTAAAAATGTGCATGAGTTTCTGTAGGATATAAACCTGGGATTGGAACTCTTATTACATTTTCATTTACAATGTCCAATGGTCAGCCCATAAGGCAGAACTGAAATGTTCCTTTTGTCTACACTACACTAGGGTCAGTGGAAGTGCTGTCCAAAATATTTTTCCAGAAAGAGGAAGGGTAGGTAGGTAAGCAGAGACCAGCCTGGTGAGGTTAGCAGATATCTCAGGCCTTTAGTCAAAGTGGGCTGTAATTAGGAAAGTTCACATTCTAAAATTGCCTTTATTATTTCTCTTCTTCTTCTCTTCTTTTACCGTTATTTTTCTAAGTGGTGTGTTTTATTGAACTCATATCTAATGAACTAAATATTGATGACTTTCTTCAGTCTTAAACATTGATTATAAATTTTATTAATTAGATTATTTTGAACAATTTAAACTGCATTTTAAATTGTAATATGGATGAAAATTTCTGTTTCATAAAGTCTCTTTTCAAGAATACCTCTTATTTATTCAGGTTTTCATGTTGTATATCTAATATTTATTTTCCAATCACATGATAAAATTACTATAATTATAATTGTCATCTCATTTATCCAAATATACCTTTATGCCTTTCAAAAATCATTCCTGTCTTTGAGGTGCTTCCTTATCTGTAGCAATCTGCACTCTGCCTTACTATACCATCTACTATGTTGTGTTACAGTTCCTTGCTTCCTGTATTTCTTCTGTATTAGATAGTAAATTTCTTAGAGGCAAGAATAATATATTGATTATCACAATGTCCCCAGAACCTAATCCTTTGCGAGGTTTGTAAGGCTAAGTGCTAGGAGTTGAGTTGAATACATCTATCTAATCTCAACCTTCAATTTTATAACGTGATTAGTCATGGATTATGAACCAGCACTTTGGAGGCAGACTTACCTAGGATGGAATCTGGCATTCCCATTTATGACATGAGTGGTCTTGAACAAGTTTAATTTTCCTGAACATCAGTTTCCTCTACTATGATATACAGATGATACAGAGCTACTTGGCAGGGTTTGGAGGAAGATTAAATGAGATGATATATATGAAATGGCCTTGCACATGAAGTGCCTAAATACATGTCCTTCTGATTTTATTTGAATGGCTTGCATTAGTTTCAGAAGTCAAAAAAAGAGAGAAAAGGATGAAGACACTTGTAAAAACAAACAAACAAAAAAAAACTTCTGCTGCTTCTCCTTATTTTATGAATGAGGATAGGGACACATTCTTTACCCAAGGAAATGAAAATTTTAGCCAAAGGGATGATGTTCTTAGCATTTGGCCCATTTATATATGGGAAGTGAGCTATTTTCCTGTGGAACTGGCGGTCCGGCTAATCCTGGTTTGATAGGCAGACTCCTGCTGGCTTTCCAGTCAAGGTAGAAAAGCAAGATCTTTTGGGGGAGAAAAGATAGCCAGCTGCTGGGTTTACATATAAGCCGAATTTTTTTAGTGATTTCTGCAGTACTTGGGACATGAATAAAGGCTAATATTTGTGTCTTAGAGGTAAAGTGCTTGTCAAGTATAGCCTAAGCAAAAATATTCTTTGCTCTTGCCCTTGCCAGGGCTGATCCCTGGTTATTGATGGGAAGATAACATTTCATGCTTTTTTGGATTCTGATAACTATGCTGAGCTTGATAGAGCCATGTATGTAGAAAGTAAGAGAGTAGCAGAAAGATAATAGTGTAATGGAAACTATGTTGGATTTGGAGCCAGATAGTCCTGGACTTGTTGTCAAATCACTTTGGACTTTACCTGTCTGAATGTGAGTTTCTTCATTTGATGTAATAATGACCAAAAAAAAATGTTTCTCAGAGTTGTTTTGACGTGTAGAAATCACCCAACACAACAAACAGGCTGCCATTAAGACTTATTTTCCTTCCTTCCTTAGTAAGGGAGAAGTGCTCAGAAAAAAAAAAAATATGGCTACATTCCTGTGGATGAGAATATGGGGAATTATCATCTACCTGAGGCAGATTAACCCAGGACATCATTTTTTTTAATGCTTAGACATAGGGTATAGGAGAGAAAAATAATTTGACTTTTGATTAGTAAGAACCATATTTTATTTGTTTAAACTTGAATTAATTACTACAGGAGACTCAGAATTTCACTTCTATTAAGGTTTTAGGATTGGCTTTCTGACCCTCTCCTTCATATCCATCTGAAAGGACTCAGATACAGATCTTCTTAGAGATAAGAAGTTTAGACTAGATGACTCCTAAAGCTGCATCCTATCCTAAAGACCCTATGGGTATTTTAATGGCCAAGTGTTGAGATGGTAGCCTGAGAAATTTCCAGCATCACTGTGTGTCATTTCCCAACAAGAACCTCAGGTGTAAGGATTTTGCTACTTTATATTGCAGAATGGAGGTGAGGGGATGTCTACATGACCTAGAGAGATGACTAAGGAAAGTGAGGGAATGGCGGGGGAGAAGACCAAAGAAGGCTGGTATGATAACACTAATCATGATCCCTCACTTGTGTATTCATTTTAAAGGCTTTTTATCTTTTTATATAATTTATACTGCCACTCACAATAGAGTTCAGTAGGATGGGCAATACTATTCCTATTTACAGGTGAAAGTGAGGCTTAGAGAACTAGGGCAAAGGATACCAAACTGCTTTCTTGCTTAGTCTCTTTTGGCCATAGATCTCCCTTTGGATAAGGTAAGGCCATATAGCTGGGTTGATACTATTTAATTGATCTAAAATTGTTGCCTGACCACCATTTTAAGTTATATACCTTAACCTCAGCACTCAGGTTTCTGTCTTCATCTATCCCTCATGTAAATATAGCCCATGAGACTGGCTGACCCCAGAGAACTTCTTGAATTCCTTAGCAGGATCTAAAAAGTCTTGTCCACATGACAGGAAACCCCACAGACATCATCACTAGAAGTAGCAGAAAAATCAGCTTCACACTGACTCAATGAAGCAAGAAATAATCTTGTTTTCTAAGTAATAATAATTTACACAGGTAAATTTGCTCCTAAAGACCTCAGACTTCTATCCTTTTATTTCTGCTAGGCACTGACATGTGTTGCATTGTTTCTTCTGTGTCTTTCCAGTTTGGAGACTTCCAGGGACCATGTCCTACCCATTGACTATTACTTTCCGCCCCAGAAGACCTGCCTGATCTGTGGTGATGAAGCTTCTGGCTGTCACTATGGAGCTCTCACTTGTGGAAGCTGCAAAGTGTTCTTTAAAAGAGCCGCTGAAGGTAAGGGGTCTTGCACACTCACTTCTACCTCCCTTTCTTCTTTATCTTATATAGAGATACACCAATCTTCCAGAGCCCAGGATTTTATCATTTCAAAGTTAAGGTCACTGGTGGGACCCTCTCAAAGAACCTAAGAGCCTAAAGAAAGAAGTTTTCATACTTTCTGGTCCCCTGGCTTCAGCAGCCTTGGTAGTACAGGCAATGTATTCAGTGAAGGTGGTCCCATCTGGTGCTTACAGCTTGGAAGGGTCCTACAAATAAAAGAAAATTAATTATTTGAAAAGATTTAATTTCTTCCCTGTTTGTGTTCCACTTTGTTGCATAGTGATGGAAAAATTGTCTTTATTAGAGAAGTCAGAAGTGGAGAAACCCCAACTGAGTCCTTAACCCATTCTCTGTAGTGAATATGGGAATGTTCCTTCAAAAAGTCTCCCTGGCCTCAGCCCCAGAAACAAGCAGACCATCAGTCTGTGCACGTGCTCCCTTCTGCTGCTGCCTTTTTGAGACCTCTTTGAATTAATAGCCCCTAGATAAGTAGGGATCCAGAGTGATGAAACACTTTTGTTCTTTCCATAGACTTGCCTTCAGGATCTGTCCATTGGTCCAGCACCCCAAGCTAAGTTTCATCTTATATTTGGCTCAAGCCCTGACTTCTTAGTCTTATTTAGCTTAGAACAGTTCATGTCTGATCCGCTACCAGAGGTGCTCAGCCTACATCCTACAGCAAGAACTCCCATTTCCAGACCTCCTATATATGCTAGTGACTCCTTCCTTCCCAATCAACCTGGGCTTAAACCTCCTATTCATCCACTGCCTTCCCCATCCTGTCCTAAGAGCTTGTTTTCACAAAGGGACACTGATAAACAGCCCACAGACAGACATAGTCTGCTCTGGGGGCAGACCCAGTTGCCAAACACCAGTATCTACTCCTGCCTTCACTTTCCACAAAGGAAATACTTCCTTCCAAGACCTATCCTTCTCTTTCTTTAGCCTAGAAATATTGAGTTCCAAGTCAGAACCCAAACAGGCAGCCTTTCCTTATGTAAGGGCTATAAACCCTGAGGACACTCTTAAAAGTGGCAGGTATATAAGCCATACCTTTCACCAGAAATGTTATAGAACCCACCAGAGGACAACAGAAGCATCAGAGAGCTTTTGGCATCTAGACAAAAGGTGCAAAGCAGGTGCCTTTTACTAGTTTTTGCACTGGTAGCCATTTGGAATGATTATTGTCTTCTCATCATTTTAGCAAGGTGGCAGGAATACTTATAAAACAGAAAGTCATTATTTTGTTTTCTTCCAGTCCCCAAAGCAACAACGAGACAGCTAGAATTTAGTATTACTGAAAACATGCTGCGTGTTCCTTCCATACCCCCAAGTGGCCTATTGCTACTGCTTGTACTGGGATAGTTTGATGTGCAGGGCCCCAGTACCTAGACCTAGGCAGTTTGGAAAGAAACACAGAGAGCAGTACCTGCCTTTCTTAAGAGTACTTACACAAGGATAGCTGTAAGATAAGAAAGCAAGGAATAGCCCCCAACGACTTCAGATCATCTCACCCCAACTTCCCCAGTGGATTCTGCTTCCTCCCTCTACCCCATCATCCAGTAGGCCTTGTCTGTAAAGCAGAGAATAAACCAGGGCACCTATCTAGAGACTGTGTGTCAGAAAGCCCAGACAGCACAGTAATAGCAGTCATATCAGATGGGGAAAGAGTTCAAATAAGCAACTGAACAAGCAAATACAAGTCAAATAGATTAGATTGTATTTGATGCTGCCTCTGGTTTTACAGATCTGGGTCACAATACTGTTATTTTTGGAAAACAGGGAAAGTAATCAAACATTGTAAAAGGGAATATTTTGCTGTCATAACATATTCCACATGGAAGCTTTGTTCAGAAGTTAGAGCTGAAGGAGGAAGGAAGGCAGAATGGCAGCTGGCAGGGATTCCTGGGAGGAGCTGTGCTATGATGTGTATCTTGGACTATTTGAGAACAAGGAAGCAGAGAGGGGTAATCACTCAACTTGCAGAACACTTGGAAATCCAGCAAGGTCTTAAAATGCTCTAGACCTTAGAATAATTTAAGTTATGGAAACTTGGTAATATTTTCTTTGAGAAAATGAGCCTCCGTGGGCTCATGGGGCCAAATACTCTTGACTCTTTGGCATACAAAAAAATCACAAATGGATTTCTTACAAAGCTGTGGAGCCCCTTGGTTCCTTTGGAATATGAACCCCAGGTTCCAGTCCTGAGCCCTTTGAGGGATAGGAGAAGATGGTATAAACACACACACACACAGAAAAGAAAGCAAAAAATGGCATTTTCTTTCTTCCTCCCATCTGGAAAACTTGGTGACTTGAGTTTACTACTGTCATTATCTCTGTTTGAAGGCGGGGGGCTGTCTTATTATCCACAGGAAACATTTATTGATTCCGATTTTTCCCCACTTTTACAATGTGTCCTTATTGCCCAAATGGCCTTTATGAAAGTGATTCTGAATCTGCTTTATTAAAACTTGGAATTCCACCTGTCTTGGAGAAAGTGGAGCACAAATCTTTCTTTTCCTCATTTGTTTGTTGTTGTCAGTTAAGTCAGACTGAGTGTTCAGAGTGTTGATTACCACTCTATTCATGGTTTCAGAAATCTCTGGACTGGGCACAGGTACAAGACTTAAAAGCCTGGCATGTCAGACAGAAATCCATTTCTAGCTTTGGTAGATCATAAAGCATGAGGCTTTAATGCTGTCGTTGGTGCAAGGCTCAGCACAGAGTCAGTTGTAATCTACCCAGGTTTTCCTATTGAGGAGGAAGAGAGAGCCTCATATTTTCTCATTGTCAGTAATTCTGGGAGTTTGGGGTGAGGATTAGGCTAGTCAGGGAAGCATCTTCATATTTTGAGATTAAAAAAAAATAATGGTGGTAGTCCATGGGGCTAAAATCACTAAAAGATTTTTGGTTGTTGAAAGCTCAGTGAAAGTGTGTGTGTGTGTGTGTGTGTGTGTGCACATGTGCATATACACACACACATGCAGTTGGGGGAAGATCTGTGGACTAGAAACAGGTATAAGGAGTGGGGTGGTGTGATGAACAGCGAGGTTACAGGGGAAGGCATACTGAATGCTATCTAAAAGGCCAGGAAGTCAAAGGAAGGTGATGCCCATATACAGGAGTAGAAGCTCAGAGGAGTTTTAGTTGTCTGGCTTTGGATAATTAATTTTCCTCTTTGGACTTCAATTTTCTCTGTAAAATAAGGGACTTAAACTAGATATTTTTAATATACCCTTCCAGCGTAGATGTTTATGACGATTCTACAAATTCAAAGCATCGTCACTATCAAAACTATTATTGGACCAAACAAACATGCATTTATACCTATATGCACTTTTGGTTTTGCCTTCCTAACAGATAGTGAACCCTATCTCCCATTCTTTTAAAAATCAATTTTTAGATGATAGAGCCATCTGGGAAAGTGCACTATGGATGGGCTAGGTTAAAATTCAGGACTCTGAGATTCCTCCTTCCTCCAGCATTGTGACCATAGTTGGTTAACTTCCTTTCTTTTCCATTTTCTCATCTGGAAAATCAGGATATAAATCCCCATCTTTACCACATCATGTTTCAAAGAGGGTTAATTAGTTCATTATGTACACTGTGTGCTCAAGAATTTACTATTTTTCAGACATTTTCTAGTAAAACATTGGAGATTGTACATCCATTTGTTTTGTACACATGGAGTGCTCTTTGGTACACATCATAAAATTGAAACTGTAGTTTACATTCTGGACTCAAAGAATTACACCATCCTCGGTGATGTTTACAATATGTCCCCATTTAGTATTCCTGGCAAATTTTATATAAGTGTGGCTTTGATTCCGTCTCTCACCCCAGGTTTTTGTGAGGGAAGAAATGTAAGTGAACCCTCATTGAACTCTTTCTGTCCTTTAAATCCACTCTTTCCCACCTCAACTCATGTGGAATTGAAAGTTAACTTCTTGTTTGGAGACTTGCAGAGAGTTTTTTTGTGCTTTTCAGTGTCCTCTTGACTCCCTCGCTTTTTCAGTAACATTTCCCCGGGGCAAATTAGCTATGTTAGAAGGATCTGCTTGCAGCGTCACCAGAGCCTTGATCAGGTATCTTTGGCCAAGGAGTTGACTGATCCTGATTGCACTGATCCTGGATATCTTCTCACAAAGTTCCTCTTATCTTTTATCTGTCTCTGGTTTTTCTAAATGTCAAAGCCAGGCTTTAGATCTGAGGTCAGCTTTTTCTATAAAGGACCAGGTAGTAAATATTTTGGGCTTTGTAGGCCATATGACCTGTGACTGGACTATTCAACTCTGCATTTGTAGCCTGAAAGCAGTCCTAGACAATATGTAAGCTAATGGGTGTGGCTGTATTACAATAAAATTTTATGGGCACTGAAATTGAAATTCATTTAATTTTCACATGCCATTCAGTACTATTTTTGTTTTGATTTTTTTCAGGCATTTAAAATCTAAAAATGATCCTCAGCTCTTAAGCCACACAAAAACAAGTGGCACAGTGGATTTGGCTTGTGGACTGTAATTTTTGACTCTTGCTTTAGATGGTCACTTATGTGCTTGCAAATCTGCATACTAAATTTAACTCTTTCCAATGTTCTAGTATTTTATTAACTCTCTAGTTCATCTAATTTTAAACATTCTTCTGAGTGGCCAGAGTTTGCACATCTTGGTTTTCCAAAATGCCAGATCTGGTGGCCTCTAGGTATTGAGCATTTTTACGAAACAGGAAAAAAGTAAGTTAATCTAGGAATGCTAGAAGAGAATACATTTTTTTCTAATGATCTAGTAGATCACTCTCCTTTGCAATACCCAGAGAAATTGAAAATATTTCATATGTTTTCTAGACTTTGGCACCATAAACATGTGGATGACTATGAAATCTACATGAATGAGTTTTGCTGGATGCCACATATACCACAGATGGTAAAGAGGAAGGACTTTGGAGACTTTCTGGTACTAAGTGTTATGGAAAAACTTTCTGTCTGATAGAAAACAGGGCCAAGGTGGTCAGCTGAGTTATGGATCTGCCATATATTTCCCCATGATTCTTTGTCTTTACACATTTGCTGGCATAATTCTTGCTGTCCCCACAAGACTAGACCACAGGCCTTCAGAATAAATAATTTAGCTCTATAACCCATTGCAGTTGATACCCACTTGCATCTCTCATTAGTGCCCAATTTAGGAGGCAGGTCAAGAATTTGCCATTGCTGCTATACAGTGCCCTGTGCCTGCTTATTTATAGCATGTACATTTTATGAAAGCAATGATTAACAGGAAGTTATGTCACTTCCAAAATCTTCCTAGTCCATTGCATGCTTCCACTTTGTGTTACTATTTCCCAATCTGTTACATTTTTAAAGCCCATGTATTGAAGCTAGAACATTTTTTCAGTCCTCCACAGAATCTCTTGGTAATTGTGAAACTATGTGTAGTAGATTTTTGCATTTGGCTGCTATTGCAAAGGCAAACGTTAGAACCACTTTTTCTTCAAAGGTAGGAGTTATTTATTACTTCTATGGGCTGTAGTCCCATAGCAAGAAACACACTATCCTTCAAGATGACCAAAATCTGTGATGAGCCATTATTTCAGAAAACAGTCTCTTCAGTTATAATAGCTATGTGTGCATACTTCTGGAACCTATCGTTCAGGTGTTTTCATGCTCCTTTTCATGGCTAGGCAGCTGCTTTCAGCATTCCAAGTAGGCAGGTGTGCAGAAGAGGGTACAGAAGAGGAAACTTCCTCCTATACAAAAGAGAAAACTGAGGGGCACCTGGGTGGCTCAGTCAGCTGAGCTTCTGACTTTGGCTCAGGTCATGATCTCATGGTTCCTGAATTTGCACCCGAGATTAGGCTCTCTTCTGTCAGCACAGAGCCCACATTGGATGCTCTGTCCTCCTCTCTCTCTGCCTCTCCCCTGTTTGCACTCTCTCTCAAAAATGAATTTAAAAAAGAATAAACTGATATTTAGAGGTAAATGTCTCTTTATAAAGGGAATAAAGATTAGAATTCTAAGTCCCTTTGCTTCCAGTCTTTGTTGCTATTCCTGAGGCACCCCAGTGGAATCACCATAGCCTCCTGACAGACCAGTGCCTAGAACGGGCCTGGTAGTAATCTGCTCATTCATTCAGCCAGTAAACATTTACAGGGTGCTTACTACATGTGGGGTGTTGGGATCACATACTCAAGGTACAGAGCTTGCCTCAAGGAGCTTGGTGATCATAATCCTGGACATCTTTAAATCTCTTCAGTGAATGCAGGGCCACTATATCCACTGCCCATTTGAACTTCAAAACCATCTGAGACAGAAGGCAAAGTTATCCTTCTCATTTTCCACATAAGCAAACTGAGGCTTTGACAGTTAATCAACATGTAGTAAATGGAATAGCTGGAATTTGAACCCAGGTGTTCTGAGTTCAAAGGTAACAGTCACTCTGCTATAGTATAGCTTCCCCTCAAATATATAAACATACTAACCCCAAGTAGAAAGAAAGGGTTGTTATGTCTAGGAAAATAAGAAAGCCAACAGTGAAGAGATGACAGAAGTTAAGAAAGGCATAAGTACTGTGGGGAGAAACCAAGGAGACACTGAGTAACACTAATTTGAGGGAGCTTGTCTTCCTAAGAAAGCCCCAAATATTTAAAAGAGTTGGTGGTGAAAAGAGCAGTTTCTTCATTAGGTAGAGCTGGGGACATGTGAGCCATAGTCCTTCCACCACCTCCTACTCTTCATAGGGAAAATTCTGATTCTGATAAAACCAGCATTAATAGCTCTTCATTCACTCTCATCACACATACACAGTACAGAAAGCATAATTTAACACCTTTTATCAAGAGAATTTTGCTCATTACCAAGCTAACGGAAAAGGTCAGAGACAAAGCATATACGTACAAATGGTAGATCCCTGGTTCCTTGACCCTTGGCTTTGAGCCTTCTCAAAGTGTACCACAGAATGTTTTCCATGGGGCCAGGAGCAAGAGAAATTTATTTTCCTCCTCTTTGATGTCAAAAGCAGAAAATACTGTATTTTAGGACAGAGGTTAAAAGCCACAAAGTCTTATCCTCTATCAGTGTTTTAAAATTTTGATCTTCCTTTTTCTCCTGGGATGCATCATAACATGGATGGACCTTGATTTCATTGTGGTATCTGCTTGTGTGCCCTGGAGAATGGGCCTCTCACAGTTCTATAAGTTAGATATAAATACATTCCTACAGCTCCATGGTACAAGCTCTTTCACTTTCTGGACAGCTAACTCAGCCATGAGCTGTTTAATAAAAAGACTTAAAAGATTTGCAGTGCTTGGAATCACAGGTTCTGAAAATGCTAATCTGTTGAACCTTGAAGAAAAGAAACTTAGAAACCTAAAAATCTGGCCAAGATATTTTATGGATAAGGAAACTGAGGCTCAGAGAGAGGAAATGACTCTTCCAGGTTCACAGAACCTATAACTGGCAGATATTAGGGCTTCCTAGAGATTTCTTTTTTCTTGCCTGAGGGGCTCCTCCAGCCTCAAAGCCAATTAGCTGAGCCACAGAGATTGTTACCTTGAAACACTCAAGAATTATGTGAGGCAGAATAATAAACATTTAGAACAGCCCTTGGCTTGCAGAAAGTACTTGGCTTTTGTGAGTCCCTTCTACTTCTGTAACTTTATGTTTTTCCCTTTAGCAGGGGAATGATTAATGTTAGTCTATGATAGAAGGGCTCTATGAGACATTTTATGGTATGAAAACTCTTGCAAGGTTTTGTGTGTATAAATGTGTATGGATTTTTTAGGGAGTGTTTCATAACTTTCATGTGATTTTGAGAGGTCATATAACACAGAAAAGACTATGGACCACTAGTCTAGTCTAGTGTTTGATAAGGAATTTATGGACCCTCAGAGGAGTATCCTAACTACAGAGATACCCAAAATGGCTGAAGACTGACAATTTCCCCACATGGTGTCCATTTATTCATAGGTACTTACTTAATGTGTATGCCAGACCTCTACCAGGGACTTAGATAAGAGATAGTAAAAAAAGTTATTTATTGGGCACTCAGTATACCCAATATTGCTTTACAGACATTTTCTCATTCAATCCTCACAACAACCCTATGATATAGGTATTATTATTGCCCCCACTTTGCAAGAGGAACCAAGGCACAGAAGAGTTAAAGTGACTTGCCCAAGGTCATGCAACTAGTTAGTGGCTGTGGAGTGAATATGACAGCGTTCTCAACATAACAGAGTGAGGTAAGTGCTGTACTAGAAGTAAGTACTCAATCCTCTGTGCATACGGAATAAGAGAATGAGTTATTTTTACCTGGAAAGTTTGAGAAAGCTTCACAGAAAAGTTAAGGGTTGATTTAGGTCTTGAGAGATGCATAATAATTTGCTAGATGCAAAAAAGGTAGGAAGGGAACTTCAGGAAGAGGGAAAAGAGAAACGAAAGGCAAGGCTGCATGAAAGCTAGGGGCTTGTTTGAGGAATATTATGGAGTGCAGAAGGGGGTGAGTTCCCCTTATCACATGCAGCAGGTCCCTTGACCAGCCTTCAGTCAGCCTTTTGTGCCTGCCCCACCCCATGCCGAACTGTGCATTCCTGTCCTACTCTAATCTCTTGGCTTTTTGGAAGCAGGCTGTTGTCTAGGTGGTGAAACAAGAGCACCAAAAGGGTTCTGGTTCTGTCATTGTCTCACCATGTGGCCTTAGGCATGTCTCATTCTGTCTTTGCCCCTAGAAATTTCCATCTGAATAATAAAGTGGTTGGACTATATGGTTTTGAAGAATTCAGCAGTAAATCTGTAACAGTCTAAATATCAATAAATCTCTGAAATTTTATGGATACTCCAGATGTATCTATTTGCCAGTGGTTCACTTTATATGCATCAGCCATGGGAAATAGGCAGACCCAAGTTCAGTCCCAAGTCTTCTCTGTGCTTCTGTGAGGAGAGTAATAGCTCAAATGGCTATTGTAAGAACTAAATGATGTGTAACACAGCTCCTGGTGCCCAGTAAGTTTTGGTTCCTTGGTTCCTTCTGGAGTGAAGCCTTAATCATTGGCACACATATACTTATGGTGTCCCCAGGGTCAGCAGAAAGGGAAGATGGGAAATGGTATTTGTGTTAGTCCCTGATTAATGTAAGGTTCTCAGACACACACACACACACACACACACACACACACACACACACACACATCTTTTCAGTGTTAATTAAGGGTCAGTAGTATTTGTATAAGAATATATCAAAAGTCAGCCTCTTCCTTTTCCTTCTTTGCCTCTCTGGGCACTGTGTGTAACACTCCCCAGACAGCACAACAAACACATGTTTTATTGCTTTTCCTGGATTCCAGGCTTTGGACTTGAAGGTGTTAGAGCTATCTGTGTGTCTTCATCCTCAAGACTTGTCTGACCTCCCTGGTAAATTCAGGTCCATAGCCACAGGCCAGGGGGGGGAAAAGGTCATAAATCTGAGCCAGCACCTGTGTAAATACATTTTAAGGCTTCTTTTCCTGAATACAGATGGATGTTTTTTGAAACCAAACCAGGTTATCTTTTATATAGAGTTTTGCTTTGTATATCATTGGTGTTTTGGACTTCTTGTAGGAGTGTGGTTTGGTTGTAGTGTTACTGTTTGTTCATTTGTTTTGGGGGGTAAGAGGCATTTCTTTCAAAAACAGGATAATGTCTTGGTATGAGCTATGACTCCACTGTGTTTAAAATAGAACACTAGTGATATACTGGAATTCATTCTGCTTCCCATAGATTGGCTGTACATCCCTCTACCCCCATTCACTCTCCAATGTAGATCCTTTTAAAAATGAGCCAGCCAAATCTAATGTGTAGCATACTGCTTATCTCTGACTCCTACCTGAATCACCTTCATATATTGTCCAAAATTCTATGTGTGGGGGAGATGGTTAATACCCTGCCGAGGGCCCCTAGGACCCATTAGTAGGTGGGTATCCAGTTATTTAGGTCCCTTAGTTCTGCTAGGCTTCTGAATACAGACGGGGTTGGTCCTTTATCTGCATTTGACAGGGCTCCTGCTTCCCACTGTCCTACAAGGGCCTCTTCGTCCACACTATCTGTGTAGCCTCCATGACTCCCCAGAAACTCCTCTGTAGCCCATGTTACTTAGAAAACATTCTTCTTTGTTGTTTTTGCAACTTGATGAGGACTAGCCAGCAAATTTAGGTTCATATTATGGTTACATTGGAGCAGAAATAGATGTAGAAAACAAAAAATATATGGAATGATTTCTCATCTACCTAAGAGCTCTACAAAGATACTAGAATGCTCTCTACCTAGAATCCCTATTGATATAGGGGTAAAATACTTGATTTACATACATTTGTTAACTGTGTACCCATGGGAAAATGACATCTCCTCCCTGAAATTTAATTTTCTCACCTATAAAATGGAGATAATGATGACCACTCCCAGAGAAGTTATAAGAATTACATGACATAAGGCAACTGGAAGTTTCCTTGCATAGTGCCAGACTTTCAAAAATAAAGTGATCTAGACAATGTGGACAATGCCTCCTGTTGCATGAATGAGAAATCAGCCCTATATCAAATTATAGAATATTTCCAGGGGTCCCATGATTTCACTGTTAGAAATGCTAGTGTGAATTAAATAATTCACCTGTTGCTATTTACATATATAATTTGATAGTAATTATTTTCATACAGATGGCGTATTTCACACGATTCAAAATATGACAGTTTTGTAGATGTGTAAACCCCTCAGTACCAAAAACCCAAAAGGAATTAGCTAGAGCAATGGTAAGCAGCACAGAGCTCCCTGGACCCTGTCTCCTAGTTACAGGGAACTAGATTTTAGCATTTGTATTCTCATAGTCTAGTGGCAAGGAAGAAGGTATGGAGGTGAATAGCTTTTATTCATTCATTTTTTTCAACAAGTATTATTTCAGGCCCTGTGTAGACCCAGAGATGAGTGTGAGTTGACCCTGTTGTCAGGGAGCTTCTAGCCTGGTGGACATGCCCTCCGAAGTCAGCTATGGTTTTAATACTGCACAGAATATCTAAGTACAGCAGAAGCAGTGTGATGGACAGGTGAGAAAAAAGTCTACAGGGATAGCACCCCTGCTCTGTGCCCAAAGACAACCCTGATCAAGGCCAGCACAGTTTGAGGGGCCTACCCCCATAAGCAGTTCTGGAAGCCTTATCAACAACAGAAAACAATAATAATGATGATAATCATAGCAGTTCATATTTACTGAACATTTTCTCTGTGTTAAGCACTACACCACTAAGTGCTTACGTAATCTTTACAATACCCCTATGAGGTAGTAGATACTTGCAAATAAAGAAACTGAGGCACAGAGGACTAAGAAAGCAGTAAGGTAACTAATTCATCTCAGTTCAACATACATTCAGTTTCTATTATATGTCAGGCCTTGTGCTAAGAGCTGGGGAGAGAGTGATGAGTAAAACATCTGAGTCCAGCAGAAGCAGCAAATCAGCACACAGTGAGGCAAGCATATTCCAGGCATTCTGCTTGATACTGGAAACTCAGTGATGAATGAGACACAGTCCTTTTCAAAGATCTCGAAGTTTAGTGGGGGATAACAATGCAGAAACAAACATTAAATACTGCTCTAATAAGTGTCCTAAAAGAGGTAAGTAAAACATGGAACAGATTATGCAACTGATTGGTTTAAATCAAAGGCCAGAAGAAACAATGTTATTAAGAATTATGGAGAAACTAATTGATTTAAATCAAAGCCCCCCCAAAAAATGTTAATGTAATTTTATTTTAGCTTGGTCATTTGTGTTCAGTTTTTCATTCTATTCCTAAAATGGATGATCAGTATTTGTTTTGCACCCAAATATATTAAAGCACTGAAGGAGGCTGTGCTTGCAATATAGTTAAACTATTCTGTTATCCTATTGCATGCCCACACTTTCTTCTTCCTCACCTTTACTCAGGCTACTCCCTCTGCTACAAGTGCTTTTTCTCCACATCTCAGTATCCTTCAAGGTCTCATTTAAATGCCTCCTCCATGAGGCTTCCACTCCATCAAAAGACAGCCCACCCTTCTGTGTTCCCACAGCACTTCATGACTCCCTCTCTTGTGGTTCTTTCCATTTCTTGCTTTACCTCAGCAATGTACTTACCCATATTTTTCCCTCTGCTGAACTGATTTCCTTAGTGGAAAGTTCACTTTGATGAAACCATGATTTTATTGTAGATGCATTGGAAACCTCTTTTGGATTAAATTGTGCCTCATGGATGTCACCCTACAATGTTAAACATGTGAAATTACATCATCTGTCTGGAGATTTATATTTTCTACTAATGGCTTTTTAAATGCCCACCACCTTCACACAACAACTGACCAAAATATTTGTCATTATTTTAGGTCTTGCCTTCATGCTTGCATAATTGGTAGTTTTTTTTTTCTTATGCATCTATTGTTAGATATTTAGATTGCTTACATGTACTTAGGTTGTATTCATGCACATTATTTTTTTTCTTTTTAAAATTTCCTTAGGATCCATTTCTACCAGTGGTGTGGTAGACACATTTATCTGAGTCAAAAGCAGGCATTGGGGGTGGGAGCATATAATGGGAAGGTATTTAGGAACGGTAGACACATTGAAGGAATTGGAAGGAGGTAGGTGGCTATATATACATCCAAAATCATGTGTTATGTATTAGGAATTTATTAAAGTCCCCTCTGTTTGAAAGTATCTTGCCATGTATGATCTGTCACAGTGTCTGATACCCCCCACCATATGTGGAATTGTTTTGGAAGACTTGACTTTCTGGGACACATTCAACAATTCTCAGAAAATACTATTGGGAATTAGGTTGTCAGTATATCCATTGGCAGGACTCTGAAGGCACAAAACACCAGTCTCATAAATTTTGAAAGGCATAGGGGATTCAGAACAGGTTCTGTTATGTTACCTGAAATAAGAAGGCTTAGATTAAACATCAAAGTGGCAAGCTCTGAGAAGCCAAGAGTCAAATGAAAGAATTGAGCATTTGGCAGGATGAAAGGGCAGAAGGGGAAGAGGGAAGCAGAGGAAGAGTTGTAGAGAGAGATAAACATGTTTCACTTAACAGGACTTGGAATTGTGTTAGGTTTGTGCGTAAAACAGTAGCAATGAGATCACTTTATATGAGGGATAAATGAATGAGTTCTGAGAAAACCCAACAGCTGACTTCATATAAAATTGTAGGGATGGGGCGCCTGGGTGGCTCAGTCGGTTAAGCGGCTGACTTCGGCTCAGGTCATGATCTCGCGGTCCGTGAGTTCGAGCCCCGCGTCGGGCTCTGTGCTGACGGCTCAGAGCCTGGAGCCTGCTTCCGATTCTGTGTCTCCCTCTCTCTGACCTTCCCCCGTTCATACTCTGTCCTCTCTCTGTCTCAAAAATAAATAAACGTTAAAAAAATTTTTTTTAAAAATTGTAGGGGTGATGGCATGAGGGGACATCCAAGTCAAAATTAGTGTCAATGAACATTAGAAAACCATGAGGACTTTGGACATGAGAAAACCAGCAGGGCAGAACTCAGGACAGCATGGCAGACTGAGCACATAGAAGTAAATTCACACCAACCATCACACAGGATTACAACTACTAATGTGTGATAGAGGCCAGCTTGGTACATTTGAGGAATTAGAGTGAGGCAGGTGGCTGTATTAACTTATTGGTTGACTTCACTGGCATGCTTTGGGGGTTGCGGCTTCCAGATACTCCAGTTTTCTTGTTTAGGTGGAGACTGCAAAATCTAATGAAGAGCTGTAAATTCCACATGGAAAAAGGCTCCCCAAGTTACAGTAGAACATGGAACCCTCTGTATTTTGAGGATAGAGGGGCTCTGTAAGAATTAAAACTGCATTTTCTAGTTCTATCCCCCAGGCTTTTTTTTTTTTCATTTTTTCGTCCACATTGAGACTCATTTTCTCTTACTGAGTGCTACCTAGTGCTACCACCCACTGTCCTTGCCCTCTTCACCCAGAGTGTAAGTTTAGATCACATTCTTTGGGTTCCCAAAAAAAACAAAAGAGATGAGTTATTATTCATCAAAATGGATATTAGTAAATACTGAAGAAGAACAAACTGGATGTACACTATACAAAATAAAGAATCTGTTCCTTGGAACCAGAGATCAAACAATAAAGAGCTTTCTTTGGGCATTAGATCTTCCCATAAGGTGATTCTCCTTTAGCCATGTCAACTTGGCCAAATCTTTACTTATAACCATTCTTCATGTTTATTAACCCACTCACTATGCTCCCAAGGGGTCCTAGGGTAATGCCAAAAACTTAACACACATATCCAATAAGAGGAAAGTCACTTTCTACAGCAAGCCCTTATGTGATGCTGTGAGCATTTGACACCTATGATGCTAAGAACACTAGTAACTAATCTGATCCCTTTTTGGAGCAGAATGTGATTGATGTATTGCCTCAAAGAAACTCTAACTATTCTAAGAAATATAATCCAGAGTTTGGTGACTCACATCAGGGAATATGTACAGACCATAGGTCCTGCAGATAAGCCTTCCTCTGATTAGCTTCAGAGATTTTAAAGCAGCTAGGATGTGGTTGAGTAGGCCTTAGGAAATTCATTTGATTTCTCTAAGCCTTAATTTCTTCATCTATAAATTGTAGATAATACAGTGGCTGAAAAACCAAAGGAACTACTGCTTATAATATCACTGTATAAATTTCAAAGCATCAAATGAGTATTAGTTTCTATTTTCTAGGGGATCGCATTACCATTGTTCTGGAAAATCATGGCTGTTGTTAAATAAATACTTGCCTCTGACCACCCTGGAACCTTTTGTAAAGAGTTGCCTATATGGGAAACAGCCTTACTTGAAAATCACTTCATGGCTTGCATCTCCCCTTCCTTCCTCCCTTCCTCCCTTCCTTCCTTCCTTCCTTCCTTCCTTCCTTCCTTCCTTCCTTATTCTTTCTTCTTCTTATTCGTCTTCACTTGCATGTTTTCTATGTACAAGATCATCAAGCATATCTCCACCAATGTGCAGTTACATCACAATGATTACCTCTGATTCAGGGTTTCTCAAAGTGAAATTACCACCCTCCAATAGTTTATTACAAAGATAGCTTACAAATTGACAATATGTCCAACCACTTTTGCATGATACAGGGATAAGCAGATATATAATTTTATTTATGGATATACTGTCTCTCAGCAAGTGAGCAGTAGCCAGAAAATGCCCAAGAAAGGCCATGAAGAGTGCCTTCCCATTAGAGCTCAGCTTTCAGCCTCAGTTGCAAGGTTGCTAAAATCCTGTGCAGATACGTTGCAGGGTTTATAGAAAAAACAAAACTTGCTCTAAGACAAATCTCTTGATTCTTTGCCTAGTGTTTTTAATTAACAGCAGACATAGATTTTATCTGGCATTTGGCAACAGGGAAGTTTCCTAAGCTGTATGCACATTGTAGAAGTGATATTATGGGAATGAATTTATTTGTTGTAATTTATAAATACATGGGCTTTTTCAATTCCATCACCCTCAAAATTTTATGTTTTCCCCAATAGAGCAGTTTCTCTGCCTTTAATATATTTGCTTTGTGCTGAGCATTCTTGCCTAACAAATGAACCTTGTGAAACTGATTCCAAGGTCCTTTTCTTTTCTTTTTTCTCCTTATGCCCAAACTGCCAGGGTCAGTAGTGGCTGTGGTGGGCTGGCAATGAGGTGGCAGTAAGGTAAGCTTTGTCCTCTGACCTCCCGTGACCTATTCTATCCATTATTTTGGGGCTCTAAGCCAGTATTCCACAGAGCAGCCTCACCAAACTCATTGAGACTGAAGGGGAACCAAGATTTTAAACAGCCATTATGGAGGGAAGGAATGAGACTTAAAGTTTGTAAAATGATGGTGCTGTCTTTGTTGATTCTTTTCATTCCTGAAAGATATTACTCTTCATTAGGAAACTATCAAAACCTTATGATTGTCTAGGACCTGGGCTGGTTCCTTAAGAAGCACATTACAGGGAGCTCTCTTGGCCAACAAAAAAATTTAAAAATTAATCATTTATTCATTTATGCATTCAACTAATGTATATTAAGATTTTTTTTCCATTCATTCCAGTCTGGAATGACAGAAAAGAATAAGCTACATCCTTGTCTTTTTCACAATGTAATGAGGAAGATATCTATTTTTTTTTATTTTTTATTTTTTTGATGTTTATTTATTTCTGAGACAGAGAGAGACAGAGCATGAGTGGGGGAGGGGCAGAGAAAGAGGGAGACACAGAATCAGAAGCAGGCTCCAGGCTCTGAGCTGTCAGCACAGAGCCCAATGCAGGGCTCCAACTCACAAACCATGAGATCATGACCTGAGCCAAAGTCGGTCACTCAACGGACTGAGCCACTCAGGCGCCCCTATCTATTAATTTTTTTTAAGTTTATTTACTTATTTTGAGAGAGAAGGAGAGAGAGCATGAGAGGGGGAAGGGCAGAGAGAGGGAAAGAATCCCAAGCAGGCTCCATGCTGTCAGTGCAGAGCCCTATGCCAGGCTTGATCTCATGAACTGTGAGATCATGACCTGAGCCAAGATCAAGAGTCTGACGCTTAACTGACTGAGCCACCCAGGTGCCCCCTATTCTTTCACTTTATAATGATCTATTACATTTTATGCACTGCTGGATGTTTTAATATGGTAATGACACAATGGAGTGATAGAAAAGTGAAGAGAGGGTGGGGAAGAACTGAGTGTGGATTTGCCTACTCTCAAGGTTCCATTTTGAAATACTGGGAATGCAGTTTCAAAGGACTATTTTGCAATCTCACTCCATGGCACTGCAGATAATAGAATCTTGCTGTCACATGCGAAAAGAAAATGGGTGACAGAATACAATGAATAAGATTAGAAATTGGGAAGAGTTAGAGTTCATTTCCTTTTAGAAAAGAGTCTTCTTTCTACATGCATCATGGCAAAAGTAAAACCACCACTGAAAAAAAGAAAGCTAGCATGTGACCCCAGAGACGTCACTGAAGCTCTCTAGAATTCTGCTTCCGCAAAGATGTTAATGTTATTTGTCCTTGCTACTTCATGGGTATGTTGTGAGACCACGTATGGGAAGGGATTTACTAATGTTAACATACCTTACAAATGTATGAGATTGTTATTAGGACGTAATGTAGGTAGACCTGCCTTCATCAGTGACTTGGAGTCTTTAAAGACCGTTTCTTTTTTTTCTAATTTTGTTTAATGTTTATTTATTTTTGAGAGAGAGACAGCGCAAGCAGGGGAAGGAGAGAAGATAGAGGGAAATACATAATCCAAAGCAGGCTTCAGTCTCCAAGCTATCAGAACAGAGCCTGACGCAGGGCTCAAACCCATGAACCAGAAGATCATGGCCTGAGCTGAAGTCAAATGCTTAACCAACTGAGCCACCCAGGCACCCCTAAAGACCTTTCCATGCTTTTAAATTAAGTCATTTGTGCTACAACTTACAGTGCACTCTTGATTTCCTTTTCTGACTCCTCTCCCGTAGACTAAGAATTATTGGCAACAAAAGGCAAGCTAAGACTTTCTTTTTTTTTCTTTCTTTCCTTCCTTCCTTCCTTCCTTCCTTCCTTCCTTCCTTCCTTCCTTTCATAGATGTAGATATATCTGTATATCTCTGTCTATATAAATTTCATGTACCATAATATTCATCCTTTGTAAGCGTGCAATTCAGTTGATTTTAGTATCTTTATTTAAAAAGTCATGCAAACATCACTAATCCCAGAGAATTTTCATCACCTCGAAAAGATACCTTGTACCCATTAGCACTTACTCCCAATTCTCCCTCTTCTCAGACCCAGGCAACCACTAAAATACTTTCTGTCTCTATGGATTTATCAATTCTGAACATTTTATATAAATGGAACAACTTTATGTGGCCTTTTTATCTGGATCCTCTCTCATTTAGCATCATGTGTTCAAGGTTAAATCCATGTTTTAGTATGTATCAGTACTTCATTCAATTTTCTAGATAAATCATAATTGCTGGGTTATATGGTAATTCCATGTTTAACTTCCTGTGGGAATGATAAAGTGTTTCTATAGATACTGCATTGTTTTACATTCTCATCAGCAGTATATGAGAGCTCAAATTTCTCCACATCCTTGCCAACACATTATCTGTTACTTTATTATCAATTATTGTTATTATTATTATTATTGTTAGCCTCATCCTAGTTGGTATGAAATGGTATTTCATTGTGGTTTTACTTAGCATTTTGCTAATGGCTGACAATGTCGTGCATTTTTTCATGTGGTACATCTTCTATACATGTACATCTTCTATAGATAAATGACTATTCATAATATTTGTCCATGTTTTAATTGGATTATTCCTCTTTTTATTTTTGACTTGTATGTGTTCTTTATGACTTCTGGATACAAGTCTGTTATCAGATATATGATTTGCAAACATCTTAACCCATTATATAAGATATCTTTTTATTTTTTGGTGGTGTCCATTAAAGCACAAAATCTTTAATTTTGATGAAGTCCATTGTTATCTTTTCTTCCCCTCTTATTGCTAGCTCTGGTGTCCTATCTAAAAATCCTAATCCAAGGTTACAAAGATTTGCACCTATGGTTTCTTCTAAGAATTTTGTAGGTATAGCTGTTATATTTGGGTCTGTAATCCATTTTGAGTTGATTTTTGTGTATGATGTGAGGCGGGGCCCCAATTTCATTCTTTTACATGCAGGTATCCTGCTGTCCTAGCACCATTTGTGAAAGAATGTCTTTCTCCATAGAGTTGTCTTATTATCCTTATATATCCTTATATGAATTTCTATCTGGACTCTTAGTTACATTCTACTGAACTATATGTCTATCCTTATGCAACTACCACAGTATCTTGATTAATATATCTTTGTAGTAAGGTTAGAAATTGAGAAGTGTGAGTCCTCCAAATGTGTCCTTCATTTTCAAGATAGTTTTGGCTATTCAATGGCACTTGCAGTTCCATATAAATTTTTGAGTCACTTTGTCAATTTCAGGAAGAGTGCTAGCTGGGTATTTTGATATGTTGAATCTGTAGATCAATGTGGGTACCATTGTATGTTAACAATATTAAGTCTTTAAATTCATCAACACAAGATGTCTCTACATTTATTTAGTTGTCCGTTAGTTTCCTTCAGTTCTGTTTTATAGTTTTCAACATATAAGGCATACAGTTCTTTTGTTAAATTTACCCCTTAAATATTTGATTCTTTTTGATGCTTTTGCAGACTGAGTTTTTTTTTCTTAAATTCATTTTGGAGTATTCATTGCTATTCTTATAGAAATACAATTAATATTTATATGTTGATCTATTTACTACATTCTTGATGAATTCATTTATTAGCTCTAATAGTTATTTTGTGTATTTTTTGGAATTTTCTTTATACAAGATAATATTATCTGAGAAAAGCAAACATCTTCCTTTCAATCTGAATGCCTTTTATTTCTTTTTCTTGTCTAATTGCCCCAACTAGAACATCCACTACAATGTTGACTAGTAGTGGTGACAGCTGACGTTGTTCCTGATCTTAGGGAGGAAGCTTTCAGTCTCTCACCACCAGCTGTGGGTTTTTCATAAATATCTATTATCAGGTTGAGGAAGTTTCTATCTAGTCCTGGTATTTTT
This sequence comes from Panthera uncia, assembly GCF_023721935.1. Classification (NCBI taxonomy): domain Eukaryota; kingdom Metazoa; phylum Chordata; class Mammalia; order Carnivora; family Felidae; genus Panthera; species Panthera uncia. The sequence goes on from NC_064817.1 coordinate 51,703,811, forward strand.
ATCATGGAAGCTTGTTGGATTTTGTCAAATGCAGATCACCATCTGTTTTTTTTTTCTTTTATTCATTAATCTGCTATATTACATTGATTGATTCTTGTTTGTTGAACCAACCTTACATTCCTGGGATAAATCTCACTTGATTATGGGGTATAATCCTTTTTATATATTGCTGGATTTGATTTGCAAGTATTTTGTTCAGATTTTACCTTTATATTCATAAGAGATATTGGTCTTTAGTTTTCTTTTTGTACTATCTTATTCTTCTTTTATTATCAGGGTAATAATATTTTCATAAAATGAATTGGAAAGTATTCAATTATTTTTTTTTGGAGGTGTTTGTAAATAATTGGCATTAGTTCTTCTTTAAACATTTAGTAAAATTCCCTAGTAAAGCCATGTGTTCCTGGAACTTTCTTTGTAGGAAATTATTATTATTATTATTATTATTATTATTATTATACTGATTCAATCTCTTTACTTGTTATAGGTCTATTCAGATTTTCTACTTACTTTCTGAATTAGTTCTGGAGGTTTGTGTCTTTCTAGTAATATCTTCATTTCATCTGTGTTAGTCAATTTGTTGGCATACAATTTTTTGTAGTATTCTCTAATAATCTTTATTTCAATAAAATTAATTTCAGTTAAGATGATTCCATAAATTGTCTTTATTTCAATAGAATTGTCTCTCCTTTCATTCTTGATTTTCATAATTTTAGCCCTCTTTCTTTTTTATCTTGGTTAGTTTATTAAAGGGTTTATTGATTTGTTGATCTTTCCAGGGGACCAAGATTTGGTTTTGTTCATTTTGTTTTGTTTTGTTTTCTATTTTCTACTTCATTTATTTAAGTAATCTCTATACCCAGTGTGGGGCACGAACTCATAACCCTGAGATCAAGAGTTGCATGTTCCTCTGACTGAGCCAGCCAGGTGCCCCTACTTCATTTATTTTTGTTCTAATCTTTATCATTTTTTTCCTGCTTTCTTTGCTTTTAGTTTGCTCTCTCTTTTTTTGCATTTTAAGTTGAGTTACACTATTTATTTGAGATCTTGTTTTTAACATAGCATTTACAGTAGTAAACTTCCCTCTAAGCACTGCTTTCATTGAATTTCATAAATTTTGGCATGTTATCTTTTCATTTCAATTCATTTTATATATTGTCATTTCCCTTATGTTTTCTTCTTCAGCCCATTATTTACACTGCATTGTTTAATTTTCATATATTTGTGAATTTCTGAAACTCTCTTTTGTTATTGGTTTATAATTTTATTTTATTTTTTATCAGAAAACATTCTTGGTATGACTTAATAAATTTAAATTTATTGAGACTTGTTTTATGGCCTTAAATGTGCTCTTTTTTCTGGAGGATATTTCTTGTGCACTTAAGAAGAATACGTATGTGGTGTTTTGGGGTGGAGTGTTGTGTATATGCCTGTTAGGTCTAATTTGGTTATGTTGTTCATGACTTTCCATTTCTTATCTTCTTACTTATTCTATTCTTTATTTAAAGTGTGGTATTTAAGTCTCCAGATTTTATGATTGAATATTCTATTTTTCCATTCAGTTCTGACAGTTTTTATGTTGTAGGGGAAGCTCTGTTATTAGATATGTATGTTCACAATTGTATGTCTTCCCGGTAGATTGAACATGTTACCATTATAATATCTCCATCTTTGTTTCTAGTCATATTTTTTGTCTTAATTTCTTCATCTAATATTAGTATAGCCCTCCAGCTCTCCCTTGGTTACTGTTTGCATGGAATATCTTTTTCAGTCCCTTTGCTTTCAATCTATTTTTGTCTCTGAATTTAAAATTTCCTCCTATAAACAGCATAGTTGCAGTTTGTTTTTTCAATCCATCCTGAAAATCTCTGTCTTTAATACCAGTGTTAACTCCAATTACATTTAACATAATTAACTTATAAGGTAGAATTTATACCTGTCAAACCTCATGGCTGTTCGTTGTTGCTATTAGTTGTTTGTTTGTTTGTTTTTGTTGTTGTTTGCTTGTTTAGTGACTTTTTGGAACTGATTCTAGATGCCTGGGAATATAGTGAAGGTTTTCAAAGCCTCCTATGAACATCTCATTTCTCCACCTTTAAAAAAATTTATTTTATGTTATTTTAATTTATTATTTTATTTTATTTTTAACAAGCTTTAATGCACTTTATTTTTCTTGTATAAAACTATGTGGTGGCCATAGCTAGAGCCTGGATCCTCTACACAGAGACTCACGTGGGTCTTTACAAGATGGTCAGTGAATTCCTGATGGGGAGACTTGATGAACACAGACTCTTTCCAAAGGTCAGGGGTGAGACAGGTGTAGGTCTTGGAAATAGCTAAAGATTTTATTTTTAAGTAATCTCTACAGCCAAGGTGGGGCTTGAACCCACAACCCCGAGATCATTAGTCACATGCTTCTCTGACTAAGTCATCCAGGTGCCCCATCATTTCCCCACTTTTTAAAAGCTTTTTGGTTAGCTCCTTGTTTGCCACAATTGTTATCTACCAACTTAACCAAGCTGATGTCTCTTATTATTTTCTAGAAACTTACACAGGGAAAAAGCTGTTTACACTGAGCAGGCTATAAATCAGGTTAAATAAACATAGTCTTTAGGGTAGAATCTTTCAGGGAACCCCCAGACAGGTTAAATAATGACAATTCTCTAAGAAAGAGTCTTTGAAGAAATCCCAACACCATTCTGTTTCCTCCAGTGGCTAACAGATTACTGTTTTTCACCATCAATACAGGCTGTTTTTCATGCATATTATGGGACTGGAGAAGGAGTAATTGGGAATAGTGTAAATTTAAACACCACAGAGTTTTGAATAAATGCTCCCTGGCTACAACTGTTTGGTTAATTTTTACCCTTTTTTCCCCCAATTTTCTAATTTCCTTTATGGAGTAGAGAATTTGAAGTATTCATCCCTCCATCATTTCCTCTGACATTACTCCAGTCTAAGATGTTTTGATTGAGCAGTTCCCAACCTTTAAAAAGTGCGCATCTAAAGTGTCAAGGAAAAATGACTCTGAAAGTTAATTGAATTTTCAGGATCCCCAGTGTTGTTTTTTGTTTGGCAAGCAAGAAGAAAGATGTTGTTCTTCACATGTGATTCATATAAAAATGTACTCCAGGCCATATTCTCCCCCTCTATTCAGAGTCCTCTAGTTCTCCCCCGTACTCAGAATAAAGTCTTTGACCTAAAAGTTAATGACCTATAGGATCACAAATGATCTGTACTGCTGTTGTACCTCAGACCTCATATTCTACCACTTTTTATCCTCCTGTAGCTGCACTGGCTTCTTTGTCAGTCCCAGAACATGTTAGGCAGTCTCCTACATCAGGGCCTTTACATCAACTATTCCCTCTGCCTTGTATGCTTTTCCCTGAGATATCTGTGCAGCTCACTCCCTCACTTTGTTCAAGTTTTTTCCTAGGTGGCATCTCAATGACGTTTGCTTCTGTCACTCAATTTAAAATCAATCTGTCCCAGCACTCTCCATCCCCCTTACCATGCTTTTTGTCCATAGCACTTGTTGCTTTCTAACATATTACTTAATATTTTAATTAATCAAGTCTATTGCTTATTGGCTATTTTCTTCCCTCTGCACCTCCTCATGCACATTAAAATAATAGTCATGGTAATGATTTTTTTATTATTTGTTCACTTACATATTGTATGCACCCAGAACACTGCCTGGCAGATAGTAGATATTTAATATATACTTATTGAATTAATTAATTAATTTCTTAATTCTGCCCAAATTTCTCTTAATATTTTCTCTGTTTTATGGAATAGAAACCATGTGCCTAGTATAGATTCTGGCACTTAATAGGTGTTTAATAATTTCTCATTGAGTTACATAATGAATATTATCCCCATTTCCAGCCCTTATTGATAGGTAAATGAAATGTTCCACCTAAATAAACTTTCCCAGATAACTGATTTCCAGAAAGTCTAGGTTTTAAAATTTTTATATATCTCTTAATGTAATAGGTAAAATGGTTTTCATGCCTTTCAAAACATAGCAGAGTGACTATAATTTAACATTTTTTGTTGCTGTTGGGAAAACTGTGGGAAAAAGAATAGGAGTAAGAGATAAAATACCTGGCTGTGGCAATGATTTCATCTCTTAACTGCATGAGCTTGGACAATTCTGTTAACCATTCTGAACCTCAGATTCATCATTTTTAAAATGATAATAACTTCCCTGAATACCTCATGTATTGTTGTGTGAGGTTCAGAGAAGACAGTGCATGGGAACACTATCTGTAAATTGTAAAGCTACCTAAAAATGCAAGGTGGAGGTGTTTATGATTTGGGAAGATGCTGAATATATATGAACTGATTGCTACTGGTTGGTGTTTATTAGGGAACAAAGAAGGGGTACACTCAATGTGAGAATGCCTAAGCCTGAATAACATCAGCATTGCCTGTCATTAGTTGAAGATAATTTTACATTCCTAATGTTTAAGAGTAGGTCTCTTTCAAAGCTGGAATTTTGCAGGTCTCCTTGTCCTGGATTACTAAGCATGACTCTTGTTTTTTGAGAAAACTTTCTTGTGCCCTTAGTACTGAAAAATGTACTCCAAAATTCATAGACACTCAAATACCTAGGGACCTTTGGGACAGTGAAAAACCAGCAGATGAAGTTAGACCTGTTTGTCAGCTGATGTTCCTCCAGTTGGCCTGGATGTTTTATTGGTTTTGTTTGTTTTTCATTAAAGAAAGCGTAGAAACGTGTGCTTTTGAGTTATCTTGACTTTCCTAATCACCAGTGGAAAGGAGTAATTTATTAAACATATTTTGGGGGTTCTACATTATAAAGGAATTTTAAGATTAATGAGAGACTTCTCATTTTTGTCAGTGACCATTATTTTAGTTCATAATTCAGTTGATTTAAATATTTTTGGTGAGAATTCTTTTGGGGAACTCAAATGTATAACAGGAAAATACATTATATTTATGGAAAATGGATGGATAGTATGGGTGGACCTTTTTTTCAATGGATCCAGTTTCCCTGCCTCATTCTCTGATGGTTGGAAGGTAAATCATTCCAAAGTGCTTTAACTGAGCAGTCAGCATGCCAGCAGTTCATTCTACCATCCCACTAGCCTCCAGATGTCATTTTCCCAGTCATGCTTGATGGTCAGTTACTGGTCTTTCAGATAGTAATCACCAAATGCAGTCCTCAGCAGAGGTTGGAGGAAGGAACAGTCAAACCTGTTTGGTCATCTTAAGGTAGTGGTAAAAAGAAAAGCGTTTGTTTTTGGTACAAAGGGAGAGAAAAATGGATGGAGTCAATGTGTTTGTGACGTTATAGAGTTTTTGATGACCAACAAATCATCAGTTTTACAGTCTGTTAAATTCATCAATCTTGGCTCTTTCCAACCTCTGTGCCTTTTCAAATATATCACATCCTCTGGAATGCTCTACCTGTGCTTTGTTCACTTAGTAAAATTCCATGTTGTCCATCAAGATTACTCCTTTTGTAAAATGCAACTTTCCTGACTTCTTTTACCTTTGGAGTTGATTTAACATTTACAGGGTGATAGCATTTCTCTTACTATACAAATTATTATCATCCTATTATTTTGTCTTCTGATGACATTATCTTTTGCTAAATTCTTTGTATATCTTTTCCTGGGTCCTATATTTAAAAACCCACCCATTTATTCCTCTCTGTTTCTATTTCTCTTTCTTTTTCAATATTTAGTGACTGTCTACAAGGGCCAGACCTTGTGTTAGTTGTTTTACACACATTATTTCATTTACATGTCCTAGCAGGCCTATGAGTTATTATTTCTATATTACAGTAAACTAAATTGAGGTCCAGAGAAGTCAAAGTGACTTGCTCCAAGTTCCAGTTAGTAAGAGGCAGAGCAAATATTTGAATGCAATCTGTGGAACTACAATGCCCCATTTTTTACTACTGTACTACACTGGCTCCTTTCTTTAATAGTTTCCACTAATTCCTCCATGAGTGCCCCATCCCAAACTATCAGAACCTTTGTGGGGCTTTCCTAGAGTCAGGAAGAAATTTTGGCTTCTTAGTTCTATAAATCCATCACAATGTGACTGCCTAAGGGGAAGTCATTCAAAATAGTCCTTGGGAGAGACTTAAAGAAGATGGCTATGAAATAATTGGGATGCAGGCTCACATTTCCCCTCCTCCAATCAGTAATGCTTCAGCCCTCAGTAGGTATGGCAGTGACACCACAGGCAGTGTTGACCTCAGTGAGGCAGCATTTAGGGGAGGCACTAAAAGCTTCTCCAGCTTTTCTTGAAGCTGTCACACAGTTCAGTGGATCTTTAATGGGGCCCAGGTTTGGTTTTTTCTTTCCACATACCTTTTCGTTTCCTTTTTCCTTTTTCTTTCTGTTTTATTTTCCTCTCAACTTCCTCTTCCTCCTCTTTTCCCCTCCTCCTCCTCCTCTCTGATCTTTAATCTTGTCAAGAAACATGTATTTTGGTAAAGTCTACACTATAATCATCTTGATATGTAGCTTTTGAATTTTCAGCACAGGGTTGAACAATTGAGTTTTCAGTAGGCATTTTTTAACTGACCAAGTTTGTTGTTGTTGTTAATAACAGAAATATTTCTTTGACTCTGTTAGAGAATCAGCTTCCCAAATTACACAGTATGGTGAATAGACAACACACCTGTTATGAATAGTGACTCTAAAATTGGGAATTAGAATGTGCTGCGAACCCTTTTTGGCTTCCTGTCTGAAGTATTATGGAATATAATCCCCTTGTGTAGATAGGGATACTGAAGCCCAAATAGGGAATAGGATTTGTATCAAAGTCATAGGGAAATTTATAACAGAGCTTTGCTTATTTTAAATGTGTATTTGGAATGGGAAATACATGTACATGATACAAAATTTTAAAATTACAAAAGGTTAAAGAGTGAAAGATAATTCTGAATCCCCATCCCTCAGGCATGCAGTTCTCTTTCTCAGGAGTAGCCACTATTTATTAGTTTCTTGTATACCCTTGTAGACATAGTATGAGTATTTGTAAACATATAATATATATGTTAAACATTTTAATATATCAATATTCCTCACAGAACTAGTGTTCTTTATTGTTTTTGCATCTTCATTTTTTTCACAATATATCTTGGAGATTGTTCCATTAATGGCTGTATTGTATGACTGTATTAATGGCCTTTTATGTTGTTTCCAGTCTTCTGCTATTAGAAATAATGTTGTAGTGAATGTTCCTGTATAAATGCCATGTCACACATGTGTTGGGTCAAAGCATATGTATATTTTAATTTTGAAGGCTTTTGCCAAATTGTCCTTCACAAATATTGTAAGATCATTATTATTTAAAATTTGGATCTGATAAAATTTATAAATGAAATAGTGACTGTTAATTTTACAAGAGTTATTGCATTGACCTTATAGAAGTGTTCAGTACAGAATTTCTTTAAATGTTCCATATTTACATTCATATGTGAATTCAGTTTAAAGAAATGTTATTTATACACTACTGCTCAGGAAAACATCTGTTGGGTAATGCATGTGAAGACAGCAAGATTCTTCTGAAATGCAATTGAATCTACACAAGCTGTGATTCCAATTATATTACCAAACCTCATAGGTGTGGTTGGGTGAAAGTATAGGGAGAAAAGAACAAGAGGGTCAGACCCAACTAGGAGAAAGTAAAGCTACCACTAGGGCAGAACCAGTGGTGTGTCAGTAAACTGGATTTCTGCCTAGAATGGGGCAAGGGTGAATGAGGAGCCCTGCTACTGTAGTGTTTGCTAATTTCCATGATGTAGATACTGCTATCAGGACTGATATAAAGCTACCAATATTATAGGACTGAATGTGAAATTGGGAAGAGATGCTCAGAATTGTTTTTTATGAGTCACTACAAGCCACCTCTAGCACAACACTGGACAGAGCTCAAGGGAAGACAGCTTGAAAACATAAAACTTCGGTCTGACCAAATGTCAAATGACCTTGGCAGAAGTGAGCTGGCTATTTCTTGTGGTGTTTTCCTTGGTGAGTTTGGAGCCTGTGCTTCTCCAAGATGGTCTTTCCAAATCTCATCTGAAGAACATCATCTCTTTGGTGCTCCCTGAACTACTTATCTGAGTGGCCTGAACCTCACTAGTCTCCAGAGGAGCAAAAACAGCAAGGAACTTTGTAAACTGTCAAATGTTATTCCAGTGTCAAGCATTTGTCCTGTTATTAATATGGTGTCAGCTGTAAAAAGTCCATAAGCCATTAACTCACTTGCAAGGTCCAATATCAGCAGTTCCCTCCCCTAGCTGAACGTTAGAAGCAATGGGGGGTGGGGAATATACTAAACAATCACAGCAGCCACCCTTACCTCCCCTCTATCAATTGAATCAGAACTACTGGGAGTAAAACCAGACATCAATACTTTGTAAAATCTCTGCAGGTGTTTCTGACTTGTAGCCACAGTTGAGAATTACTGCCATGTACAACCTGCTTTTGCCACCCAGTCAACTTTCCCTACCATATCCTCTCCCTTTATCATATGTCAGCCCCACTAGCCAACTTGCTATTCCAAGAATGCACCAAATTCATTTGTGACATTAAGACTTTGAATTTTCTATTCCTTCTGCTGGGAATGTTCCTCCTTTGGCTCTTTGCATGTCTGGCTCCTTCAATCATTCAGGTGTCAGCTCAAATGCCATATCCTCATAGATTTTTCCCTACTCTACCTCAATTAATTTCCCCATTCTATCATAGTACCTTGTTGTATTTCCTTCATTGTATCTATCACCATATGAAAATATTTATTATTTACCACTTATATATTACTTGCCAGTTTTCACCAAAAGATCATCCAACTTGCGGGCAGAGCCTTTGACTGTATTATGCACTGTTGTTTCCCTGGCTACCTAGAATAGTGCCTGGAACATAGTAGGTGTACTCTCAAAGATTATTCATTATTCATCAGAAGATAGTTATTAAACACCTTCTATGGAAGAACTCAGAGGATAGATTCAAATAATTCTGTATGTTAAAATTTAAACTGCATAGCATGGAATTCAGGCTATTCATGATTTAGCCACCATCTAACTTGTCAGTTCTACCTTCTTCTACTTCCTGTCCTCTTGAAGCAGGAGGCCCATGTGAATGGCAGTGGCTAGGGAAGATGGATTGGAACTGAACACTGAAGTGTCTGTTTTAGCAGAGAAGTGTGTGTGTGTGTGTGTGTGTGTGTGTGTGTGTGTGTGTGTGTTTATTAGGAGCAGGAAGAAGATGGAATGTTTATTGAGGAGAGCAGCATGGTCAGAAGATGGTCATTGATGGAGGGAAATAGAAGACAAAATAAGCTCAGTAACATTACCTATAACTCTTCTAACGTGTCTAACATTATCCCTTTCACAAAACACACATGCATTCTGTACCATTTGTTTTGTATAACTTTATGAAGTAGACAATGCCATTATGTTTATCCTCATTTTTTATATGAGGAATCAAAGTCCAGAGATGCTGAGGGCAATTGGAGCTGGGACTTGACACCTGCTCTTCTGACTGCCAGTCCAGCCAGTGGTCTTTACACTTCCATTTTATGGAACTTGGGCCAGATTGTGGAAGGTATTGAAAGCAAAGAAGAGGAATATGGGCTCAATTCCTGTCCCTTCTCATTAAAGTTAACCATTAGGTCAAAATAAATAAGAATTATCATAGTTTTATAAACACTCCTAAGGAGGTTCCCTGTAAAGCATTAGCTGAGGGCCCATCCATGGTACTGGGTTAACTGACACCTGTGTTTCTGGGTGGGTAGGACAGGTGGGGAAATGGTCACATTCTTGGAATCACAGGGACTCTGCTACTGTTTAAGTCGTTTTCACAGAAGACTTTCTTTTTGGCAGGGAACAAACTATGTGCCTGGTATCATCTAGCCTTTTCCACAGGCCCAAAAGCAGTATCTTGGGGAAAAATTCTAGGAATCAACAGTGCTTGGAATTCTTTTCATAGAATCACTCCTTGGGTGATTATCCCTGAGGTTCTAGGCTGTCTCAGCTCCAGAAAAAGTTTTATCTTTAGGATGCATGACCCTAAACAAGCCTTGGGTTTGTTCCAGTCTATGTAGGTCACTCAAAGGAGAGGCACTTAGCTCCTTTTTTCTGTAGTGTTTTAAATTTTCAGGGGAAGCCCTTAGAGTAAAGAGAGTTGAAGTTGGAAAAACAAGATAAGAATGCAGACTGGCTTCAGTCCTCCTTGAGTCACACTCAGGAGAACTCTGAGACTCCCATCAGAAATTCCAATATGAATAGAAGAATTCTTTTTTTTTAATTTTAGTTGGTTAATATACAGTGCAATATTGGTTTTAGGAGTAGAATTCAGTGATTCGTCACTTATAAATAGACCCCAGTGCCTGCCCAACTTTATACTCATCACCCATCTAATCTATCTCCCACCAACCTCCCTCCACAACCATCAGTTTGTTCACTATCATTAAGAGTCCCTTGTGGTTTGTTTCACTCTTGTATCTTCCCCTCCTTCCCATATGTTCATCTGCTTTGTTTCCTAATTTACACATGTGAGTGAAATCATGATATTTGTCTTTCTCTGATTGGCCCATGTCGCTTATTACATTCTGGCCTCAAGTTTTTTTGTGTGTGTTTGTTTGTTTTTCAGGATTGCTTTGGCTATTCGGGGTCTTTTGTGGTTCCTTACAAATTTTAGGATTGAAGACTTCTGAATCCACCTTCCTTAGGTTGTTCCTATTTTCTTAGTGTCTGCCACATTCCCTCCTAAGATAGGAGAACCAAGGTCAAGAAAGAAATAGAGATAACACACCAGGTCACATAATGATTCAGTGAAACAGAAGGGCTGGTCCTTCAGTCTTCTTTCCTCCTCTGTGCTTTTTTACTGTTCTACAATGCCTCTGTCTTTGAAGCATAGTGTTAGGGCCCATATGAGAAGAGATATCACATTGACAAAGTCAAGCATCAACATCGAAGTTCATAGACTTGATTTCTGATCCTGCTTCTGCCACTTACTATCTGGTGACTGCAGGTGAGTCATTCAGTGCCTCGGAGCCTTATTTTCCTCAATTCCAAATGAGGAATAGTAGCTACCTGAAAGGGTTTTGACAAGAATTAAAATAAGTAACATCTTTGAAGGCACCTTGAATAGTACCCAAAGTACAGTGGGATTCCCCTCCCCGTTTTTTTCTCTTTGCTCTCCCTCAGGAAGTCAAGTGTTACTCCTCTTTCACACTTTGAAGAAGCAGTATGGGTAGATGTAGAACATTCATGGCACATAAGTCAGGATAGTGGCAAATAAGATATTTCCTTGGTTATAGTGGTTAAATAGAAAGCATATGCACTCTGTATTGAAACTGAGCTATATTTTTTGGTATCAGTAATCACTCTGTATTTCAGATTTCCTCATATATAAATTGAGGATAGTGTTCTAAACCCTCCCTCCATTGACAAAAGGCTCAGCAAGATAATGAATATGAAAATTATTTTGAAATAATAAAGCAAATGTGCAGAGAACCTAATAGGCAAGACTTCAGTTTTAATCCCATCACTAATTGACTGATTGTTTAATCTTGGTCTTATCCATTCTGCTTTCTGGATATCTGTAAAATGAGAGTGTTGGACTAGATGATCTCTGCAGAGGTCCTTGCCTCTTCTGACATTCAAGGAGTTTATTATTTAAATAATAATAATAGATAAGATCTGTATATGTTTATGTTTTTATGTTATTTTCACATTTATTGTCTCATATGAAAGTAGCACTAAACTGCTGGACTAAGAATAGGAAGGAGAGGATCCTTGTCCCTATTTTGACGTTGACTCATGCTATAACCTTAAGTTTTTCCCCCATTCTCCAAGTTTCAATTTCTTAATCTGTAAAATAGGAGCATGGGGGTTGGACTAAATCAGTAGGTCTCAACTTTTCCACATAGCCCTGGGGACTTCTAGAGTTTCTCTAAAGTGTACTACTACAATGCTAAGGCTGCAGAGAATGGGAGAAAAGGAGAGGTGTAGCAGGATTAGTTCTAAGTTTCCTATGCCCACTTCAGGCAGATTTGGTTTAATTTTGTTTTCTATATCAGGGCCTCCATGTGCTATTTCACTTGTAAAAAAGTTTCATTGCAATATAAAAAAAAAACTTGAATAGATGTGCTATAAAGCCTCAGGTATTAAAGGCAGGATTCAATGAAATATGTTGTTTGGTAACCATTTTTGTTGTTTTAACAAAACACAATATTGTGAACATAGTTCCAAGTAAAAAAAAAGAGGACTGTACAGCATTCTCCTGCATAAATATGGAATAATTTTGTCATCTCCCTAATGTTAGATATTTAAATTTTTCCAATATTCTCTGTTTACATAATGCTATATTGTATTTCTTTTTTTGTACTTACATAATTGTTTTCTTATTAAACATTCCAAGAAGTGGAATTACTGGTTAAAGCTTATGTGTACTTAACTTTTTTGGATATTTTGTAAAATGCTCTCAAAAAGTTTATATTCCTACCAGCAATACCTCTTTTCCAATACTAGTATTTAATCATTATCAATCTGACTTATGAAAATGATATCTTCTTTAATTTGTATTTCTATGATTTCTAGTGAAGTTGAATTCAACAATTTTCATTTTTTGTTGATCATTTATATTTCTTCTTTTAATTGACTTTTCATGTTTGTTGTGCATTTTTCTACTGCACTGTTCATCTCTGTGTATCAAGGAAATCGACCACTGTTTTTCCATAGTTGATGCCAATATGTTTTCATTAGTTTGTGGTTGTCTTTGAGCTTGATTAAAAAGTTTAAATGTTTTCTAGTCAACTAAGTCTATCAAAATGTTCACTTATTTTTCTTTATTGTCATTCTTTTTTTTTTTTAAGTCAAATATTCTCTTGATTTAATTCCAGATATTATTCATCAAATGATCCCAAGTTTTGGACAAGTATTTCTCTTCCAAACAACAAAAATAAAAACAAAAATACAGATGCTTCTCTTTGTATTCCAGGGAATTAATTTGACTGACAAACAGCTAAAATTTTTTCCTGTATATAGAAGTCATGCTTTGAGAGGGCTGAAAAGATTATTAATAGATGTTAGGACTTTAGCTTCTCTCACCTTCCCCTACCTTATTCTGTAAGTACAGCAGAAAGTAAGTAATTTGTATATTCTTTATTCACAAATTTGTATCTAAGAACTTTAAGTGCCTAGAAGTAAAGCAGAGCGCTATTCTTTCCGCTCTGACCCCTAGAGCTGTTATATACTGCTTTAACCACATTAGCATGGCCACTTACTTTGAGAAATTAGTAATCGATTTTTATTTTATTTTTTTTTTACTGTCTTCTTATTATTTTTATTTTTTTTTATTTTTTAATATATGAAATTTACTGTCAAATTGGTTTCCATACAACACCCAGTGCTCATCCCAAAAGGTGCCCTCCTCAATACCCATCACCCACCCTGCCCTCCCTCCCACCCCCCATCAACCCTCAATTTGTTCTCAGTTTTTAACAGTCTCTTATGCTTTGGCTCTCTCCCACTCTAACCTCTTTTTTTTTTTTTTCCTTCCCCTCCCCCATGGGTTTCTGTTATGTTTCTCAGGATCCACATAAGAGTGAAACCATATGGTATCTGTCTTTCTCTGTATGGCTTATTTCACTTAGCATCACACTCTCCAGTTCCATCCATGTTGCTACAAAAGGCCATATTTCATTTTTTCTCATTGCCACGTAGTATTCCATTGTGTATATAAACCACAATTTCTTTATCCATTCATCAGTTGATGGACATTTAGGCTCTTTCCATAATTTGGCTATTGTTGAGAGTGCCGCTATAAACATTGGGGTACAGGTGCCCCTATGCATCAGTACTCCTGTATCCCTTGGATAAATTCCTAGCAGTGCTATTGCTGGGTCATAGGCTAGGTCTATTTTTAATTTTCTGAGGAACCTCCACACTGCTTTCCAGAGCGGCTGCACCAATTTGCATTCCCACCAACAGTGCAAGAGGGTTCCTGTTTCTCCACATCCTCTCCAGCATCTATAGTCCCCTGATTTCTTCATTTTGGCCACTCTGACTGGCGTGAGATGATATCTGAGTGTGGTTTTGATTTGTATTTCCCTGATGAGGAGGAACGTTGAGCAACTTTTCATGTGCCTGTTGGCCATCCGGATGTCTTCTTTAGAGAAGTGTCTATTCATGTTTTCTGCCCATTTCTTCACTGGGTTATTTGTTTTTCGGGTGTGGAGTTTGATGAGCTCTTTATAGATTTTGGATACTAGCCCTTTGTCCGATGTGTCATTTGCAAATATCTTTTCCCATTCCGTTCGTTGCCTTTTAGTTTTGTTGGTTGTTTCCTTTGCTGTGCAGAAGCTTTTTATCTTCATAAGGTCCCAGTAATTCACTTTTGCTTTTAATTCCCTTGCCTTTGGGGATGTGCCGAGTAAGAGATTGCTACGGCCGAGGTCAGAGAGGTCTTTTCCTGCTTTCTCCTCTAAGGTTTTGATGGTTTCCTGTCTCACATTCAGGTCCTTTATCCATTTTGAGTTTATTTTTGTGAATGGTGTGAGAAAGTGGTCTAGTTTCAACCTTCTGCATGTTGCTGTCCAGTTCTCCCAGCACCATTTGTTAAAGAGACTGTCTTTTTTCCATTGGATGTTCTTTCCTGCTTTGTCAAAGATGAGTTGGCCATACGTTTGTGGGTCTAGTTCTGGGGTTTCTATTCTATTCCATTGGTCTATGTGTCTGTTTTTATGCCAATACCATGCTGACTTGATGATGACAGCTTTGTAGTAGAGGCTAAAGTCTGGGATTGTGATGCCTCCTGCTTTGGTCTTCTTCTTCAAAATTACTTTGGCTATTCGGGGCCTTTTGTGGTTCCATATGAATTTTAGGATTGCTTGTTCTAGTTTCGAGAAGAATGCTGGTGCAATTTTGATTGGGATTGCATTGAATGTGTAGATAACTTTGGGTAGTATTGACATTTTGACAATATTTATTCTTCCAATCCATGAGCAGGGAATGTCTTTCCATTTCTTTATATCTTCTTCAATTACCTGCATAAGCTTTCTATAGTTTTCAGCATACAGATCTTTTACATCTTTGGTTAGATTTATTCCTAGGTATTTTATGCTTCTTGGTGCAATTGTGAATGGGATCAGTTTCTTCATTTGTCTTTCTGTTGCTTCATTGTTAGTGTATAAGAATGCAACTGATTTCTGCACATTGATTTTGTATCCTGTAACTTTGCTGAATTCATGTATCAGTTCTAGCAGACTTTTGGTGGAGTCTATCGGATTTTCCATGTATAATATCATGTCATCTGCAAAAAGCGAAAGCTTGACTTCGTCTTTGCCAATTTTGATGCCTTTGATTTCCTTTTGTTGTCTGATTGCTGATGCTAGAACTTCCAGCACTATATTAAACAACAGCGGTGACAGTGGGCATCCCTGTCATGTTCCTGATCTCAGGGAAAAAGCTCTCAGTTTTTCCCCGTTGAGGATGATGTTAGCTGTGGGCTTTTCATAAATGGCCTTTATGATCTTTAAGTATGTTCCTTCTATCCCGACTTTCTCAAGGGTTTTTATTAAGAAAGGGTGCTGGATTTTGTCAAAGGCCTTTTCTGCATCGATTGACAGGATCATATGGTTCTTCTCTTTTTTTTTGTTAATGTGATGTATCACGTTGATCGATTTGCGAATGTTGAACCAGCCCTGCATCCCAGGAATGAATCCCACTTGATCATGGTGAATAATTCTTTTTATATGCTGTTGAATTCGATTTGCTAGTATCTTATTAAGAATTTTTGCATCCATATTCATCAGGGATATTGGCCTGTAGTTCTCTTTTTTTACTGGGTCTCTGTCTGGTTTAGGAATCAAAGTAATACTGGCTTCATAGAATGAGTCTGGAAGTTTTCCTTCCCTTTCTATTTCTTGGAATAGCTTGAGAAGGATAGGTATTATCTCTGCTTTAAATGTCTGGTAGAACTCCCCTGGGAAGCCATCTGGTCCTGGACTCTTATTTGTTGGGAGATTTTTGATAACCGATTCAATTTCTTCGCTGGTTATGGGTCTGTTCAAGCTTTCTATTTCCTCCTGATTGAGTTTTGGAAGCGTGTGGGTGTTTAGAAATTTGTCCATTTCTTCCAGGTTGTCCAATTTGCTGGCATATAATTTTTCATAGTATTCCCTGATAATTGTTTGTATCTCTGAGGGATTGGTTGTAATCATTCCATTTTCATTCATGATTTTATCTATTTGGGTCATCTCCCTTTTCTTTTTGAGAAGCCTGGCTAGAGGTTTGTCAATTTTGTTTATTTTTTCAAAAAACCAACTCTTGGTTTCGTTGATCTGCTCTACAGTTTTTTTAGATTCTATATTGTTTATTTCTGCTCTGATCTTTATTATTTCTCTTCTTCTGCTGGGTTTAGGCTGCCTTTGCTGTTCTGCTTCTATTTCCTTTAGGTGTGCTGTTAGATTTTGTATTTGGGATTTTTCTTGTTTCTTGAGATAGGCCTGGATTGCAATGTATTTTCCTCTCAGGACTGCCTTCGCTGCATCCCAAAGCGTTTGGATTGTTGTATTTTCATTTTCGTTTGTTTCCATGTATATTTTAATTTCTTCTCTAATTGCCTGGTTGACCCACTCATTCGTTAGTAGGGTGTTCTTTAACCTCCATGCTTTTGGAGGTTTTCCAGACTTTTTCCTGTGGTTGATTTCAAGCTTCATAGCATTGTGGTCTGAAAGTATGCATGGTATAATTTCAATTCTTGTAAACTTATGAAGGGCTGTTTTGTGACCCAGTATATGATCTATCTTGGAGAATGTTCCATGTGCACTCGAGAAGAAAGTATATTCTGTTGCTTTGGGATGCAGAGTTCTAAATATATCTGTCAAGTCCATCTGATCCAATGTATCATTCAGGGCCCTTGTTTCTTTATTGACTGTGTGTCTAGATGATCTATCCATTTCTGTAAGTGGGGTGTTAAAGTCCCCTGCAATGACCACATTCTTATCAATAAGGTTGCTTATGTTTATGAGTAATTGTTTTATATATCTGGGGGCTCGGGTATTTGGCGCATAGACATTTATAATAGTTAGCTCTTCCTGGTGGATAGACCCTGTGATTATTATATAATGCCCTTCTTCATCTCTTGTTACAGCCTTTAATTTAAAGTCTAGTTTGTCTGATATAAGTATGGCTACTCCAGCTTTCTTTTGGCTTCCAGGAGCATGATAAATAGTTCTCCATCCCCTCACTCTCAATCTAAAGGTGTCCTCAGATCTAAAATGAGTCTCTTGTAGACAGCAAATAGATGGGTCTTGTTTTTTTATCCATTCTGATACCCTATGTCTTTTAGTTGGCGCATTTAATCCATTTACATTCAGTGTTATTATAGAAAGATATGGGTTTAGAGTCATTGTGATGTCTGTATGTTTTATGCTTGTAGTGATGTCTCTGGTACTTTGTCTCACAGGATCCCCCTTAGGATCTCTTGTAGGGCTGGTTTCGTGGTGACAAATTCCTTCAGTTTTTGTTTGTTTGGGAAGACCTTTATCTCTCCTTCTATTCTAAATGACAGACTTGCTGGATAAAGGATTCTCGGCTGCATATTTTTTCTGTTTAGCACACTGTAGATATCGTGCCAAGCCTTTCTGGCCTGCCAAGTTTCAAAGGAGAGATCAGTCACGAGTCTTATAGGTCTCCCTTTATAAGTGAGGGCACGTTTATCCCTTGCTGCTTTCAGAATTTTCTCTTTATCCTTGTATTTTGCCAGTTTCACTATGATATGTCGTGCAGAAGATCGATTCAAGTTACGTCTGAAGGGAGTTCTCTGTGCCTCTTGGATTTCAATGCCTTTTTCCTTCCCCAGTTCAGGGAAGTTCTCAGCTATAATTTGTTCAAGTACCCCTTCAGCACCTTTCCCTCTCTCTTCCTCCTCTGGGATACCAATTATGCGTATATTATTTTTTTTTAGTGTATCACTTAGTTCTCTAATTTTCCCCTCATACTCCTGGATTTTTTTATCTCTCTTTCTTTCAGCTTCCTCTTTCTCCATAACTTTATCTTCTAGTTCACCTATTCTCTCCTCTGCCTCTTCAAGCCGAGCCATCGTGGATTCCATTTTGTTTTGCATTTCGTTTAAAGCGTTTTTCAACTCCTCGTGACTGTTCCTTAGTCCCTCGATCTTTATGGCAAGAGATTCTCTGCTGTCCTGTATACTGTTTTCAAGCCCAGCGATTAATTTTATGACTATTATTCTAAATTCACTTTCTGTTATATTATTTAAATCCTTTTTGATCAGTTCATTAGCTGTTGTTATTTCCTGGAGATTCTTCTGAGGGGAATTCTTCCGTTTGGTCATTTTGGAGAGTCCCTTGCGTGGTGAGGACCTGCAGTGCACTTCCCCTGTGCTGTGGTGTATAACTGGAGTTAGTGGGCGGGGCCGCAGTCCGACCCGATGTCTGCCCCCAGCCCACTGCTGGGGCCACAGTCAGACTGGTGTGTGCCTTCTCTTCGCCTCTCCTAGGGGCGGGATTCACTGTGGGGTGGCGTGTCCCGTCTGGGCTACTTGCACACTGCCAGGCTTGTGTTGCTGGGGATCTGGCGTATTAGCTGGGGTGGGTAGGCAAGGTGCACGGGGGGTGGAGGGGCAGGCTTAGCTCACTTCTCCTTAGGTGATCCACTCCAGGAGGAGCCCTGTGGCAGCGGGAGGGAGTCAGATCCGCTGCCGGAGGTTTGGCTCCGCAGAAGCACAGAGTTGGGTGTTTGCGCGGAGCGAGCAAGTTCCCTGGCAGGAACTGGTTCCCTTTGGGATTTTGGCTGGGGGATGGGCGGGGGAGATGGCGCTGGCACCTTTGTTCCCCGCCAAGCTGAGCTCTGCCGTCCGGGGGCTCAGCAGCTCTCCCTCCCTTTGTCCTCCAGCCTTCCCGCTTTCCGAGCAGAGCTGTTAACTTATGACCTCCTAGACGCTAAGTCGCGCTTGCTGTCGGAACACAGTCTGTCCGGCCCCTCCGCTTTTGCCAGCCAGACTCGGGGGCTCTGCTTGGCCGGCGAGCCGCCCCTCCGCCCCGGCTCCCTCCCGCCAGTCCGTGGAGCGCGCACCGCCTCGCCGCCCTTCCTACCCTCTTCCGTGGGCCTCTAGTCTGCGCTTGACTCCGGAGACTCCCTTCTGCTAATCCTCTGGCGGTTTTCTGGGTTCTTTAGGCAGGTGTAGGTGGAATCTAAGTGATCGGCAGGACGCGTTGTGAGCCCCGTGTCCTCCTACGCCGCCATCTTCCGGAACTCTATTGTCATTCTTTAAAAAGCCCTTTCTACCTTAAAAAAAAATATCACCTATACTTCCTAACAATACTTTAATGATTTCCTTTTATTTTTGTTTTTGTTTTTTTTTCATTGACATCTTTGATCATTATGGAGTTTACTTTGGTTTCAACTAGTAATTTAACTTTATTCTCTTTTTCAAGTGTTTAGCCAGTTATGACACCAGTTAGTGAATAAATCATCCTTTCTCCACAGATTTAGAATTACATAGTACATATATGGAGTCTGTTTTTGGCTTTTCTGATCTCTTCAACTGATCAATCCATACTGGAGTCACTATCAAACTGCTCTAATTATTGTGGCATTATAATACTTTAAATGTCTGATAGGAAAAGTCTTATTACTCTTTTTTTTTCAAAAATATCTTGGAAATATCATAAATTTTACTACTTCAGGTGAGCTTTGATATTATTTTGTCAAGATTTTGTTTGGATTGTTTTAAATTTATAGATTTCACTGGGGGAAGGGGACCAATCAATAACTTTACAATATTGCATTATCTCACCCAGGAATACTGTACATCTTTCCACTTAATTCAGGTCTTTTACATACCTCAATATTTTTTTTTTGTTTTGTTCATCTAGGTCCTTTATTCACACTCTAGTTATAAAGGATAAGTAGTCCTGAGGTGCCTGGGTGGCTCAGTCGGTTAAGTGTCTAACTTTGGCTCAGGTCATGATCTCATGGTTCATGGGTTTGAGCCTTGCATCGGGCTCTGTGCTGACAGCTCAGAGCCTGGAGACTGCTACAGATTCTGTCTCCCTATCTCTGCCTCTCCCCTGCTCATTCTCTCTCTCTCTCTCTCTCTCTCTCTCTCTCTCTCCTGTCAAAAATAAATAAAACAGTAAAAAATAAATAAATAAAGGATAAGTAGTCCTGTGTTCTTAAGTCTTTTCTGTAGCTTCATAATAAACATGACAATTCAATCCTCTCATTTGCATGATACCTCAGGTGATGGATAACCCCCCCTGCTTTAACTGATATGATTTAAGTAGGATTTTTCAGAATGAACAAATTGAAAGAGGCCTAATCAAACATTGACCTCAACTCACACTGCATGGCAACACCTATGAGGATGACAAAAAACAATAGAAATGGGAATTCTATGGAGACAATATCTGAAGGCGGTCTCATGACTTCTGTTCTTGCTGGAGTTTTGGATCATACTTAAGCTTTATGATGGAACAAAAGGACCATGAAGAAACATGTAGAACATCATCAGCCAGTCAAGGGTTTCAGAGCCAGATGGCAAGCAGAGACCTCATGCTATCCCATTATGTGACCATTCATAGTAGTCAAGTGTTTGCAGCTGTTCTAATAGGAGATTTATCAAGTACTTAAATATGCAACTGGTTTGCAATTCCAGAGTGTGAACTTAACCTCCTTCAACATGAGAGAGGATTTTTTGTATTTTGCCAAAAATTTCACAATGGCATTTTTTTGTGAGACTCATTATTAGTTGTTGATATACCCTTGGTGTTCGGAGAGCTAGGTGTAATATTTGTAGAATCTGAGGAGGAGGAGATGGATAGGAATTTGTGTTGTCTGTGTTTATTATTCAGTCATCTAGGCTACTGCATGGTAATAGAGGACTTTCTAGGACCACCTTGGAGCATACCCAGATCACACTTACACTTCTGTCAACTGAATACCAAGAAGGCATTCATAGGGCCATATACTTACTAAACAATGAACAAGGATACCTAAAACCCAGGTGCTCTGTCTTGAGGCTACACCCACCCACACTACATCTCCATTGGATGCAGTTGCCAGATTTTTCTCTGGCTCTACCACCAATTTCCTGTGGCTTGGGGCATGAGATTTCAATACTTTGTGTCCGTTTTCATAACTGAAGAGTCAGGCATCACATAGGGACATTTTGTTATAAGGCTTCCAATATTCTTTACAGCCCAAAGATGAGTTCGTTCCAATTAGACCCAATGGGTCAGAACTACAAGGAGATAAATCATGAGTGTCCTGGAAGGAAAAGTCTTATAACAGAGTCCAGAAATGGAATGGGCTTCAATTCAGGAAACATTGGGGCAATCTTTACGGGGATATTACAGAGGGAATTCAAGCCTTGTACAGAGGAGTGGGTGTGTTGTGACCAAATACTATTTAAAATTGTCTCCAATCTGTAAGATTCATAGCCTCATGGTCTGTGATTTAGAGCAAACTAACTGTGATGCCAAGCAGGTCAGTTTCATCTTAGTGAGCATCATTTTATTCATCTATAGAATGATGTATACAATAATCCCTATTATACTCCTTTGTACAAGATTGTTACTAACTTTTGTAAGCTAATCGAATGGTAGACATTTTTAATCTTATGTTACTATATTTTATATTATGCTTTAATTTATTGTCACTTTATGTTATTATATGTTTTATATTTATTATATATAAATAAATATGTATAATACACATGTTATTGCATACTGTATTTTAATTCACTGTTATTATTAAGAACCCTGAAAAATTCAGCCATATTGGAAAAGTAAGATAAATAGGAAAGAAGTAATAGCAACCCAGTGATTATACATTGGTTCTGCTATCATTTGAGGAAGTTGGTAATTCAGGCAGGAGAAGTAGATTGGAAACAACTTTGAGAGGTTTTTCCATCCCATTTTTGTTCCTAATCCAAACTGTACAGATGAGTTACAGTTCCATTTTTAGGAGAATCCTTCCATATCCATATTTGGGAACCTTCACCACTTGTGTTACCATTAAGTATCATTTAAAACTTTAGAGTCACTATTCTGCTTCAAAGAAACACATATTTCATATGTATGCATTTATATGATTTAATATGTTGTATACTTTATATGTTCACACACACATATACACAAAGATTACACCTTATTGTGGGTTTACACACACACATTCATTCACACATGCATGAGTACACACATATGTGTAAGAATGTTGTTTATACATATGTTGCATATGGCTTGCAATAGCAGTGCCTAATACTGTGTTAATTGCCTTGATTTTTTGAAGGGCTGTAGAAAACAAAGAGAAAAGATCAAATGACTGTAGATATAAAAGGTAATGTTACAGCAAGTTACTATCCTAAAAGGAGGGAGTTGAGGGTGAAGAGGTAATTATTTTGGTTAATTTCTTGCTTATTGTTAATACTTGTAACGTTTATATAAAAGACTCTACAAATATGTTATGGATAAAATCCAGATATCTTTTAAGACTCCTTGAGCTGGATATGGAATTCTTGAATTACTGTATTATTGTACACCTGAAACTAATGTAACACTGTATGTGAACTATACTTGAATTAAAATAAAATAAAGTAATAAAATAAAATAAAATAAAATAAAATAAAATAAAAAAGACTCCTTGAGCTGGAAGAGATTTTAGTGATTTTCCAGTTCAACTTATCACATTATGAATGGAGCTGAGAGGCTAAAGGACTTGTGCAAGGTCATATAGTTAGTTAGTAATAAAACTGAACAAGGATTCAAATCTCATGACTTCCAGCCTAGTGCTTTCTCTGTTATCTGGGACTTAAACATTTTTGTTCAGCAGAGATTTTCCTCTGTAACCTCAAAAGTGAGTACAGTGTCTGGCTCATAATAAATGCTCAATATATGTTAAATTAATACACAATTGCATTGGTTGTACTGGGCTTTGCACTTATTCCCAGGTAAATTATAAAGGATATCTGTGTTTTAGGCCAGGAGACATTCTGGGACAAAATATGAACCATAGCTAGGGAGATGATCTGAGTTTCAAATTGAAAAAAAAAATTCATACTTTTTCCACTGTAATCTTCCTCATTCACAGGATGGTTTACTTTTAGCAGCAGAATCTAGAACTCCTCTGGGAGCCCTAATCCTTTGGCTCTGTAACCATTCCTTTGCAAACTTGGGTTCAGGAGCTAGTAGTTTCCTGTGGAAGAAGAGATTCCTCAAAGAAGTATTCATAACTTGACCCTATTTTTACTAATTAATGTGACAAACTAGTACCGGGATTGCAGCTGCACCAAAAACTGGGGATGTCCCCATTCTAGAACATCCATGGCACTGGAAGTGAACCCACTGGAATTGGATACAGGGCCTCCCCTCTAGGAGTTGATACTCAATGACTGAATGGCACTCACAGCAACATCCTTTCTGTGCACAAATAAGAATCTGCAGTTTGCAGCAGAAAAAAGCTGTTAGTAAATTATGTGTTCTGTTAATACAAATGGTAGAAAGAGTACTTGTTTAGAGGCCTTAGTTTTCTCATCTGTTAAGTAAAAGTAATGATAGTACCTATGTCAAAGAACTGCTGAGATTATTCATTTAAATGGGATATGTAGGGTCACCTGGGTAGCTCAGTGGGTTAAGCGCCCAACTTCGGCTCAGGTCATGATCTTGCAGTTTGTGGGTTCAAGGCCTGCATTGGGCTCTGTGCTGACAGCTCAGAGCCTGGAGTCTGCTTTGGATTCTATGTCTCTCTCTCTCTCTCTCTCTCTCTCTCTCTCTCTCTCTCCTGTTCACACTCTGCCTTTCTCTCTCTCAAAAATAAAACATTTAAAAAATAAATGACATATGCAAACTTGCCAGCATAGGCTTGGTTCATAGCAGGTGCCTATTAAGTAGTAATATTCTTCCTTCATAGGTCTCCAGTTGAGTATTCTTCAGGCAAGTCACATTCCCAGAACTCATCCTTGGAATGAAAGGGTTATACTGGAGTAGTTTTTAATAGTGCCTTCGAGCCCAACATTTGGAGTCCTTTAACAAGGGGAAGGGAATGAGAGAGTAACAGGGTGGAGAGGAAGGAAGGAAGGAAGGAAGGAAGGAAGGAAGGAAGGAACAGGCAGATTTTGCTGACCTGGCTACTAGTGAGTCTCCTACATAAAATAACCTACTATAATACAGTGTTTTCTGTGCCTGATATATACATTTTATGCTGAAAAGGAAGGGAAAAGCCAAGGTATAGCTAAATTTATGTGTTTTTCTTCCGCTATCAAATAGCAATTGCTCTTCAATTTTTCTTCTTTTTCCCTACCACAAATATGCCTCCTCTGCTAAAAGAAGCCTCCCTAACATCACAGTCTCTCACATAAACTAAAGCACAGCAGTAAATGAGAAGGACTTGCATAAAGAAGTCTTGCATGTTTCAGAGCAGCAGGATATGTATGTCTGTCTGTTTATGCTGGCTACTCTGTATACCTGTGGATCACCATTTGTGTATTCATTCAGTCAGTATTTATTTGAGGGCCTACTGTATGCCAGGCCTATGTTAGGAGCAAGGAGGCAAAATGTTGAGTAAAATATGTATTTTTTAATGGACCTCCATGTCTTTATCTGAGTGGCTGTGATCCTGAAGATCTCTGAGTCTGAACACATGTATATGTTTCTGTGTATCTGTGACAGCTCCAGGTGTACATGACAGCAATCCTCCCCCCCCCCACTGGCTTCAGAAGACTTCCCTTCGCCTGGTGTGATTCACTTCACAGGCAGTGAGCTTTATCTCTGTTTGGTTTTTGTAACCTGCAGGATTGGGGATATGATAGCTAGCAATTTAAAAACAAGTAGAAATATCATGGAGTTCTTTCTCATAGAAGTTTTACCTGTTTTTTTTAATTATGAAAAATAAGCATTCTGTTAGCTTGAGTATGATCCTTTGCATGAATACAGGGGTCAGGAGGAAGAAACATTGCCTAAGCCCAAGTCTCTGCTGTGCCATGCTAAAGGAGTGGTAATTTCTGCCATTGATCATTTTCCCATGGGTGTTCGTGGCTTTCAGTAAAGGAATAATGTCTTATTTTAAAAAAATGTTACGTAGTTCTTATCATGAAGGGAAGTATCAACAGGACCTCAATTGTTCATATTGATTAAAAACTCCTATGAAAACCAAACAATATAGCATATAATTAAACTAGCCTGTGTAATTCTGTGTGATCAAATTCTTTAGGGCCATTCTCTGTCCACCTCTCTTATCTGGCAGGGTTATCTTTATGTCTTTTCTGCCTAGAAATACCAAAGGAGAGAGACTCTGGAAATGCATTAATAGGGTGTCTACTCTTCTGTTTGTTCTCCTAGGGAAACAGAAGTACCTGTGTGCCAGCAGAAATGATTGCACCATCGATAAATTCCGAAGGAAAAATTGTCCATCTTGTCGCCTACGGAAATGCTATGAGGCAGGAATGACTCTGGGAGGTATGATACTTTTCTCTCTTTGTCTTTCTCCCTTTCCTTCCCTCATTCTCTTGTTCTCGCTTTGAACCAGATTTTCCTCTTTGGTGCTTCCTAGGTGGCCAGCCATACTCTAGATACAGGCTGACCCCTTCATATCCAATGTGGCTATCAGCCAGCTAGTGCCTTTCTTTATCCTTAATGATGTCACACCCCACTCTAGGGCTTAGCATAGGAGCAGAAGATGTGAAGCAGGGATCAAGACCCATCAGGGAACGAGTGAGTGTGGAGTCAGAAGACACAGTGATACTGGCCTTGTGTTATTGAATGATGGCTAGGATGAGAGAACTATGGAATTGAGAATAGTCACAGGTGCAGGATGACCCAGGCACAGGCTGGCCCTGAACAACCAGGAATATCCTCAACTAACTACTCCTATATTGTAGGGCTGGCCATCTGGAATGAGAAGCTGCTTCTCTTTGGAGCCTATGACTAGACTGCCAAGCAGAGCCAGTTTTCTATCCCATATGTCCAAGGGTTGAGCAGGGCTTTTAATCATTTCCTTTTCTTTGCAAATCTATTGATAATTTCCAAAATAATTTTTTCAATAGCACTGTAGCTTTACAGAAGGAAGATGCAGCTTTTTCAAGGGCAGCCCTTCATCATAAGGCTCTCTGTCCCCTAGTCTGTGTCTACTGTGAGCACTGTCACCATTCCAGAAAGTCTTGGCTTACACTTATATTTCCCCCTCCAAATTCATCATTTCTTTATGTATATACCCGCACAGTGACATGGTACTCTCTGTTGCCTGCTGCTTCCAAAATGAAGCACCTTTCATGAGAAAAGCAAGCTCATTAGTCTACTTTGATTTGGAAATGGGACTTGAAGAAAAGCAAGCTCATTTCTGAATGCCTGCAACTGTAGCCTCCTACCTGATTACTCATTATCAGCTTGGAAAATCCAAGATCCTAGAATCCTGCCATTTCCCCTCCCCCTCTCAAAGCTAATTTAGTGCACTTGTCCATCTCTGGCTTTCTGTGAGGTGCTCAATACTTCTATCCATGTACGTTTTTATATAAACCAACTTGTTCTCTATGTGTGGGTCTTCATATTGATAGCTGTATCCTCCCCTCCTTTACAGGCCAATAATAGTCTTTACACAGACAAAAGTCCTACAAATAACTCAGGTTCCATTTGAAATAGTTGTAACAGAACCATCTCAAATAGTGGCTAGTGCTCCCAGACATGGCAAGCAGATGCTCTGTGAGTAATTTTCCAGGCAGCCACATCAAATGAGACTCAAATATCTGAGAAAGACCAACCTTGTTCTTGTTTGCTTATTATACTCCAGAGAAATCCTACAATTGTGTCTATGGTGGGGAAGAAGAGGCAGGACTGGGGTGGAGAAATGCAGAAGGAAAGCCAGGAAAGATGACAAAGGGACTGATAAGGGGAATTTTTCTTCATATGAATGTTACAACCCCTAATGCAATCATCTCTCAGTATTTAGCCCTCTGCGCATTGTGTGTAAGAGATAGGGACTCCCAGGTAGAGAACCTCTTGTTTTTCAATCTGATAATATGAATTGCAAGTCTGCTTTGATGCAGGTGAAGTTAATGGTAACAAAAGTTCTCATAAAATTTGGGTCCAAATCTTAAAATTAGTTTCATGTTTCAGCCAACATCCTCCATTATAAAGTAGTCTGTGACATGATTATAGTGAACCCTTTTTGAAAAGGAGTCTGTGCATCTGATAAACTCCTATATTTAAAGTGTACAATTTGATAAGTTTGACATATCTGTACACCTTCCAGTCAAGATAATGAACATATCTATCACCCTCCAAAATGGTTTTATGCCTCTTTTTAACTCGTTTCTCTCTCTTCCTTCCCTGCTTCCCAACCCCACCTCTAGACAACTGATCTGATTTCTGTCACTGGAGTTCTGTTTGGTTTTTTTCTACAATTTTATATAAATACAAACACACAGTATGACTTCTGCTGTCTAGTTTATTTAATCAGCATAACTATTTTGAGGTAAATTCACATTGTTGTATATATCAATAATTTATTCCTTGATACTGCTGAGTAGTATATCCATAGTATGGATATACTGTAAATTATTCGTTCACATATTGATGGATATGTTACTTGTTTCCATTGTTTTTTCTCCCCATTACAAATAAAAATGCTATGGACATACACGTACAAAAAAAAAAAAAAAGAAAAGGAGTCTTTGTATACCAGATAGTTTCACTTCTTCATATATCAGTCAGGCATAAATCTGTAAATTTCATGGAGAGAGTGGTACAGTAAGTTTTCAAATTGATTTATTGGATAGTGTGCTCAAATTTGTATGGGCTTGGTCAGCACAATGAAAAGAAGATGAGAGGTACTGTGAATGACTTTCATTTCAGTTCAATTTCTATGATATTTAGAAGCACCATACTAAGCAACAGAGTGCAGGCTGGCAAACTTGAAGAAATGTCTACAAGATACAAGGATTCTTGATATTGTGTAAATGGTCTTACCTTTGGAGTCAGGCAGACCTAAATTAAAGGCCCAGCTCCATTATTTACAGTGCTTCCTTTAGGCCTCAGTTTCTTCATCTGTAATTTAGAGATACCACTCACAGAGTCATGATGACTGTGAACATCTTTGGTAAATGACAACATGCTAGACAAATGTGAGGGCTTACTATGACAGTGAGGTCACTAGTAATTTAGATGGTAAGCTGTTTAAAGCAATTACCAGTTGGCTTTTACCCTGAATTACTTGTCATGCCCTATAATATGTAACAATTACAACAGGCAGAACATCACCAGAAATAACTTCTTACCATCTCAAACTAAAAGTACCATCAAAATCCTGTTTGGAAGCCAATCCTAGTAAATAAGGAATCATATATTCAAATACCATGCCAGTAACATCCCAAGTGTTCACCCACTTAAACACCATTGTTTGAAAAACAAACCTTTCCATTTTGCTAAAGTTATTTCCATGTTCCCTGATTCTCTGCTGCAAACCCTTCTCAAGTTTATGGTTAACTTGCAAATTCAGTGTACAGTACATCTTTACTCAAAACAATGGAAAAACTGTAGAAAGCATAAATGCAGAGTGGCTCTTTAAATACTTTAGCAATAGACTTCCCTTCTCATAAGATTTGGCTTTGGCATAGACATTCTTATCACATTGAAGGAAAATTCATATAACTTTGTTTTATTCTTCCCATCAGTAAACTCAAAATGGTAGCCAGAAATGGGAACTAGGAGTATGGCCTTGGGCAGTCCCTTCTCCCCTCTGAGACTCAATTTTCCTATCATAAAATTGAGATAATGAGATTTACCAAAGACCTGTATGGCACTACCATTTTGTGATTCTATGTCTAAAGTCATAGAGAAAGCTTATTAGCCTTTTTGTGGATTATGTATCCATTGCCCTTAGAAGTATAGATAGTTTAAACTTGAGTATTTTGACTTGAATAGTAATTTTAGCTACCTCAGATTACACCTAAGTAAGGTATATTATGTGTCCAAAAATATACTGGATATACAGATTATTGAAGGAGTGGAGGGCAGAAGGGTTATCCTTGTATCTTAGAGAAGCTGGCACACTACAGCTGATGCTTGCTTGGTCTTGAGGCCTCAAGATCACTAACTGACTTTCTCTGTAGTGTTCATCTACTGTTTGGTGATGGGATCTCCATAACTCAGAGATACTTAAAGCACATAGTTTTTTCCTTTTTGCTTCTAGGCCTATCTACAAGTTCACTGCTCCTTTTTTTTTTAGCAGCTTTTGGTATTTCTTGGTGTTTCCAAGGGTGGTTGGATTCTCAGGGTGGATCTCTTAAAGACTGCCTTCAGGCTATTAACTAACTGCCCATTAACAACTAGAATAGGCCTTTCTTTGAACCTGGTTCATTTATTGCTGCTTTTGGAAAAGTGCACTTTGCTAACTGCTTCAAGAATCTAAACCTCTTGCCTACTTTTAGCCTAAGAAAATATTTATAAATATAACTTTCCAGAAAAGGACCTTCTCTCTGATGAATTAGCTGTGGGTTTTTCACAGCCCATAATTAGAGTAAGTGCACAGCCATCTCTCACTTTTGTCTATACTTCCCAAGGATATACTTAGAGTTTCCAAGGTGTAATGAGAAAGAAAGAATTGCCCTGACTTGCCATCTTATCTCCTAACCCTCCCCTCCTTCTCACTGAAACCTCCTATTCCTCCCCAAACATTTTTCTTTTTGCATTTTGCAACTCTTGAGTCCTCAGTTTTTAATAAATGACATTGGCACCTGCTTACTCCCTCTTTTCCTGGACCATGGAAGATGGTGGGCCTTTCAGGAATATCATGTAGCAGCCAAACCCAGAAGAGGAAAATAAACCTGGAACATGTGAGAATCTAAAGTGTTCAACATTTTCTTCAGAGGTTACTTTAGCATATTTGAGAAGTCTCTTTCCTACTAGAAGACTGAACTTTACATCTGAGACTCAAAACTGTTAGCATTTCTGCAGGTTTTAAACAACCTCCAGGATTCTCTAGTTGAAAAAATGGCTCAGGGAGCCCATGGCTATGATCTGATGTCATCATGTACACTATGAACATCTTTGTGGTTTCCAGTGTTGAAGACAGTCTTGATGACAGCTCTTTTGTCATTCTCTATGCTCAAGAGCAGCCCTGAATTGCTGCTTCTGGATCACATGTTCTGGATGCAAGAGAGTGATTCCAGTGATGAAACACTATTCATGGCATGGGTCTTTGGAAGACAAGTTTCACAGCATTTATTCATCCATCTATTTATCTGTTCATCCTTCCAAATAGCCAACTAGCTAGTCCTTTCATCTTTCCATCAATTCATTCATCTATTTATCCATTTGGAAACTATTTTTTAAGATTATTTATTTATTGTTGAGAGAGAGAGAAACAGTGAGAGTGACCATGTACATGAGCATGCATGAGTGGGGGAGAGGGACAGAGAGAGGGAGAGAGAGAGAATTCCAAGCAGGTTCCTCACAGTGCAGGGCCAGACATGGGGCTTGAGCTCACGAACCGAGAGATCATTACCTGAGCCAAAATCAAGAGTCAGATGCTTAACCGACTGTGCCACCCAGGTGCCCCCATTTGGCAAATACTTATTGAGTGCCCACTCTATGCCAGACACTATGGTAGATATTTTGAGGAGCAAATCTCTGACCTCAAAAATTTAAATAAAGGGAGACAAATGGTGATAATACATCCTAAAGGATAAGAAGAAATTACTAGGAAGAAGTTGGATGAGACAGAAGGGAAGGGGAATTCAAGGCAAAGCACACAGTTTGAATAAAGGCACAGAGACATAAGAAAAGCACATTGAGAGTTTGAGGAATAGTAAGTAGTTTAAAATGGCCAGATCTGGGGAAATGGGGATGGTAAACTAAAACCACATCGAAAATGGGCTCCATTATTATGCTAAAAGATTTGAAGTTTAGGAAGCTGAAGATCTATGACATGGGATAGACCTACTCATGTATCATTTTGTGTGTCTGTATGGGTTTTTTTTCCTTCCAAGATTTTATTTAATTGAAGTTAGTTAACATAGTGTAGTATTGGTTTCAGGAGTAGAATTTAGTGATTCATCACTTACATATAACACCCAGTGCTCATCCCAACACGTGCCCTCCTTAATGCCCATCACCCATTTAACCCCTCCCCCACCCACCTCCCCTCCAGCAACCCTCAGTTTGTTTTCTATAGTTAGGATTCTCTTATGATTTGCCTCCTTCTCTGTTTGTTTGTTTGTTTGTTTGTTTTTTAACGTTTATTTATTTTTGAGACCGAGAGAGACAGAGCATGAACAGGGGAGGGGCAGAGAGAGAGGGAGACACAGAATCTGAAACAGGCTCCAGGCTCTGAGCTGTCAGCACAGAGCCCGATGCGGGGCTCGAACTCACGAACCGTGAGATCATGACCTGAGCCGAAGTCAGACGCTTAACCGACCAAGCCACCCAGGCGCCCCCCTCCTTCTCTGTTTTTAACTTATTTCATTTTTCCTTCCCTTCCCCTATGTTCATCTGCTTTGTTTCTTAAATTCCACATATGAGTGAAATCATATGGCATTTGTCTTTCTCTGACTGACTTTGTATGTTTGCTTTTTAAAGACAATTAGTGGATTGGAAGTGTGGTATATAGGTCATGACTTAAACTTTATAGAAATACACAGTAGACCAGGTAGAGAAAGAAAAAAAAAAGTCTAGCAGCAAATTTTGCTAAACAGCTAGGATTGCAGCCTTGGTTCCTGGGTTAGTTGCCTCCATTTGGTTTGATACCTGCAAGTACTGACCATGTACATAAGTCCTTCCCTTATACAAACTTCTTGCCTTGGTCTAGGCAAGTGTTTCCTGGCATGGGTTCAATGACATGGTCCATGAAAAATGATTTTTAAGGTCAAATAATTTATACAAACCTACATATTATGGTCCTGCTCAGGAAAATTTATAGTATATTTTAGCATAACACAGACCTTGGCAAGTACTGCAATAAAGTAACCTGAGGAGCTTGGTAATTCAGGATTCCTAGTTTAATTCAACCACAGAAACACTTTTTTTTTTCTCATATAACACCTGTTAATATCCTACAAAACCACTGTTTAATGGAATACACTTTGGAAAACTTGGGTATAGATAAATAATTTATCCTATAGGCAGACAACACCCTTAGCCCAAGTCTCCTATTTTGTAGATATGTATGCCATTGTTCACCAGGAGAATCAATCAAGAATGGCTTCATGACCAAGAGTAGACCATCCTCACCACATCTCAAGAGTATTACCAGAGGCCACTAAAACCACTAAAGTAAACCATGTTGGGTCTGCAATATTCTTTTCATGCATAAAACATTATTATACATAAAGCATACATACATAAAGCATACATTGTTATACATTATTATACATATACATACATACAGCATTATTGTCGAATTCATCTAATGGCCACAAGTACAGCTTCCTGATTCAAGAAACATGCTAGACCAGTTATTTCTGAGAAATATAATTACTTCCAACATCATATAGAATAATCAAGTAAATATTTTGGATATCCAAATATTCTTCCCTAAAAAGGTTACTAATCCTTTTGTGCACTTTTTAACCAGTCTTTCAACATCTATCCAGAACCTCATTGAGGTGCTACCATATAACCTTTTTGCTAAAGTAAGAAGCCTATAAATCACAGATTTGTAGAATTTGGGTCCCACTTCCCACCCAGTGATTGAATGCCCTCTACCTCTTTTTCATCAGGCAACAGAGTATCATAAAAAATCAATAATTTGTAACTCAGTTACTGGGATTTTCTCCCTTCTCCTTTGACTCTAATTAAAGCCCTAAAAATCTTCAGCTTGGAGATGCAAGTGGTAAGTCTCAATGCTACTCCTACACACGATTCTCAGATACCTGAGTGCTCCTACAGATCTGCATAACTGAGGAGCAGAATTGCCCCATGAACTTTGATATCAGTGTGCACATGTGACTCAGCACTTACAACCTCTTTTTCTTTCTTTTATGTTTTTGGATTTAAGAAGTCCTGTGGTATAGTGGAAATAGTGTAATGCACTCAGTACAGACAGGCCTCATTTCTAGTCCTGGCTCTTCCACCTACTATCTTAATGACCTTTGAGAAATCATTAGATATCTGAGCCTAAGTTCCCCAGCTGTAGTATGGGAATAATACAATCTTCCTTATATAAATGTTGTAAGTTTATAAAGAAACATTGTAGGCACACAACATATATCACTGTACCTTCCACCCCTATTTTGGATAATAATTGGCCTGTGTGCTCCCAGTCACCACTGGGGCCTACTCTTTACTATTACAATGTAGCCTTTGGTACTGGTTCCTTGGTTCTCTGGTCTCTGTATTACCTTTGAATCAACTCTTGAAATCTGTTCTCCATGGTCTAGATTGCCATCCTCTGGTTGATTACATAAATACTTGGTGACACATTGGAGGAAAAATGTTATACTTCTCTCTAATTATAGCTCTCAAGCAAACTTGTATGTGGAGAAACCAGAAACTGTATCTCATAATTCCTTCCAACTGAATTATCTGGGACATCACATACATGTTGTAGTCTGTCTTGGTAAATAATTTTTTTCTAGTCATCAAAATTGATGATTACCCATATCTGGTACTTCAATGAGTATCTTACTTGTAAATTTTCTATTTAAAATCCTTGAGTTTTTAAAGTGTAATAGGAGCAGAAAGATTTTATTGTTGTTTACTTTTGCTGTAAGTGCTCTAAAATCCATCAGTTGCTCTTGAGAGAGTAAAATGATGTCATAATTATTTTCTGAAGGCCGTAGGCAGAAAGCTAAGAGTACACAGCTCACAATAGGTCGTATATACAAAGGCAAGTATTTTCTAAATAAAACAATTCAGAAAAAAAATATTTGAAATAAAATAACTGCTTGTTTGAAAACATTTTACTTTTGATTTAAAAAGATAGCCAACTGCTCAGTTGGTTGAGCATCTGACTTCGGCTCAGATCATGATCTCACAGTTTGTGACTTTGAGCCCTGCGTTGGGCTCTCTGGGGACAGCACAGAGCCTGCTTCAGATCCTCTGTCACCCTCTCTCTCTCTCTGCCCTTCCCCAGCTCATGCTTTTTCTCCCTCTCTCTTTTCCTCTCTCAAAAATAAACATGAAAAAATTTTAAAAGATAGCCACCTGTTTTCACAAATTGTATAATGTGGTCCATAAGATCACAAAAGCGTTTAAGATATTTTCTTATTGAACCAAACTTATACATAGACAATTTACTTGAACAAGATGCTTTTTTAGAGAATTTTGCACATCCTTTGGGATCATGTTTATATGATGTAGAACTAAGGGAAAAAAGTACACAGCCACTCCGAAATCAGTAGAGCCTTCAGATTGTCTATTATTGATAATATTACCATGACAACAGGTATCTAGGAAGTAAACCAGAAACAGCATCACTACCCTGGATCACACGTTTTCTAGAATCAAGTTCCGTTTTCCTCAGTCTAGTTAATCCTGACCACCCTTTTTAGATCTATTAAGAAATGTGTTTCTTTCCCCTGCTTAAAACCCCATTGGACCAATGGTTCTGTGGCAGAAGTAAAAATTGACATTTCAGCCTTCTAGCAGTCAGCAATATAAAAAACGTAAGCACAAATCCTGAGGAAATCACCTGCAGAAAATTTGGACGGGCATTTGGAGCTAAGAAGAAAATCTGGATCTTGACCAAGATAAAAGGTCACCCCAGGCTTGCAAGGGGTGGTGTGTCATGCTGGCCACGATGAAACTAAAAGAGACTGAAGACTCTCCCCAGGGTGCAAAATGAGGCATGAAAGCTTTGATTAG
Source organism: Panthera uncia (assembly GCF_023721935.1). Classification (NCBI taxonomy): domain Eukaryota; kingdom Metazoa; phylum Chordata; class Mammalia; order Carnivora; family Felidae; genus Panthera; species Panthera uncia. The sequence goes on from NC_064817.1 coordinate 51,738,617, forward strand.
TGAGCTGTTAGGCACAGAGACAATAATTTCGAAGCATTCCCATCTCCAGGCTGAATAATAATGCTTTTAATATTATGGGATTGTTTGGCTGCTGCAAGAAATTCAGAAGACCAAATAGGGAGTCTTTGTTGGGCTCTGAGTAGCTGTAATGAGGCTGTTAAATTCTACCTCCCTTCTCTTCCTTCATATCCTCCACCCTCACCAACTAATTCTTGCCCGCTGTGTACAAAGAGGCACACACAAACATATATATATATATATATATACACACACACACACACACACACACATATATATATATATATATATGCACTTTAGTATATTTGTCAATAAAGCATCAAAGAGAGGGGGTAAAACAACTTTAAGTAGGAATTTTCCATTTTTTCCATCTTGCCTATCTTACAGGTAGGTAAGAAAAGAAAAAAAAAACCCAGTCTAAAATTGCAGCCACCCCCTCTCTAAAAATTTTGCATGCTGCCTCTTACATCAGAGGACCTCACTCAGGCATCTGATTATGGGGACTGCTAGATGCAAGCCCATCCTTTAAGTTGCTACATTCAACGGTGTCTCTATTTCATATTAGAAAAATTTCCGGTTGGCAATTGCAAGCGTCTCAAAACAACCAGACACCGAAGAAAGGCTGACCAACTTCATTCAGAATGAGGGCTCTAGAAGGTTCTAATGGATACCTTGGAAGTACCTGGAATCTGAATCTTAGGGCCTCTTACCCTTGCTCCTCAACACAGACTCCACCATTGGGGCTAGGGGCTACTCTCTTGGTTAATGACTCCCTTCAATGGAACTTATCATTTCCCTACTTCACAGGGATGTTGTGAGGACTAGCTCTAGAAGTAATATCAGTTATCTTTCATGTAGTAGTATCATGATTGTTGATTTATATAATATGACTTGGCATTAGCATAGTGCTTTTTAGTTATTTTGGCTTATATGTGATGGCACTCAGGTGGATGGATGCAGTGAAGCTCTGGCTTGGTTGCTCACTTTCCACAGTGTGCTGCCAGGAAGAAGCTTTGCTGATGGGACTCAAGGTGCTTCCTAGCTGAGGCTCCTATGGCCATTTTTACTTGGTCATTATTCAGCTCATGAGTTTCCCCTTACTTCCATTCTGCTGGACCACTGCCAAGGACTTAGATTTTAACCTCAGTCTCTATCACTGAGATGAAGGCAGAAGCTGATCCATATAAGTTCAGTAAACAAGGACCAGATTTCTGCTTCTCCTGAAGGAGCAGCTCTAAGAAGCCAGCTGGCCCCTCTCTCCAAACAGACCAGGAGACTAGAGTCAGTTATTTTCTCCTTATTCCCAAAGTCAAGGCGATTCTGTTTTCAGAAGCACATACTCTTAATCCTTTCATAAAGAGGGAGGAAGGCAAAATCTAAAAACCAGTGTCTACTTCTCTTATTTCCTATTGAAGTTATGATGAAGGAGGAAAGTGGATCAGACTGTACCTTTTACTTCTAGCCTTAGTACCCCATAATCCCCCACTACTCATTCACATCATTCACTTGCCTCTCCATCAGGTGTGAGGTCTTATTCTTTTCTCAAGCCAGCCTCCAACTTTGCATTATTCTAAGTGGAGAGACACTTAGAGTTTGTAATATCTTGATATTATCTGTCTCTGCCCTAAAGACTCCATATTGAAACCAGTTTCCTTCTTGTGGATGTGGAGTCTGTGAGACCAAGGGCAGACAAATATGAGAGTCAGAACTCTTTCTGCCTTGCCTGGGGCCTGCATTTCCCACTCTCATCCTTCTCCAGTCTCTCCACCTTCTCTCTCTCTCTCTCTCTCTCTCTTTCAATCTCTTCTCTCTCTCTCTCTCTCCCCCCCCCCACCTTGCTCCCTCCCCTGAGTCAGCAACATTCTGGAAAAATGCCAAGGAAAGACTTCAGGAGGGAGGGGAGTTTGCCACTCCTTGAACAGAATTTGAATCTCTAAGCCAACAAGAGGTTCCCTAATGTGGATTGAAAGGCTAATGTAGTTTATTTTTAACTGCTTTCTGTTTGTTTGAACGTTGCATATTTTTGCTAGCAAATTTCCTTAATAAAGCCATTAATACAGCAATGGTATTTTCTTATTTACAACAGACTGACAGAATTAATGCTGTTAACTTTTAGCCTTTTTTTACTTTTCTCTCTCTCTTTTTTTTCTCTCCTTTGCTTTCCAGGTCATGCTGACCTGTTCAGCTTGGGCTGTTTCACATTTGTTTTTAATGTCAGTTTAAATGTAATTGTAAAAGCATGTATGCTCTAAATTCATGTAGTTACTTTTTCCAGTGGAAAAGCCTGGTATGTGAAAGCATTTCCAGGCTTTGCAATTTCACATGAGCAGATTTTTGATAATGACTTTGTGCCCCTCACCCAGGATAGCATCTGGACAGTGACCCCCTTTATTCTGGCTCACTAGTCAGAGAGAGACTTGGGAATAGTTTCTGCCAGATCCTGTGCTTTGGCAAGGATATGCAGCATTGCATATCATTCTATTATTAATTACGTTTACTCCTCCATGAACTAAAAACCACTAGACTAAATAATCCAACATAAACCTTGAAAGATAAAATTTGATATTCTTTTTGCAAGCTATTTCTCTGACTCAAAATTGGGTCTTGGAGGAGAATGGAGGCATGGGGGATAGGACCAAGGAGGCTTCTTGCCTTAGAAAATTTGGTATGCAATTATTAGTGTACACTTATAGTTGGATGCACCCCTTACTAATCTTTCATTCCATGCCTGCCAAGGACTGGCTCTGTTCCCTGTCTCTTGTCCCTGTCCTACTTATTCCCCAATCACCACTCATCTCCCAACTGCCTCTTCTCCCTATTCACATGCTATTCAGCCTAATAAAATGGAAAGGGTACCACCCTAGAAGTCAGTGTACCTGAGTCTTTTGTGATCTGCTACTATCTAGCTGTGTGACCTGGGGCAAAACTTGGCCTTCATTCTTCTCATATTTTAAACAGGGATAGGTTTGGATGGGAGAGGAAGGGATAGACAAGATCTGGGGCCTTCAAACATTTTCTTGGCAATGAAACCTTTTCTTCAAACAAAATCTGACTAAGAGTCCCAAATGTAGTTACAAACTAAAGCACTGCTATTCTGGTTTGAAAGAAGGAACCATGTGTTCAGACCCACTTTGCCTCTTCTCAGAGTCAAGGGATATGTTCAAGGTCATACATCCCACTAGACTCTGAATACCACCACAATAATAATTAAAAAAAAAACCCTTTATTGTAAATAACATTTTGGAACTTTGATATCATCATTGCATTGTGCCTCCTTAAGGTTAGTGCATTTTTTTCATCATGTTTCAGTCTTGAAGAGTCCTTCTGGTGGTGTAGAATCATCCCTCTACTCACAGGCACCACCACAGTGTCTGTATATTCTTAATTAAAAACCTTATTAATTAGGTATTAATACTCCACCTTACAGATGAGGAAATTGAAGTACAGAAAGGCTAGGTCTTTTCCAAAGTCACACAGCTAGTAAGCAGTACAGCCAGGCTTACAATGGATAGTATGGCTCCAAATTCTTTGCTCATAACTATTGCTTTTTATACATATATGAGAAAACTAAGTACAAAAGAAGGAAAAAGATGTCCCCAAGGTCATACAGTGAGATCCTCTGACTACAGTCCCAGTAGATGAAAAGATGGCTGGCATGATTTAAGTCAGAGGCCACAAACTGGCTTTCCTCAGGCCAATATTCACTTACAAAATTGTGTTTGCCAAGCACAGTCTTTGTTTAGAAAATTAACATAGATTGCCCCTAGGCAGGGCATCAATTACTTTTCACTGTCCCCAGCCCTGTTTATGTTCACTAGACTATTTTCCTCATTTACATATCTGCCTGACTAGTGAAGATATTTGAGATCATGACCCCTGTATTTAAGCACTGTAATACACAAGCACCTGCACGCACACATACTCAAATACATTCATATAAGTATAGCCTAGTCTGGTTTCACAAATAATTTGCAGCCCTGCACCAAACATATCTTTATGTTTACTTAGCACTTAGAATTACACGTAAGATCTGAATTCAGTGTTATAGCAAGTTATATGCAGAAAAAACTCAGTTACTTTTTTTCATCTAATAAATGTGTCATACTCTTCCCTTCTCTGCTGTATTTGGTTACCTTAATCCTTCTGTTCCTTCTTCCCCATGCCCGAGTTAGGTCACCTGCAAGCCATTCACTCCCTACTCTTTAGAAATGAATGGAGAGTAAAGGAGGGCTCACTCATTATGTGCCAAACAGTCTCTCTCATTTGGTTCTCATAAGTGTCCTAAGAATGAGGAAACTGAATCTCAGAAAATCTGAGAGAGCAAAGAGTTCAAAGTTATTAAGCTAGTAATTTACAGAGCTGGGATTTGAACTCAAAATTGTCTGACTCTGAAGCCTCTTATCTTGCCATATACCACACTCCTATAAGGAAAGTGTATTAGCTTTCTATTGCTTCATAAAAAAATCATCACAAATTTAACAACTTCAGTTCACAGTTCTGTAAGCCAGAAGTCTGACACCGGTTTCTCAGCTCACTGTTTCACAAATATGAAATCAAAGTATTGTCCAGCCTGCACTGTATTCTGGGGCTCTTGACCAAGTTCAGGGCTCTTGACCAAGTTCATTTGATTATGGCAGGATTCAGTTCCTTGCAGTTGTAGAATTAAGGTTCCCCTTTCCTTTCTGGCCATCAGCCAGAGAGAGGCTGCTCTGAGCTCCTAGAATCTGTTCTTATTCTTTGGCATGTTGATCCCTCCACCTTAAAAGCCAGCAACAGAGACTCTTCCTTATGTTGAACCCCCCTGACTCCATGAAGAACCCAGTCTCTTTTAAGAATTCATCTGAGTAGGTCAATTCATCAAGGATAACCAAACTTCAAATTCAGTTCAATTTTGAGCTTAATTACATCTACCCAATCCTTTTACAACAACAAGTAGATTAGTGTTTGACTAAATAACTGGAAAAAGATGTGTATACAACCAGGTATTGAGTCTGTTGGGTGCTATCTCAGAAGTCCATCTACCACAGAAAGTGATTTTTTATGCTCCAGATTTTATGGTGAGATATGAAGAAAAGAAACATCTTTGACCTTAGGGAGAGTGATTCCAGTTTTCTAAAACTTTGGGAACTTAACTTCACTTGCCTTGTCCCTGCCCATGGATAAGAAAGCCTCATTCTTGAGGTGGCAAGGAATTAGGCTGGAACAGCACCTAATGGTCACAGTGGCTATGGAAGCTACACACTAATAACATCTACCTCCCCTTGGGGATACACTGTGGAACCTGAATTGAAAAATCTTTTTCTGGTGCTATTAGAGACAGCCCTCATAGGGGTCTAATACCACCAGTATGAAAAGTGAGTTCTCCATAGGATCCAGACAGCAGGATCCAGACATCATGTCAGGTGCTCCAATCCCCCACAGAGCAAGTTGGGACAGGGAAGTGACTTGCCAGTGGCCCTTTGTTGTCACTGATCTGACCTGAGACTGAAAGACAGGGAAGAGATGCAAAACAGCAAACACCATTAAGACTATCCACCTTTACTATTCCTTTTCTCCTGAATTCACCCTCAATTTAAGTAAACCAGTGGGTATCTGCCATAATAGGAGTTGGCAGGCCTGTACCTCACATGAAAGAGTTAGATCTGACACTGGGGCTCAGGTGCAGGAGGAAGGAGGGGTGTGGGGGTGGCCTTCATGGAAGAAAACAAGGCCTTGAGCATTGGGTAACAGCTGAGACTATCAAGCCTCATTGTCCAGCATTCCAAGTCGTCTAGCAACATGCTGGTCTCTGCTGCAGAAAGAGAACAGAGGATCCCCTGGCAGAATGAATGGAATCTGATTTCAATTACGTTCAGTACAGTCACCCTCTTCAGGCAGAGAGGCCAGAACACCTGGTGCAGCTTGGGCCAGTGTGGATGCAAGGACAGCACATTACCCAGGTCTTAGAAGCCAGTGGGAATGCAGCTTCTTTTCCTCAAGCAGATGCCATATAGATCTAGAGGAGGAGGATGTGAAAATACCAGCCAAGTTCTCATTAGCACTATGTAGAGAAGGGGAATTATTTCATGTTGATGGATTCTCCCCAAAGTATCTGCACATACTGCTCTTGCTTGTAATCAGTTTACTTAGGTCCACGAGTCATCACCCCACTGAGATCTCTGGTGAGAGAGTTGAGGTGACAGAGCATACTTCACTGATTGCATCAGCACCAATTGCTTTGTCCCTGTACCTTTCAGAAAAGCTCATAGATCCATCGGTATAAAATTTATTTAAATTCTTTTCTTCTTTATCAATAGCATGAATAGGGCATGACGAATGAGACAGCTGCCCCAGAAAACAGTCTAGATTCACAGCATTATTCCATAGAACTTTCTGGGATGATGGAAATATTCTATGTCTGTATTGTTGAGCACTTGAAATGTAGCTAGTGAGAATAAGGAGTTATATTTTTAATTTTCTTTAATTCTAATTAATTTAAATGTAAATCACCACATGTGGATAGTTACTGTGTTGGACAGTGCATATCTAGAAGAGATTCAGAGAGGCAAGAACTGTGACAAAGTAGAAACAAGTTAGTCAAAAAGAGAGCTGATGTGGCACATAGAACTCTGGATCAGGAATAAAAGCCCTGGTTGCCAGTAGGTGATCACTCTTTCTGGACTCAGCCTCCCCATCTTTGACTTGAAAGTTTGGATTAATGTCAGAAGTCTCAAAATGGTAGCTAAGTACTAATTTACCTTTAGAATACAGAGGAGCCCCAGGAAGATTTTTCAATGTTACACTAATGCCTTCTAGGGTTGTGTGTATGTGTGCACGTGCATGTGCATGGTAGGGGCAGGAAGGCCAGTAGCCATTTACTCTTGTTCACCGAAGTTCCTACCATTCTCCTGTGCACACCACACACACACACAGACAAGCACACACCACTCTATTGCCTATGTAGACCCTGAAGGTATTTTGAAGCTGTGGCTCCTGGGTGAGAAGATTTCTGTAGACCTTTCCTACTTTGTCATTGTATGTGAATTTTAAGGCCATTATAGTGTCCCAAACCTGTTTCTACTTTGGGCACATGGCTGGAATATTTTCATAGTTTCCTGCCCCTTCCCTTCTGGATTTGATACTAGTTACTGAAGTTTGAAGTCAAGGGTGAGGATGGAAGTCAGAGGGAATATAAGCCCAGCCCCTCTCCTCAACTCTGCTGTTTGGCTAGAAGTAGGGTTCAGGCTTCAGAGACCTTGAGGAAGCAGCATGATACAGTAGAAAGAGCATAAGCTTCATAGTCAGCAAACCAGGTTCAGATTATTGGGTTCCCTTTCTTGATATCTGTGTTTCCTAAGTTTACTCACTTATAAAACAGGGATAGAAAATACTCCTAACTTCCTAGGATCATGTGTAAATAAATTATACAATGTGTTCATGAAGTGAGGCACATAGAAGACCCTGAAAAAATAGTTATCTTTAAACTTAGCAGAAGACCATGGTGGGGGAGGGGGAAAAAGTTACAGAGAGGGAAGGAGGCAAACCATAAGAGACTCTTAAATACTGAGGGTATTTAAAAACTGAGGGTTGATGGGGCATGGGGGAGAGGTGAAAGTGGGTGATAGGCATTGAGGAGGGCATCTGTTAGGATGAGCACTGGGTGTTGTATGGAAACCAATCTGACAATAAATTATATTTAATATTAAAAATAAATGAATAAAAACTTAAAAAATTAAAAAAAATAGTTATCTTCATTTTTCTTAGTTACCTCAGGCATAGAGCTAATAACATCTCTGTCCTCTTTCAGATTGGAATGGGGAAGACATGGTCTGGCAGCTCCTGAGCTCAAAGCTAGGAACTGCTAGTGATGGGAAAGATGGGGTCTACCTTTAGAAACTGTACCAAGGGAACAGATCCAGGAGGCACTACCAAACTGTGCAGATGCCTACAAAAATCCATGTCAGCAATTGGTTCGCCACATGACAAGATATTTTGGGTGCCAGGCCTCTAGATCCGGGAGAAGATGGGCCCATACCTTCTATCCTGTGCCCTTGGTGGAGGTGGGGCATGGGATTTGACAGTGTGTGTGCATATCTCCTTAATACTGACTGTGCAAGCCCTGCAGAAATGATTGCTGGACGATGTCATCTTGTACTCTGGGTTGATTTTCTAGTCTCACCTGTTATTTTACCCTGAGTTCTCTGTGTTCCTCTTACACCACTAACCCTACCATTTTCTCCTCCTGTATCCTAGTTGTTGATCCAAATGTTTGATCCATCCTTGCATTGACTTACTGAGTTGCACTATGATTGGAGTTTCCAAGACTTATTTTTCTAATTAGAACTGAAAGTCAGTTCCAGAAGTCAGTTCCAGATCTTTTTCTATAGGATCCAGAAACATATGAACAGGTTTAGTTCTATTTATCCATTTAAATTGAGCAATCAAATTCTCTCTTTTATTTTTTACCTATTATTATTGTTATTTTAAAGGGATTAAACATAAAGTAGCTTATGGTTCTCCCCAGTACAACTGCCTATGCTAGGCCTCAAAGTTATAATCTTTTCAATTACTTATATTCCTGCCAATATAAATGCCAGGGAAAATAAAACAAAATAAACATCAGGATGCCCAAAAACCTCTATCTAAATTGTGTGTGTGCAGGCACAGGGGGAGGTTGGCTGTTCAGATTTGAGTTTGAGATTATTGTTGTTTTAAATAATGCTATTTCTATCATTCTTTCTGATGTCTGCCTCTTAGTATGGCTCCTATTTTACAGAGTATAGAGTCAGGGACATTCTGTTAGTTCTTTGATAATATTGGGGATTTCAGCCCTTTAGCTTCTTAATCTCCCCTTTGGTAAAGATGAAAATCAATATGTGTGTTACAGTGTATGTTCAACTATGGGTGTAAACATTTGACAATATCTGATGCTGTTATAGTGTTCAGTAGGAAATACTGTAACACGAAAAAATTCCCATTTATTAAATCCAGAGTGGGCCTGAGGAGAAAGCAAAATATGAAACTTTGGGTTTAGTAGGGATTTGGAATGATGAATCATTCATTCATTCATTCATTCAACCAGTGTTTAAACTGAGCACTTGTCCTTACGGAGTTTAGATTCTGTAACCAGGGAGAATGAGCATCCTTATTTTCATAGCTTAGTCAACTTTTCTAACCGGGTAGTTGAGTTGTGTGTTTGGCCATTGATAATAAATCCAAGTTTCCTTTCCTTCCCAATAGCCCGGAAGCTGAAGAAACTTGGTAATCTGAAACTACAGGAGGAAGGGGAGGCTTCCAATGCCACCAGCCCCACTGAGGAGCCAACCCAGAAGCTGACAGTGTCACACATTGAAGGCTATGAGTGTCAGCCCATCTTTCTGAATGTCCTGGAAGCCATTGAGCCAGGCGTGGTATGTGCTGGACACGACAACAACCAGCCCGACTCCTTTGCAGCCTTGCTCTCTAGCCTTAATGAATTGGGCGAAAGACAACTTGTACATGTGGTCAAGTGGGCCAAGGCCTTGCCTGGTAAGGAAATGGAAACTAGGGGCATGGGATAAGGTAGATCATATTTAGTGAACTGTTCCTATGGGCCAGCGCCATGTCTGATCCTTCCCTGCCAATTAACTCATGCAGTCCTCACTATAACCCTGTGGAGGGAAGAGAATGGTATAATTTCCATTTTAAAAATAAGGAAAATTAATAAATCAAGAAGAGCAGCATTATGGAATATTCCATATTCCTCACATCAGCATACAGCAATCACGTTTGCATGTTCACCCCACATATACAGTCAGCGAATGACCCCATAATCACAGACCATGTGGACACCATAACCTTATATACCTTAAAATACTCTTCTACATGTGCACATACAGGCTCACCTGCAAAGATAGTTTTGAGCCTGACTGATATTCTGTCATCAATACTACTTTTAGGAACTCTTCTAATATAATATGGTAGAAAGAAGGGATTGAGAGTCAGAACACTTATGTTCTAGTTCTAGGTTCAGAACAGTTAGGTTCTTCTAACTCATTGTGTGACCCCTTCCCTTTCTGGGTCTCAATTTCTTCATCTATATTGTGAGAGGAGTAGTTTGGACTAAATTGATGGTTTTCAAATTTTGCTTCAAGGAACTCTTAGTGCTCTTTAAACTGCCTTAGGAATTATAGTGGGAGGAAATATTAGGTGATAGTGAAAGAAATACAAAATGTGTCTACCTTCTGCTTGGTTACCTCCAATGGTGGGGAACTCACTTTCTACCTAGGCCATCTGAGGTTTGAACTGGTCTGATTATTAGAATATTAGAGCTTGAAGAAACCTCAGAGTTCCTCTATCCGAGGATAAACTTTCCTTTAGCAGCCAAACTCTTTATTTCTTAAAAACCTTGTATACAGATCCAAGTAGAGCTGGTTGATTTAAAGCCAGTGCCTCTCATTCACTACCGTGAAATAAGCCTCAGGTCAATCTTACAGAATCTTAGGGCTCCAAGGAACATAGTTTGGAAACCAATGAAGAATAAATTCTTTGATGGTTGTCTTCATCCCAAAATTCTATAACTCAAAGATTCGTTTGAAACATGGACAACCTAAACTTGTTATGGAGTCAAAGATTAACATGTGTTCTAAGAATAACTGCCATTCATATGGAAATTTATGGTGAACAGAGCAGCTTCATTTGTATTACCTGATTTTATCTTCATAACAATCCTATAAAGTAGGGATTCTTTTTCCTATTTTATAGATAGAAGCATTAAAGCTCTAAGAAGTGGCATGCTTGGCCTACAGCTACATGGTCAGAAAGTAGTAGGACCAGAACTTGAGCCCAGGTCCCCTCCTAATTCCAAATTTTCTCCTCATCCCACTCTACCCATAGTCTGTGTAGTGCTCCTATAGTTCTGAAGCCCTGGGATTTATTGTGAGGGGTCAAAGCCTTATCCAAGCCCACTTGGATGCCCACTTCAAAGCTGCCTTTGAAGACCTTGCATGTTGGCTATCAAACCTCTATTTTTAACTCACAAGGCCCAGTCATATACCTTCCCTGCTTGAGAAGCTGAGGTCGACTAGCCAATACGATCACTGGGAAGAAGACCCAAGGACTCTGGTTGTGTATGCACTGTGCCAAAACAGAGAGTTCACAAAGGAAGGAAAAAATACAAAAATGAATAAAATAGAAAATTTCTTTAATTCTTATTACTTATTCAGCTGGATGTCTTAATATCCCATGTGTAACAGAGAATCAGTTTAGTCTTTCCTAGCTCTTGCCAACCACCTAAATTACCCTATTATATAGGAGAGAGAAACTTTTCATAGATGTGATTCCATTTAATCCTCAGAGCAGTCCTGTTAATCATAGAAGCTACTATTTCCATTTCAAATGACAAGGCTCAAAGAGGTTAACTAACTTATTCCATTTTGTTACTTAACAAATTAGAACCAGAATTTGGGCTCACATTCCCTGATTTCTAATTTGATGATGTTTACAATAAACTAGTGCAAATCATTATGGCAGAATTTGTATGATTCAGAGTCATTGGCTTTCCTTAGCCCAACCCCCAGAATCAGAAGCCCTCTCTTTAACATTAACAAGTCTGCAAGTCAGTATCAGTTCACCATAGCTCATCCAAGGAAATGATCTCTGACCCTGGGTTTTTTAAAATAGTAGTTCCAAAAGAAGCCAGTTACCACATTTATAAGAACTGTTATTATCTATATGATTGATAATTACCTTCTAGTTCTAGTTATTTGCTCATTCAACAGATTGCATTACTGTCCTGTGCGAGCCACCATGCTAGGCATCTACTTGAATAAATTTTCTTCTTTTAAGTTTTCTGTGATGGTGATCATATAAGTAAATTGCCTAGTATAGTACCTGGACTTTAATAAATAATAACTATCAATTGGCGGGGGGGGTGAGTAGATGGTTTTCAGTACATTTGTGATCAGATGCTTCTGATTTGGAATCTTCACTATATACTAGTTGTGTGACCCTGAGCTAATCACATGTCAACATGTGCTTTTGTTTTTTTTCATTTGTAGAGATAGTAGAACAATCACTAACTTGCAAATTGTTAGCAGCATTCAGATTAAGTATAAAGAGGACCTAGTACAGTAGCTGAAACCATAGTAGATGCTGTGTAAATGAGGTCATTATTATGAGGCTTGAATACTAAAGACACTGCTTTAACTAAAATCAATTTAAGCTGCCACCAGCCTTGCTTAGAAGCTCCTGCATGGGTCCCAGGGATGAATTATCTTATTTGAAGACCTTAGTTATTGAATGCATTAGCACACCAAAGATTTCCTACCTGGCTTTTTCTTTGGACATGTTCTCCAAGAGTAGATGTGGGACTATAGGTTTCCACTTCAGATTGCTAAGAAATTATAGTTGCCTAAATTTTATCAAGAAAACAGAATCTCAGTGAAACTACTTCTGCTCCCTAACCTGTTTGGTGTGTTTCAAAACTTGAGAATAACTGCTCTTCATTTATCCAGAATAGCCTAATACAATACCAAATAGGTGTTAAGTGAAGGTGTACTGAAGGAAACCTATAGGCTGGAGCTACTGTTTCCTCAAGTCACCCCTTACTTAATAATCATGCTATCTGAGCAGGCAACTTCAAAGCCTAAGCATTAGAAAACAGAGTTAGGTATTGTAATCATATTAGACCTATAGGAAAATTAGCCTGCTATGCTGCTTATGTATACACAGTAATTAGGATTGAGTTCTAAGCAGGTCTCACTAGGACCATTAGTATTATTAGTTAGTTAGTATTACAGTCAAACTAAGCTTTCCCTTTTTTCTCCTCTTTGTTAGCTCTCTGGCATTTCAAGGAGTGAAAAAAGCATCAGTATTGACAGCTTCCTTAGTACTTGTACAGTTTAATCCTCATTTTCCCTACACATCCTCTTATTCACACACTCAGCAGCCAAGTCTTTGCTTGCTTCCACTCCAGAGGCTCAGGTTTCAAGCTCCTGGGCCCTTTCCCCAAGGTATGTTCCATGCTCGATCCCTGCTTTTTGTGTCCTACTAGGAAGAGTCAGTATCAAGAGTTCTGTGCTACAGAATGACTTCTGTCAGGAAACACTCTGGGGTCTCAGACTTCAGCTAGTCTGTCAGCATATCACTACAGTGAAGATAGGATGCTAAGGCCTGGGAGCTAAGATTGCAGTCACTCAATTGAACTGCAATGGTGGTGATATGAGGACTCTAGAATCCCTGATGTCTGGTAGGGTTGGAACAGAGAAGAGAGAAGATAAGAGAAGAGAAGAAAAGAGAAGAGAAGAGAAGAGAAGAAGAGAGAAGAGAGAAGAGAGAAGAGAGAAGAGAAGAAGGAGAGGAGAGGAGAGGAGAGGAGAGGAGAAGAGAAGGGAAATGGGGTTTTGGGGCGGACAAGGACCAACTAAGCAGAACGACATGTCTACATAGTGTGCACATCAGACCTCGGTCTATGGCTACCAAAAGCTCATGAACTTGGTAGTTCTTGAGTTGTGCCCTTCAGCAGTAGAGTGGAAAAGGCCCTGAAGAGAATTAGTTTTAGTCCCAATTCACCCACACATAGACTATATGGCCTTGGGTAAGTCCATTAACTTTTCTAGCCCTCAAATTCTTTGTTAGAAAAATGAGTGTCATATTTTCTGCTCTCTAGGGTTATTGTGAGAGTTAAATGAGGTCATCAACAGGAAACTTAGAAACTTTATCTAAATTAATGGAAGCATTCCTAATGAGGTATAGCAAAACAAAATTTCTGAAAATTCTGGATATTTGGGGGGGAAAGAGAATTGAGATACTGGTAGAAGACAAGCTCTGAGGTGATTCTCTAAGCATCTAACTGTCTGGAAACCTCCAGAAGAATATAGCTACATCGGATCTATCTGTGTGGTATTGTGGAAGTAGTATCTAGGAGCTTCTGCTCTCTGAGATTAAGGTAGATAATTTGGAGATCATTGGATTCCCATTTTATAAAATGAAAAAAATTGGGAATCCTTAGTCCTCTTAATTACTATTAAATTAAATAATAAATGTTAAATGAATATTTCAAAAATGTGTACTCAACTATCTGAACTATGCTATGTACTAAGGAGAAAACATGAAATAGGGATGGTTCTTGTTTTCAGGAATCTACAAGTCTTGTGGAGGAGATAGATGTGTACATAAGTAAATTCCAATACTGTGTAATAAGTGTTGTAATTGGGTGGGGCTACACAAAGCTCAGTAAGAAGGTGAAACAAGAATCATTGTCTGCTTAGATGAGTTGGAAAAGGCTTCACAGAGGAAGTAGATTTTCAGTGAAAATTTTAAAGATGAGTAGGTATTTATCATATGGAAAGCCTAGGGAGGGAGGAATACATTCTAGACAAAGGCAACTGACTATGTAGAGATAGCAGAGATACGGAGGCATGAGAAAGTATGATGTGTTCAGCAAACTAAGTTTTTCAGAATAATTAGAAGCTAAATTATGAAAAGATAAGTGGCAAGAAATTAGTCTAAGGAGGCAGGTCATAAAGAACTTATTTGTGTATAATAATGGTAGTAGGGCAGAAATGGTAGAGTAGGGAACTAGCAAAGTCAGATTACTTGTTGAGTACAAAATAATGGACAGGAAGTGAGTCCTAAAGAGGATCAGAGAAAAGATAAAGAGCCTGAAGGTGGTATAGAGAAGGCAGTGGCTGTCAAATGCATTCCAACATATGCTGATATGTAATAATATTCATTTCCCAGGATTGTTAGAAGGGAAAAATAAGTATATATCTGGAAAAGATCTTTGTAAATTGAAAAATGCTGTTCATGTAGGAGAAATGATTATTACACTTCATCTTCAGAAAGGCACAGTAATCAAGAGCACAGGCTTTGGAGTCAGACTGCTTGGCTTTGAAATGTAGTCTGCCAGTCACTAGCCTTACAATCTTGGACAAGTTTCTTAACCTTTCTGTGATTCACTTTTACTAATTCACAAGATGGGGCTACTCATAGAACCTAATTTATTGGACTGTTGTGAAGAATAAATGAGTTAATATAAGTAACATACTTATAAAAGAGTTCACTCATTGTAAACAGTGTTAGATTATTATTCTCTGCCAACTGACATATTTTGCCTCCATTATCATCTCATTTGAATAGCCTAGTGAGGTAGAGAGAGCAAGGAATATTATCCCCACCATATAGTTTATTCTCCCCCTGTTCCTCAGTATTGATGGTCCCTGGGACTCCTCAGAAGCTGCTAGAGTTTCAGCAATTCTCAGCCCAGCAGATGGCTGGGACTTCACTCAGCCCATCATTGCCCAGTCTGACCACTGCCTCTGCCCCATCTTCAGGCTTCCGCAACTTGCACGTGGATGACCAGATGGCAGTTATTCAGTACTCCTGGATGGGGCTTATGGTGTTTGCCATGGGCTGGCGGTCCTTCACCAATGTCAACTCCAGGATGCTCTACTTTGCCCCTGACCTGGTTTTCAATGAGTAAGTGCTCATGGGCCCAGAACTCACATAAATATAACATCCTGGCCAGATCTTTTGGTGGTGATGATGGTAATGGGGGTAATGGTGGGGGTGGCCCATTTGTCCTATAGGTGAGGCAGTAGAGGCTCCAGCCAACCTGCCCAATCTGAGGTGGCTTTGCCTTGCTGAAAAGCCACCTAGTAGGAAGCAATGGGGGGGGGGGGCTGGTGCTGAGCCATTCCTTTCCTATCCAAAACCAAATATCTTGGCCATGGTTATGACCTGCTTTGTAGATTATCTCAACCTCATGTCAAGGCCCCTCTCCTTCACTGTAAAACAACTAGGGAATGGACAAAGGACTCTAGCTGTGAAAGCTGAAGTTCCTGTGGTCCCTTTCCTACCACTGAGGGCTACTGCCAGTCACCATTTGTTGAGCAACTCCTCTGTGCCAGAACTATACTACGCACTTTCAAAATCCTTCCCCATTAAGTCCTCGTGATAACCTGATTTCCCCTTTTTACAGATAGTATTTTTTTAATGGATGGGGAAAATTAGGCTTAACAAAATAAAGTGACTCACCGAAGGCATGTTGGTGGCAGAATTCAAAGTATGTCTGTATAACTCACAGCTCCTATACTGCCTCATGGTGGTAGATGACAAGGAGGAACAGCTCCACCATTCTCTAGATATGCAACATTGGCTTAGCTACTTCCCTTCTCTTTAAAACAGGTTTAATTAATGCTTGCCCTGCCACTAGCTCTATTTATCTTTCATGAATTAGGCCAAGGGCTCAAATTTTGGAATTATACTTTTCTCAACTAAAATCTCTGCTCTATAACATCCTGCATCACAGTCTTTGGGTAAGACGTAACTTCTCTGATCTTCAGTTTCCTTGTCTGTTAACAAAATATAACTTTCTTAAGTGGCTTGTTATGATGACTAAAATTGGATGTAAAATGCCTGGCCAATAATAGGCAAGAAATAAGAGAAATACCTTGCGAATACTCTTTCCCTAATTGTGATAATCTTCTCTATGTCTGCTGTTTGAGGTCCCTTGATAGCATTGTGCATGGAGCTGACAAAAAAAAAAAAAAAAAAAAAAAAAAGCAACCCTTCCCAAGTACCTTGAGCTAGTTTCACCACAGAGAATCCTTTTGGTCAGGGTAGGAGTTGACCTTCCTTCCTCTCCAGCCCTCTAACCCAGAAGAGCCTTAAAATAAAATGTACAGACTACTGGTTCCTTCCAGTACAGCAGGGCCTTATGGGGCAAAATGAGTATCCCCAGCTGCCCTCTTCCAACCCAGCCAACCCTGGTAGCCAGAAGCTAAGAATAACCATTGGGCTTTTGGCACAACCTGTTTAGAGGTTTCCAGATCTCGAAAGAGTTACCTATGATGCCATCTTCAGGGGCAGGCCTTTAAAAGCTCTCTTCCTGTTTAACTCTAACCCCTACCCTCCTGCTGCCCTCTAGTGATTGAATTAATACCCTGGGCTCCTGCACCACCCACCTCATCTAGAGCCCTTAAACCTTTGCGAAGTGATAATTGTTGTTTTCTAAATCTTCACTTCCTTTTCTGCCTCTGTGTAAGTAATGTGGCACCCCTTCTCAGCTCTCTGGCCCACTCCCATGTATTTCTTCAGAAGGCACCACAGGGGCAGAGTCCTAGGCCCATCAAGCCCCAGGGGTCCTGAAACAACAGAGCCCCCATTCCTCATGTGGGAAGCGCTATGTTAGAGCTCTTAGAGTCTCTTTAAACATCTAAACCAATGTTTCTCAACAGGGATACTGTTGACATTTTCAGAGGAATAATTTTTCGTTGTGTAGGATGTTCTTGCATGTTTGAACATGTTTATGTTTAACATCCCTCATACCTGCCTACCAAATACCAAAGAAGATGTCAATAACAACCCAAATTTACCACATATACATCTAGCACCCAGTAGGGAGGCAGCACCCTCCAGTTTAAAGCCACTAATTATTGCTAGCCTCTTCAAGATACTAATATGGAGAATGAAGCCCATAAAGAAAGACAGGAACTCTGAGCCAACCCATTTCTGATCTCTCTGACACCAAAACCTGTCATAAGCCCTGCTTTCTTCTTTCTTCCTCTCCTATTTGTGGAGAACACATGTTGTGAGGGTGATGGGCTTGAACCCTAGCTGTGTGATCTTGAATAAATTACTTAACTTCTCTAAACCTTAGTCTTCTCATCTGTAGAATGGTGAATACTATGATAATGGCACCTTCTTACATGTCATTTATTGAACACTGACTATTTGCCAAGCACTGTGCTCAGTGTTTTCCAATTTTCATCTCTTCTTTTCTTCACTGTTGTTTATTCTCCTCTACCTCTGCCCTCTTCCTGAATATTCCATTCCTGCCCCTTTTCTGCCTTCCACACTCTTCTCCCTTTCTTCCCATTAACTCTTTCCCTACTCATTTTGTCCTTTATCCTTCTTGCTACCTTCCCCTCTGAATTCCTTCCCTTGCCTTTCCCCTTTTCTTCTCTATTTTCCCCACATTTCTCTGTCCTTGGGGTTTGCAGCAGTGTTGCATCAATCCTCCACATTAGGACCATAATTTTAGTGGTAAAAAGACTGTAGTGTTATCGTCAACAGAGGCTTGGAAGTACAGTAAAGACTGGAGCAAGGTTAGGTCCCAGTGTCAACAGATCTCCTTAAAAAATTCTCTATGGTGTGAAAGGCCTTGGAGCAACACTGCTTTGGTCAGTTTACTTGAAATACTATCTAAACATTTCCTCTTTGTAGCTGGTATCCATCTTGAATTGAATACACCATCTGCCCCCTTCCCTTTTTCTCTAGGCCAGCCCAGATCTCTCTGAGATAGAGTGTTGGGCTTTTACCTAAACAGTTCTAGGGCTGTTTATCCTGTGGACAAGGCTAGTGTTTTGGGGACCAAAATGTCAAACCACAGCCTTCAAGCCCAATCCAGGGTCTTTTTCCTTACTACTTAAGTGGGTGTTGGACTTCCATTTCCTTTCTTTACAAGATACAAAATCAGTTTCTCTCTCTCTCTCTCTCTCTCTCTTTCTCACACACACACACACACACACACACACACACATGATTTCTGATATGTTGAAAATCAGGAAGACCAACTAGCAGAAAGATGCTGTATCTTCTTAGAGGCTTGCCATGGCCAGTCATAAAACAGAGAGGTTGCCTGCCCCCCTGCCCTGAGAAACTGTTCAAGCCTTGGCCACTTCCCTATATAATTTATAAGTGATAATGTGATGAACTGTTGACAAGCCACTATAATAAAGGCAGCTCACATGTGTTTATAACTCCCAAACTGTGATAAGGAATAACCATTATATGAGGGAATAGGCTCCCCTTCAGGGGACATTTAGATTGGACATTCAGAAGCACTTCATTGCTGATTTGATAAGCATTGGAACTCATTGTGAAGGGATATGGGGAATCTTTTCTGTTTTATTTTAAGTGATAAAATTTCTATAAAGGGAAATGTCATTTACACCAAGAGACAGGGAAATTGACAGGATAAACTACTATGGTCACTTGGGAATCCTGGTGTCCTCACATTAGGAGTTGATTCCTAAAGCTTATCTCCTAGAAATTCTCCAAGTTGGGATGCCTGGGAGGCAAGTTCTGGCTCTGGCTGTAGCTGGAATATTAGAACTGTAGTCAGGGAGACCATGTGCTTGGCCCATTGTGTTCATTTGGTTAGGCTTTCCTGTCTCTGTCTCAGGAAACAGGAGGGGCACAGGGACCTGGAAATTCCATGTGCTAACCCATATCCTGGGCAGGGAAGATGAGTAGTTATCAGGATGTCAGGATTTTGGAAGAAAAAAAAGAACAAGCTTGTTCCTTATCAATAAAGCACCAGGAAGAGAAACAGTGAGCTCTTTTTAGAGAACCTGGGTTGGGGAGGGCAACCAAAGCTTATTGTTAAGCCCTCCCTTAGTCCCTTCCTTTCTCTGTATGTCTTCTCCCCAGGTACCGCATGCACAAGTCCCGGATGTACAGCCAGTGTGTACGAATGAGGCACCTCTCTCAAGAATTTGGATGGCTCCAAATCACCCCCCAGGAATTTTTGTGCATGAAGGCACTGCTGCTATTCAGCATTAGTAAGTGCCCGGAGAGACAAAAAATGCTCCTGGTGCCATAGGGACTAAAAAGGGAGCTACTTTTCCCACTAAAGATTTATCAGAGAGAAGCCAGCTCCTAGGCATTTTCCTTCTTTATTCACCCTCCCTCTTCCACTCTCCCTTAGCAAAGAAAGTCATCTTTGCTAGAACTCAACGTCTATTAGATCCCCACCTATCTCCAGTCTTTCTCTGGAACAAGGCTTTTGGAGCTGGCTGTAGCAGGTCTCTGAACTTTGCCATAGCTTCTACCATAGAAACAGGCAAGAACCACCTAATATTTATTGCAGAGCAATAGTAGGAGATCTATGTAAGCAACTAAGATAGGATTTATTAGGCAGCCAATAATCTTTCTTTAATGTCTCTTCAGAATGCTGTCTTGGCACCTGTGAGAGGAAAAGGAGGCAAATTTTGATATTAAAAGCTATATATTTTAATTGTCTAAGTCAGGGCTGGACTTTGACAACATAAAAACCACAGGTCATAAGAAGTGTGTAGATGAGAAGACCAGAAAAATGAAAGGCTTAGTAAATTGTATTTACTTGATGCCTTTCAGATTGGGTCCAGCTAGGTTTTTCTCTGTGAACTTGCTGGCAGCCTGAAGGGCCCAGGCATACAGACTTCAACTGACAGGAAACCAAGTAGATGGTTCCCTCCCTGTGCCGGTGGGGGTCAAGTTTGTTGTCAGAAAACTTGGTGCTTTGTCTAATGCTCCTTTGTGGGCATGCCTTCCCTCCCCATTCTGTTTTCATCCCACATCAGTTCCAGTGGATGGGCTGAAAAATCAAAAATTCTTTGATGAACTTCGAATGAATTACATCAAGGAACTTGATCGTATCATTGCTTGCAAGAGAAAAAATCCCACATCCTGCTCAAGGCGCTTCTACCAACTCACCAAGCTCCTGGACTCTGTGCAACCTGTAAGCAAACAATAGAGGGTGCTTTGTCAGGGAGAAATAACTTGATAGAGCCAAGTGATAATATGCTCTTTTAGGATCTGGCACCACCTGTTAGGAGGTGCTTCCATTCTCCTCTGGCTTTGAGTTTAGTCCAGGAAGAAAATGCAATGGAGAGGAAAGGAACACAGGTCACAGTGCCCCTGGAAATTGTTAAAGAGGTGGAGGAGTTGAGAACAGAGCAGTTGGGACTCAGGGAAAGGGCTTAGAGAAGATAAGTTCTCTAGGCAGACAAAACAGGCCTGAATGTTTTTCCCCTCTTCCTTGAATCATGTTTGTGTGTTTGTGCATGTGTGTGTGTTTGTGCATGTGTGTGTGTGTGTGTGTGAGAGAGAGAGAGAGAGAGAGAGAGAGAGAGATTGTGTATGTGCATTCGAGTGCATGTGCTGAGGAAAAGGAACATGCAGTCCTGAGTTGGAGAGCTTGCAATGGTGTAGGAGATCTCTTGCAAGCCCTCAGTAACTCCATGGAGACCATTTAGTGTACATGTGTGTGAACACACACACACACACACACACACACACACACGGAGGGCCAAGGACAGTGAAGGAGGATGGGGTGAAGAGCCTGATACAAACCAACTCCTTGTCAAGCCTGTTTTCTCCCTCTTATTGTTCCCCCTACAGATTGCACGAGAGCTGCATCAGTTCACTTTTGACCTGCTAATCAAGTCCCACATGGTAAGCGTGGACTTTCCAGAAATGATGGCAGAAATCATCTCTGTGCAAGTGCCCAAGATTCTTTCTGGGAAAGTCAAGCCCATCTATTTCCACACACAGTGAAGCTTTGGAGGCCCCCATTTTCTCACCCTACCCCACTCCCCTTTTCACATATCTTTTGCCTGTTACAACTCTGCACTACTTCTTTGCAGTGCCTTGGGGAATTTCCTCTTTTGATGTACAATCTGTCATGAAAATGTTCCTGAGTTCTATTTGCTAAACTTTTTTTTCCTCTCTTCCTCCTTTCTTTTTTTCCCTTCCTATCTGACCCTCCCATGGCTCTTTCAGACTCTGCTCCCTGCCATGGCTCTTATCTGTGTTTTTAATGGTGTTGTATTTCTTTAAATCTGTGATGATCCTCCTGTGGCCCAGTTTATAGCACTGCACTGTGTGCCAGCCATGCAAACGTTTACTCACTTAATGCCACGGGAAGTTTAGAGAGCTAAGAGTATCTGGGAAAACAAAAACAAAAACATACAATGCCCCTAAAACCAAAAATCCTTGTAGGGTTTTTTTCCCCTCTTAAAAAATATAAAAACAAGCACAATTCCTCAAAGAGACCAACAGTGACTACAGTAAGGTGAAAATTGCAAGCGCATGGGGAGTCACTGATTTTTTTTTTTTCCAAACTCAGCCTCCCTGGGAAACTTTCTTTTCTGACAATGGCTATTGCCATTAGAGGGCAGAATGACCACAAAGATTAGTTAGAAGTGGGGCGAGGGGAGGAGACAGATTTAAGAGATGATGGGAGGAAGAAGACAGATGGATCACCAGTACCTGCCCACAACCTTGGCCCCTGATGGCTAGACTGCATTAACTGCAGTGCAATTCATGGTACTGAAAATGTGCTTCTTGTTTGAAAACGTGTCTGCATGTGAATACCTCCTCTACAACCAATACTTTTTCTCTCTCACTGTCTGCCTCCACCCTCGAATTGACTTTCAGTAAGCCTAAGAGCTTTAAACTGAATGTTCTCTTTAGCCAAAACTTTGTCACTTCCACTAAAGACTCAAACCAGTAAAAAAGAAGGGAGAGATCTGACCCTTTGGAAGACCCTATCCAGATTGAGGCCTGCTTTCCCATTTATGCATCAGGGAAGAGGTTGGGGCTGGAGTCAGAGGAAAAGGAATTGATGGCTTGGTGGTTTTCCTGCTTAGGGCACTGAAGATTTGATCACTCTTTGCCCTTACCTTTAAAAGATCTGAATGTTTTCTGCCTGATGCCATGCAGCTGAAAGCTCCCTCTTACCCTCCCTTCAGTGTTTTGTGGGCCTGGACTTCACTAGACTGTGTTACAGCCATGGTGGTGATGTTTGTCCATTATTTGGGCATGTTCACAGACTCTCTGCTAAGAGCTCCTACCACCAAGAAGACTAGCAAGCCAAGAGTCTTGACATCTGTCTCTAGACACCTGTAGACTCAAAGACTTCTTACCA
Organism: Panthera uncia; assembly: GCF_023721935.1. Taxonomy (NCBI): domain Eukaryota; kingdom Metazoa; phylum Chordata; class Mammalia; order Carnivora; family Felidae; genus Panthera; species Panthera uncia. The sequence continues at coordinate 51,761,289 of NC_064817.1, forward strand.
AATGTCTTTCATCAACTATCTGATCTCTGGAGCCCTTAGACAAACTGAAAAGAAGGCATCAATGGGATTGGACAAGCTGGGCATCTTGCCCTTGTCCCTTAGAGATGATACCTTCCCACCAAGTGGAAAAATACCTACTTCTTCCTCCAGAGCAGCCAAAGGGGCTATGAAGGTCAGGGTTAAAGAGAAAACTCAATTACCAGAATGAGAAGAATGAAGGCACTAGAACCACAAACCCTGTAAATGTTCTCCTTGCCACCCAGCATATCCACCTACAGAAGTCATGGGAAGAAGAGAGAAGAAACTAAGAGGAGACTGACTACTAAATTAAAGTCTTCAGAGGCAAAATCTAAAGCCAGATGAGCACCATCTGGTCAGTTTACTCATCATCATCCTCTGCTGCTGATTCTGGGCTCTGATATCGGCCCTACTCACTCAGACTCCCCACCTTTGTTGCTGCCTCTCAGTCAGAGGAAGACTGAAACATTTATACTATAGAACCATCACCTCTTTTGGAAAGTTCTGGTTGGTGTGGCTCCAATGGGCTGACATCCATGAACTCAGGGTGTGCTCCTGGGAAACTGGTTTCATATAGTCCTTTGGCACACCTCTATTTTGTTGACTTTGTTCCCCAATCCTGAGTTCAGGAGGAATGTCCACCTACTTTCTCATCTTGGCAACTGCCTCCTCGCTTAGCTCTTAAAGTCATCTGTTAAACTCAAGAAATGAGGGGCATGTTACCAAACTACCCATTTCAGTTGGTTCACTCTACTTATTGAGAAGATAGTGTCTGAGTGACATGTTATTATCTACATGGGTTTCCTCCTCTGATTTCTGTGTTGATATTAATAGCCAAATGAACTTGCAAAACAGCTTCTTTAAATAACAAGGGAAAGGGGAACCTAAGATGGGTGATATACCAGTCCAAGACTGCTGACAAAATTAAAGCTGACAGGTTCTCTTTCTGAGGTAGGATAGACAAATTATGTTTTTCTTTGTTATGACATCATTTGGCTTGTATAGGCTCACAAGATTACTTCTAGCTGTTTTAAAGAAAAAAAATCCACTCTTGTCAGTTAAACTAGGTTATAGATTAATAGTTCCTTTACATCTGTTTTGAAATGATTTTCACCTTTTGTGGTACATGGATTTGATTATATCATTATAATACCTTTACTTGTAAATACTAGATGCTCTCCTTTTTATTTCTCTGACTACAAAATTTTTCATCTTTATGGATTTCCCAATTGTGACTCTTGTCTTTATGAATATATATGTTTTGCATTTGTGAAAGCCAAAAATCAGTGAAACAGCAGTGTAATTAAAAGCAGCAACAACTGAATTACTCTGAATTTCTGAATGGCAAGACTAGGGAAAATGGCCTAAACAAGGCCTTAGGCCTAGTGTTTTTGCACTGAGGTTTCAGTGAGTGAAGGAGATTTTAGCTTAGCTTTGTTCTCCCACAGATAAAAGGGGGATTTTTTTTTTCTTTTGGCCATTGATGTTCCAGCCAGTGTAATTGACAAAAGTCTCATTTTGCATGTAATCTGCTGTACAGACTTGATGTGGTTGGCACACTCTGCTCACCCATGAAGGATGGGCCATCCAGATCCACTCACCTGGTAAGCTGAAAGATGAGAATAACTCACCAGACAAGTAATGGTAGCTGTCTCCAAAGAGGTTTGCAGTGCACAATGAGGATGGAGTGAGGAAGAGAAAAAGAACATCAGAGAGAAGGCCCATCTGTGCTAGGCAGCAGACAGCTGCCAGAGTCACAAACTCTGTGGTCAAAGAGTCATGTGGCAGTTTCAGCTTTTGTTCATTGTGTAGTGATCCCAAGCCTGGCCTCTGAGTTGAAATGTGGGTTGAGTTCTTTGTTTCACAACTTTTCTGTGTCACAGACAGTATCATTATTCTTGGAGAGTTCATTATTTTTTTAATGAGAATGGAAGTTTTTGAAGGATTCTGTAACATATCTTTGAAAAAGAAATTCCGTAACACATATATTTTTATATATGTTCACTGGAACTAAAAAAGAAGAAAAAAGGCTTCACTCTGTCCTTTGGGTAGTTGCTGAGGTGATTCCAGGTTAAGAAATAACGTGCTGATGCTAGAGTTCCTCTCTGTCCATACTATACTTCTAAATACATATATTCATATATATCAAGAAGTATTCTATTTGCACTTTAAGAGAAATAGTTTCATCATCCACATGATACACTACACAAATGACCTAACTTTGAGCTTCAAGTGCTTTCTGTTTGTTTCATTAGCCACAGCACAGATATGGCCTTGCCCTCTTTTCTCCCTTGATATTTGGCAGGGTTCAAAAGCCCAAGCCACTCCCTTTTACCCCTTTCCAGCCCTGTGCCAGGGTTGTACTTCATGAGACTCTCTCAAGACATCCCTGTAACTATCCCTGCATGGCCCTGGGAAAACAAGAAACTGACTACTAATCACCTTGTGCCATTTGCCCAGGTGAGTGGGCACTGGGCCAAAGGAGTGACCTTTGTGCTCAACCCCTGTAAAGGGTCATGGGAACCAGGAATGCTAAAGCACAGGCTCAAATCCCAAACTTAAAGTCAATAAGCCATTTAGCATGCGCATTTTCTTATAAAAGGAAGTTTTTACCCCTGCTGCCTTTTATAGGCAGGTCTGTTTCTTACCAATAATCTCTTTGAAAATCTTTGAAAGTAGTTTTTTTAAAAAATACAAAGAAATGAAAGCATCACATTATGTAACCAAAGATTACACTGTATCTGCTAAGAGACCAAAATTTTAAGAGCAGGGAGGGAGCAAGCATTAGTGCCTCTTTGGAAAACTATCCAAAGACAGACTAAAGGACTTTTGTTGTTGACTGACCTATATAAGAGTTTTGTGGGTTTCCCCCAACAATATACATGTTTATAAAAGTGAAAATAATTTCAAAAAATAAAAAGGATAAGTCCTTCACTAAGTGATTTTATAAGCAAAACTAGCTTTCTTTTTCTCTAGTAGTTGTTGAGCAAGTTCTTAAAGCTCCGTTATTGCATGGATGGAAATGGAGCTGTCTTGGCCACTGTGTTTGCTAGTGCCCATGTTATCTGAAGATGTGAAGCCCTTGCCGAGAAGGGGAGCATTTAAAGGACTAGATTTTGCACTAAAGGGACAGCAGGCAGAATTCCTCATTTCTGCCCACTTTGGACAGCACAAAAAGTTCTCCTGGGTTTATGGCAGAAGGTTGAAATATATTGTAAATGAGTATTTGTATCCATGTTTCAGATTGAATTGTATATGTATAGATATAATGTGTTCTGATAGCTTTATCTTTCTCTGCACCTTTATATTTGGTTCCAGGTCATAATTGATACCATGTACTTATGAGAGAGGCCACAGTTACATTTTGGAAGCTCTCCTCAGAATGGAAAAGATACCTGGGTTAATCACATAACTAAGAGATCTCTGCCTCTACTGGGGCCTTACCTATAGGCCTAACAAAGGAGCAGAGGGGAAAAAGGATAGGGTACATGATGTATTGCACTTTACTAGCCCAAGACAGATGAATGTGTAAAGGGTGGTGAAGACTCATTGGAATCAACTGGGATTTACCACAAGGGAGGCCCAGACTTGGGGCCAAAGGCCCACACAAATGATTAAACAGTGGCCTCCTAATAGGACTTGAGCTTTGGAAGGAGGGGCATTCTTTGTTCTTCACCATCCTTGAGAGAAAAGGGCAGTTTCCTGCACTTGGGAACCTGGAGCAAGCGCTCCATATTTCACACAATTCACTCACCTATGATTGAGGTGCTCTTGCTACTGGGTGTCTGTGTGCTCTAATTTTGGTTTTGGGTGTGTTCTGTAAAGATTTTGACAATGAAAATGTGTTTTTATCTGTTAAAAAATTGTCAGTGTACTAGAAGTTGTACCTCTGTAAATGCAGGTTCATCTCTGCCCATGGGTAGGGATGTTTTTCTTCAGTTAAGAAATTGACACTGGGGTCTGCTGTCCAGAGCCTCCCAACCTTCAACCATTTCTAGGAGAAGGCAGAAAAATCCACTTTAGTCACTCTTTCTCTTCAGATTATTAGGCTGAGGTAACAAACCATTTTGACTGTTTCTTCCCCAAGAAATGAGTGTTGAGTATTTAGATTTAGCATGTAGACTTTTAAAGGGAAAAACAGCCTTTGATGCATTTTTGATTCATCCCCATTTGATTTGACCAGAAAGTAGGTAATGTGCATTGATTGCTCAGCAACCCCAATTCAATATAGCAGGGGTGCTGATTCTGTTCCTTATCTCACTTGTCTCTTAGCCTTTTATAGAATTAAATGAGAGGCTATGGATTGAGTAGCCCTTGTAGCCCAAAACAGTCCCCATATCCCCATTAACAGCCACACTAATTAATGAGGCTGTCTATCATATGGCTGCAGATTCCACTGGCCACTGAAAATTGAAACATACACATACCCCAAAGGAAAGAAAATCCTAAAATGTTGCTGCTTCTCTGGTGGTGCCCTCCCTGGCTGATGCTTTACATTTTGGGACTCTGTTCCCTGCACCACAGTCAGGCTAGGCCTGCAGTCTTTCCCAACCTTAGCCCTTGGTGCTAACTGTCCTGCAGTGAAGTGCCTGTGGGATTGTCCTATCCCATAAGCTATTCAGGTGCTGAGAGTAGCCACCACTGGGATAACCCAAGCTAAAAAAAAGAGTCCCCTAACCACTCAGTGACATCTTTCTGCTTTTCCCTAGACTGGAACATTGATTAGGGAGTGCCTCAGACATGACATTCTTGTGCTGTCCTTGAGATTAATTTGGCAGCAGGAGGGAGCACACAATGTAACCAAATGTAAGAATTAATTTTCAACGTTGAGGGGAAAAGTAAAGAAAAGAAGAAAGAACACATCATATAAAGATTTTTTTAAAAAAAGAAACATTAATTTTGCTTGAAAGTTCTTTTGATGGGGCTTCATTACTTAAAACAACACTTGGCCTCCACTGGGCAGCAGGACCAGCCCCAAGCGCTAGTGCTCTGTTCTTTTTTTTTTTTTTTTTTTTTTTTATCTTGGAATCTTTTGTTGCTCTAAATATAATTAAAAATGGCAGAAACTTGTTTGTTGGAATCCATGTGTGACTCTGAGTTTGTCTCTGTCTCTGCTTTCAGAAATGTCATCCATTGTGTAAAATACTGGCTTGCTGGTCTTCCAGCTAAAACTTGGCTACAGCCCCTGTTGTGGTTGCAGGCTCAAGTTATTGTTAACAAAAAGACTCAAGAAAAGCTGCTAATGTTCTCTTATCACCATTGTTAATTTGTTAAAACATAAAACCATCTAAAATTTTAGGAGAATGTCATTAGAGTTTTTTAATTAGCTCTTTTTTATTGGCTTTCTTTATTGAAGTCAAGAGTTGGTATCATGCCCAGTGACCTTTTATGCTATGTTGATTTTCACATATTTAAAAAAAAATCTTTGCACAGGGGCTATAAATTTGCCTTGTGTTGGCCCTAGCATAGGTTGAGCTGGGACCACCAAAATATCAAAGAGCCTGGGCTAGAAAATACAGATGGACCTTGATAACCCATTACAACCTCCCATCAAAAACTCTGAGCTTGTCAACCAGGAGAAAGTCACACAAAACCCAGCTGTTCACCCTCATCCTCATCCTTATGGGAGCATAAAATTATTAGGAGCTTCACTGCCCAGTTCTTGCCAAGCTTCACATAAGGAATGGGCATGTTCACATTCTCACTGTTTTTCAAAAGCCTTATCACCCTTGACCACCCAGGTAAAATCTGAACCCACCTTCTTTGGGATTTTTAAAGGTTTAGACAAGGTAGCCTCCTGTCTCCTCCCAGTTTGGATATTTAAATGAGATCCAAATTTGAATATATAAGCCTAAGATACAGACCATCAATGAGGTGTGACAAATGCAGGTGAGGTGACAGATGAAGTATGCAGAAGCTTTCTTTGCCTCAGTGTCCTCACCTGTAATAGAGGTTGCACAATGTCTCTCTACTGGGCCAGGCTGAGGACTCAATAACAATGTATGTGACCCAGCCAGTGAGGCTATTGCTCTTGCTTTGTTCCCTGTTAAAATGCAAGAAACCCTGAGAAGGATCCCACATTGAGCTGTATTTGTCATTGACCGCCTCAGGAGTCATTGACCTTCCAAGGAGTAGCAAAGCACAGAGGTCAGAGGGACAAGGGCATCTAGTGGGTTAAAAGGAACCTGGAGGCCAGATCCCAATATGTGACTTGCTCATAGTCATATAGCTACGGTATAGCTAGAATTCTGACCTGCTGATTCACTATATGGTACTGGGTAATGCTCTTCCCTTTTCTGGATCTAGTTTTCTCATCTAAGACATGATTATATGTGAAGATGTGCAGTAAGCCTAGATGAAATGGGAAGCACCTTCCAATATGGAAACCATGGTTATTGCAAATTACTGTTACACTTTTCTTAATCATGACATAAAGGGGAAAGGAATGGGCTTTTTATTATCCCTAGAACACAGTTTTGGAACTAAAATCCTATTTGTACTCAACAAAAATTTACTGAACACTTGGGAGAGCAGGGGATCAAAGCAACAATTGAGTCCTGTGTTGTGGATGCTATTGACCCCTTGATTGGTGGGGAAAGGGCTCAAAAGTGAAATAATTTGTTTACCATTTAGATGATCTTATAAATAGCAGAGATAATTAGGAGTTAAGTAAGCCATGGTGCATGTTTTCAGCGAATTTACAGCCTATTAAATGCCTTCGGCCAGGACAGTCTGGGACTTTAACTTATCATATCCACCCCCAACCTTTTCACATCCATCTTTCAGACAAGATTAGGCTAATCTTTGATAATTTTTGAGCTACAAGGGATCTTAGCATCTAACCCAAACATTCTTCACATGAGGAAGCCAGGCAAAAAGCTTTATATATGTTACTGTGAATTAGGACTTATGGGGAAAGGACTGGCCCTAGATCATCCAGTTTATGGTCCCTTCATATGCCTGCAGGCAGCATACCGGTGTGGCACCTGAAAACTTTCACCATCCCTTTGCACACTGGTTCAGAGCCGTGGTGAGAGCTTCCACTTCTCATTTGTGTTTCTCATTTATACAGTTCAAGGATCTCTATTCCAACCACAGCACATACTTCACCTAGCATCCACTCCAAGAGGTTTTCTTCATGCCACTGCAGGAGGTGATATGAGAGAAGGAGAGAATTATTGGAGCAGTAACTGCATAAGCAATGGGAAACATTTAAACATACTGAAATATGAGAACATAGGTTTCTGAGTTAACAGACAGATGCAGATGATTCAAATTCTCATATTCTCCTGTCACCATTTTTTTTTTTTTCAGGCCACAACTTTCCTGCTTCTCTCAACTACTTTCCAGGGTACTTCAAACAAGGAGAAGGCCATTTGGAGAACTTGGACTGTCTGCCAACCAGGAAGACTACCAAAAAAGCAGATTTAAGCCAGACTCTATGCAAATAGCACCACCCCCAGGCCCATTGGGCACTTCAAATCTCAGATCAGAAAATAGGCCAACAGAGCAGCAGATACTGTGAAAAGCACATCACCTGCCACCTGGGACACTTGTCCCCAAAGGAAATAAGCCCTTTTGATGCTTATATATAGTTCTAAGAGTGGATAATATCAGGATGAAATTTGGGAAAGAATCCCACCATCTCAAAAGACTCTTCACAGGGGCACAGTATCCAATTATTCCCTCATTCATTTGTTCTTTTATTTATTCACAAACTGTGTAACCATTATGTACCCCAAAGACAGACATGGTCTCTGTCCACATGGAGCTTTCAGTATAGTAAGAGAGACAAACTAAGACACAGACAATTGTAATATAATGTAATGGGTACTATGGTGAGGAAAGTTCAAGGTTCTGTTGGAGTACAGAAGAATAATGCCTCACATAGACTAGTGGGAAACCTTCTTAGAACAGTCTAGGCTATGACCTAAGTTTAAAGAAGATGGGAGTGAGGGCAGAGGAAAAGGAATTCTTCCTCCAGGAAGACACAGCAAATAGTTTAGCCTGAGGGAAAAGTTGGAAGAAGGGTGTGGCTGTGGGAGAAGAGGGTATAGAGGAGGCACAAGCAAAGCCAATGGGGGTCTTTGTGTCACAAAAGAGTTTTTGCCTTTATCCCAAGGTTAAAAGGGAGCCATAGAAATTCTTGCCAGCATTTCAATTCCCAGAACATATGATCTCATCTGAACCTCACAACGTTCTGTAGAGGCAGGCATGTCAGAGATCAAACTCATTTTGCAGATAAGGAAACAGAGCCTCTACATGGTAAATAGTTGGCAAGGCTGCTCCTAAATAATTAAGGGTCCTAAGTATGAACTGAAAGAACTGAATCTTCTGATTTCCAGTCTCAGGCTTTTCACATTAGACCAATATTCAGGAAATGATACAATCCTTAATGTGTTTAATGGTCTCTGTGGTGACAGTATGTGATACTATCTCACCTGTACCTACCATTGTCATCCTCAGGTGACACTCATTGGCACAGGATTCCTAGATAGCAGACAGGGCATCCCTGAGAGGATTGGTAGCAGCATTGTAAAGGGTAATGCAGGCTGGGGAAGCCAGCCAAATTGGTGCTCTATGGGCATGGGGTGTCATTAATTCATCCAAAAAGGATTTCAGAAAAAAATTCTGAAGAAGATACAACATTCCACCTTCCTAGAGGAGATAGCATGTCCACATTCACGACCTGAACAATGAAAGGAAATTTTATAGGAGGGAAAGGTAGCTGAGCAGACAACTAAAGCAGAGGGAACCGCATAGGTAAATATCAAAGAGGCAGGGAAGAGTATGGCTTCTGCTTTGAGACAAAGCAAATAAGAAATTGCAGGGAGGGGCGCCTGTGTGGGTTAGTCTGTTGAGTCCTGACTCAATTTTGGCTCAGGTCATGATCTCACCGGTCATGAGATTGAGCCAAGTGTCTCCCTCTTCACTGACAGCCTGGAGCATCCCTGGAGGGAGAGCCTCTCTACCCCTTTTTCTGCCCCTCCCCCACACTGGCACACACTCTCTCTCTAAAAATAAATAAATAAACATTAAAAAAGAACTAGTGGGGAATAAGTGCTGGAGATGAGTCTGGGCTAGATGCCATTGTGTAAAGCCTATGTGTCCTGTCAAGAAGTGGAACTTCTGTAGGTCAGTCATTCTCAGTTGCCACGGGTGAAAGATAATGGCCACATGTGGCATACTCTCAAGGAAGCCTCCAGTGTTCTATGCCACTCCTCACAGCTATTGCTTAGCCCCTCCCTCCCAGTTAAGAAGGCAAATACAGGTAAGACTGACAGTATTGAAAGGAAAAATGTGAACATCCTATAGTATATTTTTAGGAAAATTATCCACCAACTTCAATGTTTAAGGTCTTATCAACAATTTTTTTTTCTGCCACATCTCACAACTGATTACAGAACATCACTTGAGATAAGGATTTTTTAACAAAAATGTAACATAATTAGTTTTGGGAGATGAAAGCCATGCTAAAACATATTGTATAAGAATATAATAAATGGTAAAAGAGATATTGATTCAAGGGAATAACACTAATAATAGAATGTACTTACCATGTGCCAAGAAATGCTAAGGCTAAACTTCTTATGCTGTGTCTTAGATAACCCTTACATCAACCCTATGAGTTAAGCGTAGTTACTCTCATTATAAAAAGAACCTGAGGCTCTGACCCATTATTTCTGGGTCAGACCCAAGGTTATTTCTAAGTAGTAAAACTTGAACTCAAGCTAGAGTGTTGCCAAAGCCTAAAATTTTGACCACTGTACTATATTTTCTTTTTTGAAAGGTTGATTTATTTTCTACATCTTTACAAAGAGTCAGGGAACTCAAAACCATGCAGCATTACACATAGGAATAAAGAAGGTACTATATCACAATGAAATTGTCTTTACAACCACCCACTCTGAGAGAGTGACAGTGATGTCTGGTGTACACAAACCCATGATTTCCACAAAGCAACTACCTCCTCCTGAAACTTTAGATGAGTCCTTTTGGAGAAAAAAATGGTCTTCTCCAGCCTATCTCCCAAGTGTCTTGCCAAGTCTCTTGCTTTCCTTTCCTATCTCTGCTTAGACGTACCTGGGCTACAGCAGTTTACTGAGCGTTAAGAGAATTTATGAACATATTTGTCCAGTAAAGGAAAAGATCATGGGATAAGGAAGCAGAACACCAGCCTTTGCCACTAATCAGCAGGCAAACTCTAGCAGCCTCAGTATCCCTATGTATAGAGGAAGGGAAATAAGGACTGGGCTAGTTTCCTTCTGTTCTAACGTGCTTTCGTAGATTCTGTGAAACTTTTGGCTGAAACCAGAATTTTGTCAATCTCAGAAATTCCACCTTTATCTCACTCCAATGCCTATAATCTTACTTGTACATTTTAAGATCTGTATCATACAAAAATCCAATGATAGAGTTTGCTATACCTGCATATTTCTACTCACCAGCCTCCTCGACAACACACCCAGTATTGCCTTGCTTGTCATTCCACAACAGCCTCCACTCCTACAGCATGCCGTCTTGCCTATCATTCACACACACGTGTCAGTCTTGGTGGGAGTATACTTCTAATGCTTCTTGAGTTATTCTGTACCTAGACAATTTTGATATAGGCCAAAGACATATCTTCTATACAGAATGAATGTGGGCAACTGTGGCTGCTTGGGGAGTCTCTGAAGTCAGGGCATATGGATTCCATTAATGGTCTAAATCAGGGACCACTATATAGGCAGTACCATTACATAAGCACTAATAGACGAGACCAGACATAAAGTCTCTCTTTGAGAATAGGGCACATTCTACTAGCTTTTGTTCATGTGGTGTCCTTCATATAAAATGCTCTCCTCCATTTAAGCCTAAGCAAATCTTTTTTAAAAATTAAGGTTCAACTTAGAAGACAACTCCAGAATTTTCTCTCTGATTTCCTCAACTAGAAATGAACTCTCTCTACTTTAAACTTTGAATCCCCTCTCCTAAGCCCAAACCATGAGTTTGGCTTGCAGTTAGTTATAATAACAACCCACTGCCATTTAAGTTGTGCTTTATACCTTACAGCACTTTGATATCCACTATCTCATTGGGAACCCACAGGAAACTTATAAGTAAAGCAGGGCAGGAATTATTAATATCCCAGTTCAGGTCATGGTGCCAGGGGGATTGAGCTCCACATAGGGCTCCACACTGAGCATGGAGCCTGATTGGGATTCTCTTTCTCCCTCTCCCTCTGCCCCTCTTCTTCTCTCTCTCTCTCTATGTATATATATACACACACATATGTATATATATAGTATATATACTAGTATATATGTATATATATGTATATATGTATACTATATAGTATATACACAGTATATATATATATATATGTACTAAATTAAATAAATAAAAGTTAGCTGGAGATTACTATTTCTAGCAGTATGTCTACTAGCTACCCTGTATGACCCACCTAATGAAAACAAGATATAAGGTGAAATACAGTGTTGAATCACTATATTGTACACCTGAAACTAATACTAAACTATATGTTAACACTCTATATAGTGCTGTATATACATATACATATATATGTATATACAGCAATATATATATTTGAATTATCAAATTTGATTTAAAAACTTTAAGAAATAATAATATTTTAAAATTTGTTGCTGAACTAGTATGATAGGAAAGAATCCACAACCAGAAAGTAAATGAAAGCAGAAACTCTGGAGGTAAATGATTGTCAAAGCCAAATGTTGCCCTGAGAGACTGAATTTCTACATTGATGACTGTAAGAGGTGAGAGAAAAAAGAAGATAAATACTAGGGCTTGCACAAGATGAGAAATCTTATGGGAAACTTCCACATAAGGCTGGTAAAGTTCTATACCCTTTAATGTAAGAGTAAGGAAGAATTAATTTGTCTCACAGGAGATAGCAAGGACACCTGCCTCGAACTTGGCACTGGGTGGAGAAGAAAAACAAATCTCTCATGGAATTTATAATCATAGATGGTCTTCATAGAATTTTGTAGTCCTAATTCAACATACTTATGAGGTCTGAAAAAATAAAATATGAGATCTCAGATCAGCAGTCCCAACATGTGATGACAAAGGCAAATGCTTCAGGTAAGAATGCATGCAGGCCTCAAAAATTCCTATATAGAGAGGTCCAAAGAAAATGAGCATCTCACAGTCAAAAGTTGCAAAATACACACACACAAAATAAGATACTCTAAAAGCCCACAGAAACAACAAACATCAGAATCAGACCCACAAACTAAAGAATGTAGAACTATCACACATAGAATATAAAATTATTATTTTTTTAATGTTTATTTTTGAGAGAGATAATGAGCAGGGGAGGGGCAGAGAGAGAGGGAGACAGAATCTGAAGCAGGTTCCAAGCTCCAAGCTATCACAGAGCCTGATGGTGGGCTTGAACCCACAAACCCAGAGATCATGACCAGAGCCATGACATCATGACCTGAGGCCGAAGTCAAGACACTTAACTGAGCCACCCAGGCGCCCCTAAAGTTAACTTTATTTAAAGTGATTAAAGATATCTATAAAATGTTTGAAATATAAGCAAAGAACAAGAGACTATATTGGACAACCAAACCAAATTTTTCAAAATGAGAAAAGGAAAAGGAATAAAATAAAACTAAAACGTAGATGATAGGATTAAATATAAATGAAAAGAGAATTAGGAAAATAAGATATATGCAAACAAATTATCCATAATGTAAAACAGAAAGACAATAAATGGAAATTATGAGAGATTAAGAGATATGAAGTTAGAACAGATCTAATATATACCTAACTTCCAGAGCACAGTCATGGAGTAGGAAAGAGGCATTACTCAAAAACACAATAGCTGAGAATTTTTTCAACATTGTTGAAAAACATTTGTTTTTAAGACCTAGAATCCTGACAAGTCCAAAGGTAGTCAAATAAATCCACACTAGACACATCATAGAGATTTTACAGAACACTAAAGAAAAGAATATACAATAAAAGCAGTGAGGAGGGGAAAACAGGAACAAAACAGATCATCTATGAAAATATCCAGTTACACTTAAGATTAACTTGTTGAGGGAACCTGGGTGGCTCAGTTAAGCTTCTGAATTCGGCTCAGGTCATGATGTCATGATTCGTGAGTTTGAACCCCTGGGTTAGACTCCGTGCTGAAAGCTCAGAGCCTGGAGCCTGCTTCAGATTTTGTGTCTCTCTCCCTCTCTGCCCTTCCTCGCTCATGCTCTCTCTCTCTCTCTCTCTCTCTCTTAAATGTTTAAATAAACATTTAAAAAATAATAAAAAAGTTTAACTTGATGATAATAATGGCAATAGAAGACAGCGAAAAATTAACTGATGTATTAAGAGAATTTCCTACTTGGCAGAACTATATTTCAAGTTAAAAAAATATATATATATATATACACACATATATATCTTTTAAATTTTATTTTTTTAAATTTACATCCAAATTAGCATATAGTGCAACAATGATTTCAGGAGTAGATTCCTTAATGTCCCTTACCCATTTAGCCCATCCCCCCTCCCACAATCCTTCCAGGAACCCTCTGTTCTCCATATTTAAAAGTCTCTTCTGTTTTGTCCCTCTCCCTGTTTTTATATTATTTTTGTTTACCTTCCCTTATGTTCATCTGTTTTGTCTCTTAAAGTCCTCATATAAGTGAAGTCATATGATATTTGTCTTCCTTCTGACAGCCACTCTGGAAAACAGTATGGAGGTTCCTCAAAAAATTAAAAATAGAACTACCCTATGACCCAGGAATTGCACTACTAGGTATTTATCCAAGGGATACAGGTGTGCTGTTTCAAAGGGACATATGCACCCCAATGTTTATAGCAACACTATCAACAAAATAAAGATATTTTTAACCATATTCTCAAAGAAATTCTAAGTAATATAATTCAGATAGATTGTAATGGATCTTGGATGGAAGGTCTGAGATGCAAGAGGTAGTAATAAGCAAAGATATTGATAAACATGCGAATAAATCTAAAAATACATTGACTATATTGACTAAAAAAGTAATATTTAATCTGTAAGAATATAAGAAAGTATTAAAGAATTTGACAACAGCTTTTATATTGAGAAAGTGTCATTGGAGTTACAAAAGTCCTTCAGCTGTTGAGGAAGAAGATAAAGGTACTCATTAACTTTATTTTTTACCCAGTTGTTTTATTTTCCCCAGTTTTATTGAGATGTAATCAACATACAGCACTGTGTAAGTTTACAATGTGCAGCATAATGACTCAACTTTCAAATAATGTGAAATGATTACTGCAGTAAATTTAGTTAGCACTCATCATCTCATATAGATCACAAAAAGAAAGGGAAAAAATGGTTTCTTCTTTGTGATGATAACTCTTAAGGTCTACTCTCTTAACTACTTTCAAATATACCATACCACAATGTTAACTAGAATTATTATGTTTTACATTACATTTCCAGTACTTATTTATCTTATAATTGGAATTTTGTACTATTTGAATGCCTCCATCCTATTCCCCCATCTCTTGCCCACCACTTCTGGTAAATACAAATCTGATCTCATTTTCTATTATTTGGGTTTTGTTTTGTTTTGAGTTTCCACATATAAGTGAGGTCATACAATATTTGTCTTTCTCTGTCTGACTTTTTTCACTTAGCATAATGCCCCTGAGGTCCATCCATTTGTCACAAATGGCAGGATCTCTTTCTCTTTTTTTGTGGTTGAGTAATATTCTAACACACACACACACACATAGTCTATAACATCATTTTATCCATTAATCTATCAGTGGACACTTAAGTTGTTTCCATGTCTTGACTATTATAAATAATGTTGCTATGAATGTGGGGGTGATAATATCTCTCCAACATGGAGTTTTTGTTTCTTCAGATATAGTTCCAGAAGTGCAATTGCTGGATCATGTTGTAGTTCCATTTTGATTTTTTTTTAATGTTTATTTATTTTTGGGAGAGAGAGAGAGCATGTTGGGGAGGGGCAGAGAGAGGGGACAGAGGATCTGAATTGGGCTCTGCACTGACAGCAGTGAGTCCGATGTGGGGCTCGAACTCACAAACTGCAAAATCATATCCTGAGCTGAAGTCAGATGCTCAACCGACTGAGCCACCCACGCGGCCCAGTTCTATTTTGAATTTTTTGAAGAACCCCCATACTGCTTTCTGTAATGACTGCACCAATGTACAACCCCACCAACAATACATAAGGGTTCCCTTATCTCTGCATCCTTGTCAGCATTTGTTTTCTTTTGTCTTTGATGACAGATATTCTAATAGGTATGAGATGATACCTCATTGTGGTTTTGACTTGCATTTCCTTAATGATTAATGTAGTTCAACACCTTTTCATGTACCTGTTGGACCTTTGTGTATTTTCTTTGGAAAAAAAATGTTTATTCAGGTCATTTTACCATTTTGTAACGGATTATTTAGGGGTGGGGTTGTTGTTTTTTGTTTGTTTATTTGTTGATATGGAGTTGTATGAGTATTTTACACATTTAGGTATTAACCCCTTATCAGATATATGGTTTGAAAATATTTTTTTCATTCCACAGGTTGCCTTTTCATTTTGTTCCTCATTTCTTATGCTGTGCAGAAATTGTTTTAGTTTGATGTAGGCCCACTTCTTTATTTTTTTATTTTGTTGCTTGTGGTGTCATATCTAAAATATCATTGACCAAAGCCAACATCAAGGAGTTTTTCTTTTATGTTTTCCTCTAGGATTTTTATGGTTTTTAATCTTATGTTTAAGTTTTTAATCCATTTCTAGTTAATTTTTGTGAATGGTTTAACACAGTGATCTAATTTCATTCTTTTACATGTGAATATCCAGTTATTACAGAACCATTTATTGAAGAGACAGTCTTCATCAAATGTCAGTTGACTATATATGCATGTTTATTTCTGCACTCTCAATTCCTGTCCATTGGTCTATGTGTCTGTTTTTATGCCAATACAATAGTTTCAGTTTTGATTAGGATAGCTTTATAGTATAGCTTGAAATCAAGAAGTGTGATACCTCCTTCATTGTTCTTCCTTCTCAGGATTTCTTTGGTTATTTTTTGGTCTTTTGTGATTTCATTTAAGTTTGAGGATTGTTTTTTCTACTTATGTTTAAAAAAATCTTGAAATCTTGATAGGGATTGCACTGAATTGAATTTATAGAAGGCTTTGGGTATGGACATATAAACAATATTAATTCTTCCAACCCAATGAACATGAGATGGCTTTCGATTTATTTGTGTCTTCTTAAATTTCTTTCACTAATGTCTTATAGTTTTTAATGTACAAATATTTCACCTCCTTGGTTATATTTATTGCTAAGTATTTTATTGTTTTGATACTATTATAAATGGGATAATTTTCTTTATTTATTTTCCACATAATTCATTGTTAGCATATAGACACACGCATTTTTGTATGTTAATTTTCTACCCTGCAACTATAATAAATTCATTGATTAGATGTAAAAATTTTTTGGTGGAATCTTTAAGAATTAAGAATTTCTTTATATAAAATTGTATCACCTGCGAATAGAGATAATTTTACTTCTTTGTTTCTAATTCAGATGCTTTTATTTCTTTTTCTTGCCTGATTGCTCTGGCTAGGACTTCCAGTACTATGTTGAATAAGAGTGGTGGCAGTGAGTACCCTTGTCTTGTTTCTGATCTTATAGGAAAGACTTTTAACCTTTCAGCATTGAATATGATGTTAGCTGTGGACTTGTCATACAGGCCTTTTACTATGTTCAGCTTCATTCCTTCTATACCTTCCATATACTTTTATATAATTTGTTAAAGTTTTTGTCATGAATGAATGTTGAATTTTGCTCTTTAACTAAGTATCTACATAATATTTTTAAAATAACCAGAAGGTCAAACAATGGAAAAATATATACTAGGAAAATACCAACTAAAGAAAGCTTGTTTGTTTATATTAATAACAAGACAAAATAAACTTATGACAGAAGCATTACTGTAAATAGATAATACATTTGTGATGATAAAATATCCAGTTTACTCGGGAGATAACATTGTTTCAAATTTGTATGCCTCTCATAACAAAGTATCAAAATATATAATGCAAAATATGAAACTACAGCTGACTCCTGAACAATGCAGATGGGTACCGTTAGGGGTACCGACCCTCCATACTATTGAAAATCCACATATAACTTTTGACTCCCCCAAACTTAGCTATTAATAGCCTACTATTGGCCAGAAGACTTACTGATAAAAATAAACAGTTGATTAACCCATATATTTTATATTATATGTATTATATACTGCATTCCTATAGTAAAGTAAGCTAGAGAAAAGAAAGTGCTATGAAAATCATAAGGAAAGGAAAATATAGTTACACAACGATAATCCACATATAAATGGAGCTGTGCTGTTCGAACCCATGTTGTTTAAGGAAAGAGTTAACAGACTTAACATTATAGAAGGAAATTTTAACATATTTCACTCAGGAATTGATTAAGACCAAAATAATAGTAAGGGTCTAGATTTGAACAGAAAACTTAAGTTTTTTTTTTTTTCTTCTTCATGTGTGGAACTTTAGACCCAGCACTGGAGAGTGCATATTTTTTTCAAGCACATATTTAACATTTTTGAAAATGGTCCATGTGCTAGGCCAGGAGCCAGAAAAATTATAGCCCTTGGGCAAAATCCAGCCTGTTGCCTGAGTTTGGTTCTCCATTTTAAATAGCTTTATTGAGATATAATTCACATACCACACATTTCACCCATTTAAAGAGTATAATTCAGTAGCTTTTAGTTTATTTACTAAGTTGCACATCCATTAATGGCCAATTATAAAACACTTTAATTACTCCAAAAGGAAAGCCCGCACCTCTTAGCTATCACCCTCCCGATCTCTCCATATCCACTTCTTCCAGCCCTAAGCACAATCTACTTGTTTCCACAGATTTGCCTATTCTGGACATTCCATATAAATGGAATTATAAAGTATTTTTCCCATGTGACTGGCTCTTTCACTTAGCCAAATGTCTTCAAGGTTCATCCACGTAGTAGCCTGTGTCAGCAAGTCATTATTTTTTTAATGTTTATTTTTTAGAGGGATAAACAGAGTGTGAGTGGGGGAGGGGCAGAAGGAGAGGGAGACACAGAATCTGAAGCAGGCTCCAGTCTCTCAGCTGTCAGTACAGAGCCCGACGTGGGGCTGGAACTCACAGACCGCAAGATCATGACCTGAGCTGAAGTCGGATGCTTAACCGACTGAGCCACTCAGGTGCCCCCACTAGTCATTATTTTTATTGCTAAATAATATTACATTGCATGAACACACTGCATTTTGTTTATCCATTCATCATTTAATGAAAAATTGGGTTGTTTATACATTTTACCTATTATGAATAGAATTGCTATCAGTATCCATGCACTAGATTTTGCCTGGACATCTGTTTTCATTTCTCTTAGGTGAATACCCAAGAGTGAAATTTCTGAGTCACGTGGCAACTGTACCCAAATGGTAACTTAATTCAGTTTATTCCAAGCCCTCATTCATTTTATCTTTCTCTCTTTCTTTTTCTCTCTTTCTTTGTCTCTCTCTTATCTCTGTCCTGTCTGTCTCTTGATCTTTTGGCCTCTTTCACTCCTGTTTCTTTTTTTATTCTTTCTATCCATCTTTTCTTTCTCTCTCTACTGCTTTCCCTTCCCTCTTCTCTTGATGTTTTTGTTATTTCTCATTTCTACTTCCCTATTCTTTTCTCCATTTTTAGTCTCTTTCACTCTCTCCAATCTCAGACTCTCTCTCTCTCCCTTCCCCTACTCTTCAGCTCTGAGCTCTCCTAGATCTTGTCTTTTAAGCTCTGACCAATTGCTGCTCAGTACCAGTGCAAAACAATCCAAAAGATGCAGTTAGTTTTTTAAAATTATTTTACTTTATATTTTCTATTTTAAATTCCAGTATAGTTAACATACAATATGATACTAGTTTCAGGTGTAGAAATTAGTGATTCAATACTTACAACACCAAGCACTCATCATGACAAGTGCACTCCTTAATCCCCATTGCCTAGTTTACCCATCCCCCCACCTCCCCTCTGGTAACCATCAGTTTGTTCTCTATGGCTAAGAGTCTGTTTCTTGTTTTTTCTCTCTCTCTCTCTCTCTCTCTCTCCTTTTTTCCCCTTTGCTCATTTTCTTTTTGTTTGTTGTTGTTTCTCAAATTCCACATGTGAGTGAACTATGGAAAAAAGGTGAAAAATAGAATTACCCTGGATTACAATACAGTAATCCCACTACTGGGTATTTACCCCAAAACTACAAAAACACTAATTTAAAGGGATACATGCACCCATATGGTTATAACAACATTATTTATTTAAATTCCAGTTAGTAAACATATAGTGTAATATTATTTTCAAGTGTACAATTTAGTCATTCCATACTTTCATAATATAGAAGCATTATTTAAAATAGCCAAAATATGGAAGCTGCCCATGCCCATTGACTGATGCATGAATAAAGAAGATGGGGTCCATATACACTATGGAATATTATTCAGCCACAAGAATGAAATTTTGTCATTTACACCAACATTGATGGAGCTAGAGATAATAACGCTAAGTAAAAGAAGTCAGTCAGAGAATGCAGTCAGTTTTGAATTATATTAAGGCCAATCTTTACATCAAATAAATCTCAGAATTTGCCTCAAATATTCCAATTCAAACATATTTATAGAGCAAGAACAGGTATACACATTATGCTTGATTTCATTATGCATTATTTTTTGACTTCACAACAACTTTGCAAAGAAAAAAGGGGCTAGTATTCCCATTTTACAGATGAGGAAATTGAACGGAAAATTGAGGTTCAGGGAAAAAAAGGAGGCATGACTAATGGCTTACAAGGAAGATGTAGAATTAAGATTTGTTTCTGGTTCCAAAATCCATGCTTTGGAACTGTATCAGGCTGGGAATGATTAACATCTACCCCTAAATCTTGAAATCAAGTGTAGAAGTGAAGGGTAGGTGTGAGAATAGGTTGGAAAGAAGAAAAATATCCTGGTAGTTGTAAGTCTTAGCTTTCCCCTGGCTCAATTTTCCAACCCAAATTTGACCTCTTTCTCAGACCTTTTCCTGTCATAGATGCTGAGCCTGTCTTGTTCAAGGTGGAAAGAATCTTAAAATTTTTGTACATTTCAGTCAATGCAATCTGGAAAGAAGTTATACTCCTCAGACCTGGAACCTGACATTTGGTTACTATATTGTGTCTACTGTTTTCCCCTGTCTTCTTTGCTTCTAATTGGATGACACTTGGTGAGTTAGGAGTGAGACATAAGCATCTATGTACCTTTAAGTTTCTGTATTCTGTTCCCTCACCTTATGTTTGTCCAGTGCATAAGCTTGGTTTCCTGCCTGGTTATCCTTTTTCATGTAGCTTTAGTCCTGGGGCTCATAACCACCTCCCATTTCAGCCTTCCTCCTCTAGGAACAGGGTCCACTCCTGTGCTTCCCACTCCTCCCATTACCCATAACCAGATCTCACATCACCAACCGAGTGGTAAAGTAGCCTGCAGTTCTTCCCTGCTTTGCACTGCCTGGACTAACTACATTTACTGGACCTTAACACTCCAGTCAGGATAGTCTTCCCCAGACTTTCTCCCCACCAGGGCCATGCTACAAAGTCTAGGGAACCTATAATTCTTGTAACTGAGTCATGAAGAAATTTGAGTTTAGCCTTAAAATAAAGGCCTGAGCCTGGTCTCCTCCCCCATCACATTATCTTGCTTCTACAGCCATAATCCAGACTGTAATTAATTAGGTAGCACACATTTTTCAGGTACAGCATAACCTTTCCATGAGGAACTCTGACTGACAGATTCTAATTTAAAAGCTTTATTCTGGTGCATAGACAAACACTGCAGTACTCAGACTGTATCTTTTGAAGGTTATAGCATTTAGACCCCAAAGCTCTTAATTTTATTGGAAATGAGAGGAAAATGTCATACAAATATTTCATTTTGAAGCATAATGATTCCAACACACACCTCTTACTGCAATAATTGCCACACACCCACTTGCACCATGATCTGAGAGTCAGTCACAGGAGGACCCAGCTCCCTGGTATGTCTTTTTTCAGTGTCCCAGGACAGCAGAAGTAGATTTCCTCTTCCCCCATGATAGTTTACATAATGAGCCCCTTTCAATGCAAGTTTAGTATTTCAGTATATTCAGTGTAAAGACAAAAGTGTTTTACAAATATAATGTCACCATTGAGCCTTATTTCTAGCCAAGAGTACCCTTCTGGCTGGCGGGCAGAAGCATCGTGATCATACCAGCCTATACGGAGTAAATGCTGCCTAGAAGGAAAAGAAACCAACAAGCAGAGGAACACAAACATTTTGGTGTCAATGGAGCTAAGGGTAGACAACTGGGGATCCCAAGAGGAAAACTAAACAGACAGCTCTAGTCAGAAAGGCTGAAACTTAAGGGAAAAGATTATGTTGGTTAAAGCAGGAGTGAGATTAGAACAGAATGTGAATAGAATGGGGCAGATGTCTGGGAAAGACATGAGTTGGGAGTAACACTGGACATAGAGAGAATAGTGTACAAATCAGAGATGGAAGAGCTGCCTGGGGGTGGGGGACAGTTGTAGCCAGAACTTTGGCTCTGGCATCCAAACATACCAGAAGGAGCCATGTTTCTTTGAAGATAAAAGGGGGAGAGTGAAAGGACCTCAACAATGAACTTAATATAGAGGAAATGAGAAAGAAGACTTTAGTGTTTTTATAGCCACAAATTTGGTTTGAATTCTCTTCCAGAGTGAATACATGTGGGTCACCACAAGGAGAGAATTTGTCTTTCTTGGCACAAGAGACCCTGGCTTTGCCTACCAAGACTCTAGTCAAAGGGGAGTTTATTAATAAGGGCTCAAGGATTCAGGTGTTGAGAAAAATGATGGGAAAGATTTTCTCACCTTTTATTTCCATATGGAGCCTTCTGTTTTAAGACTCCCCTATAAGTTTTCATCATAATCAGACATACCTTAGTTATCACCAGATGACTATTGATGAGTCACTTTATCTCTATGACCCTCAGTTTCCCCTTCTGCAACTGAGCATAATTTCACAATATTGCCATTGAGGTTTCTCAATTTAAATGTTAAGTGAATTAATGAAGTTCTGACTCTCTACTTCTGGCCATGAAAGGGCAGACACAGTAAATCTCAAGTTTATAGTATCACTTACCCTTTGCTACTGGGTGGTCTGGGCTATGGGCCAGCTGGCTTTTCCATTAGACAAGTGGAACAAGGGTCTGGTGACCCCTGCCAGGTTGAGGATAAAATGGATGACAGGGTAATGGAAAATTACCAGAGTTAGACTATTCTCAAGTGGAAGTGGAGAGAAGATGGCAGCTAAAAGAATGCCCAATGCAGCTGAGAGATTACCTATTACCAGCTCCCCATATTTACAACTTCCTACACTGAAGTAGAAAGTGTCCTTGATCTCTATTATTAGGTGGGAGCTGTCCCTCTCTGAATTGTCTAGGTCTAACACTTGGCTCAAATCTCTCCACTGTTCTTTTCTCCCTCCCCTCCTTTCCTCTGCTTTCACTCCCACTCACTGGAATAACTATGGAAACAATCCCCTGTGGGGCTCTGTCAGGCCTCCAGATTTCCATTCTCTGTACCAACATTTATGGCTATGTTAGGGAGGATACATGGTTTCAAACCTCTGCACTTGTCTTTTTATCCTAGACTTTAGTAAATGAAGGGGGTCATCAAGGACAGATTTGTTGAGTGCTAAACATATGATAGATACACTGCCAAATACATTACATTTGTTATCTCATGTAATCAGTGCAAAAGTCCTATAATCACTTTATAGATAAAAAAACTTAAGGCTGAGAGGAAAGTTATATACTGATGCAAAATCACAGCTAAGAAGTAACAGAGTTAGGACTTTGACTTTATGTCTCCAAATCCAATCCAATGCCCTTCCCACCATAAGCACCTCTTAGGAAAGCCTAACCCGCTGTCTCTATCTCAATCAGGTCTCCCCTTCCTGTATATGTAGGCCGCCATGTGTGGTAGAGACGAGGAGACATCTATAAGTGACTTCCACTCATGCTCATACTAGGTATTCTATTAGCTATCATGCCTCATCCCAGGTAATCAGGGAGTAGGTATTGATGACTCCTGTTTTCATTCCCACACTATGG
Organism: Panthera uncia; assembly: GCF_023721935.1. Taxonomy (NCBI): domain Eukaryota; kingdom Metazoa; phylum Chordata; class Mammalia; order Carnivora; family Felidae; genus Panthera; species Panthera uncia. Next base: position 51,784,508 of record NC_064817.1, read on the forward strand.
ATTACTCAGCCTCTCAGCATCTTCATGAATGTGGTGCCTTCCTGGCCTAGACCAGCACCCCCCTTCCCTTTTCCCATCCTGATGCTACTACTCCCTGGTAGAATCAGCTTGCACCCTTATTCTTAGCTGAGAGTATTCTGATAGGCAGACTGGCAGAAGCACCCTGATTGTTCCAGCCTGGATAGAGTGATGCTTGGAAGGAAATCAACCTCAGTCCTGTACCCATGGATGCCAGAAATAGAGCCTAAAGATGCACATCTCATGCCCTTCATTATTTTCCTTGTACAAAGCTAGTCAGGCCACCAAAGTCGACTAATTTTTGCTATCTGGCTATGGCTTGGCCCAAATATGCACCTTGAAAGGATGATGAGCCAGCCAGGCCTGAAAGCTTGGCCACAGCTGCTCTAGGAACCCACAACCTGTGCCTGGCCCTTTCCCTAGCCCTGCAGTTTTATTAGCTTCATTTTATGTGCTTTTTAACTCTCTGAATGAAGCCAAAACCAACATCAAATAACATCACGGAACACAAGGTCATGATTGCCCCAACCTCCAGTGCTCAGCCCCTCAAATCACTTAGGGGCAGGACAGGCAGAATGTGCTACAGTTTTCCTCCTGTTTGTCTTTCCAGAAGGTGGGGAAAGACTGCTGCTGCTCTGTAAGCTATTCCCAGACACTGCCGCCTCAGAATTCACTGTGAGACACATTTCAGGTCACCATAACCCAAGGAGGAGAAGTGGGGGGGGGGAAGGGAGGAAGAAAACCCAGCCAACAAACAATCCTCAAATCCCTACCTCTTTGAGGTCACAACTGCTGGACCTAATGGTTCTGGCCAGTATCTGCTGGGAGGAACAGTTGGAGAAACCACCTCCGTGTCTCTCTGCCTCCTTACCTCCTTCCTCTTTCCTTTCTTATTTCCTTCCAGGGCCAGCTAGGAGCAAGCATTCCAATAGGCCTCCCAGATGGGCTGCAAACCTGAGCCACTCCAAGGGTTTCACCCATCCCTTCCCTTGAGCTCTTAGGGAAGCCAAGAGCTTCAGACAGATCTGGGAAGTTTCCCAGAACAGCAAGCTTGGCATTGAGCCTGAAACCAGATGCAGGAGTCAAACTGCCTGAATGGAAGGAGTTCCCCAGCCCACAGAAATTCAGAGAACAAGTTCAGGTCATAGCTTTCCTGACCCATCGTGCTGGGAATAAGGACAGGACTCTAGGATTGACTAGACAGGGCCTTGTCCTTTCAGTCAGAAGTGTGTGTCCTTGAACAGTCTTTTTCCTCTCTTGGTCTCAGAATCTCCCAGAAGTATAGCAACCCCCTCCTGAACATATTCTCCTTAAGTGGAAGCTTTCTAATTTTTTTTAAATAGATAATATGTTAACATTTTGTTTTCTAAGACTTTGATAAAGAGATCTTAAAGATAGCAATGTAAAGCAAGACCATGTGACAAAGGAAAGGTAATTCTAAAATTTTTGTTATATACTTTCTCCCTTAGCAAACAAGGAGTTGGGCCCTGATGCTGTTTCCCACTCTTATAGAATCTGACTTTTTGGTATTCCCATCCATAATGTGGCTAGAGGGACACTAGGTGCCCTACCACCCTAACATTCTATTAACTAGCTTCTGAGTTTTTCCTCTGCCCTTCATAATGAGAATATTTAAAAGTTTAATATTTTCATATGTGGAAAATTATGAATATGTGTTTATAAAACTTCTATCTTTATCTCTATCACTGTGTACCTGCCTATGTATCTATCTACCTACCTACCTATCTGTGTTAAGCATAGCAATTATTTTTTAAGTTTGTTTATTGAGAGAGAGAGAGAGAGAGAGAAGAGAGAATGCACAAGAGGGGCAGAGGCAGAGAGAAAGGGAGAGAATCCTGAGTAAGCTCGGTGTTGTCAGCGCAGAGCTCAACGTGGGGCTCGAACTGATGAACAATGAAATCATGACCTGAGTCAAAATCAAGAGTCAGACATTGAACTGATTGAGCCACCCAGGTGCCCCTAAGCATAGTATTTAGAATATAAGTTCTTATGCCAGTGAAGAATAAGATCAATTAACTACATGGCAATTCCTCTTCTGATTGTAATCTCTTTTTTATGGGCCTTTTTTTAATGAAATGAGCTGAAAATGTAAGTTAATGAGTTCATTTTGTCCATTGGTAATAGGAACACATAAGTAGCATTTCCTTCAAATGAGAAACTATGATGAATATAGAGTAGATAAAGCTAATTTACTATGGTCCATGAAAAATTCACCCCCAGTTGAGAAACTATAATAGATTCTTGGAGATCCAATCAAAAGCAATATTTCTTCCACAAATAGGCCAGGTATAGAAATGCTTGCTCAAGAGGCACCTGGGTGGCTCAGTCAGTTAACCGGCCGACTCTGGATTTCAGCTCAGCTCATGATCTCACAGTTCATGAGTTTGAACCCCACATCAGGCTGTGTGCTGAAAGGGTGGAGCCTGCTTAGGACTCTCTCTCTCTCTCTCTGCCCTCCCCTGCTCTCTCATTCTCTCTCTCTCAAAATAAATAATGCTTGTTAAATCTCCCTCCTTGACTCCCAGGCAGTAAAGAGTTTAATACAGGGAAGGAAAAGTGGAACGAAGCTCTAGGCTGTCTTGGAGTCTATATCATAGAACACAGAGAAGAGCAAGAGAGTAAGCATTTAGGTCATCTTCCTAAATGGTTTTATTTTGGTTTATATTTATTTTGGTTTATAAGGATATATCAAAAGTTGCCAAATGTTCTCGGTTACCAATACTCTTAGCTTGGTGAAAAAAAAAAAAGTTGTCAGAGTTGTCACAGCATCTCTGAGGCAAAATCAGTATCTAACAGTTCCATTTACTAAATTTTTAAGTTCAGACAACTCAATAAATATTTATACCTTGATTTAGTAGCTGCTTACAAAATAATACATATAAATAGAAAGAAAATATTAATAAACATATCAATATACAGTAGAATATTATTTTAATTTATCTTAAATAGTCACATTTCAGGCAGTGCCAATTTCTCATATCTCTGAATCAGATTAAACATCACTATCCTCATCGCTTCTCGGCCTTTTGTCTAAGATCAAGTGTAAACATCACTATCCTCATTTCCTGTTCCATATGGATTTTGACACAGTACTTGCTTTTTATCGTGGCAACCATCAAAACAAATTGGCCCAATCTAATGCTGAAACTGTAAACTACGTGAAGCCAGTAGCTTGCAGGATGTCTGACAGATATTAAGTACTACAGTGTTTCACACAAAAAAATTAAAATATGCCACAAAGTCCCCGTGGCACGCTAAAGAACCTCAGCTCATAATTTAGGGTAACAAATTCATGGACATTCTTAGTCATAATATTCACCTCTTCCCCTCCACTTGCTGAAATGCCTTTCCTTAGTTCTATTTTCCCAACACATTTTTTGTTGTAATAGCAGTCTAAAATAAGATGAGTATGGAATTCTCGAGGGAAGATGGCGGCATAGGAGGATGGTGGGCTCACTGCACGTCCTGCTGATCACTTAGATTCCACCTACACTTGCCTAAATAACCCAGAAAACCGCCAGAGGATTAGCAGAACGGAGTCTCCAGAGCCAAGCGCAGACCAGAGGCCCACAGAAGAGGGTAGGAAGGGTGAGAGGCGGTGCTCGCTCCACGGACTGGCGGGAGGGAGCCAGGGTGAAGGGGTGGCTCACCAGCCAAGCAGAGCCCCCGAGTCTGGCTGGCAAAAGCGGAGGGGCCTGATGGACTGTGTTCCAACAGCAAGCGCGACTTAGCGACTGGGAGGTCATAAGTTAACAGCTCTGCTCAGAAAGCGGGAAGGCTGGAAGACAAAGGGAGGGAGAGCTGCTGAGCCCCCGGACGACAGATCTCAGTTTAGTGGGGAACAAAGGCGCTCAACATCGTCATCTCCCCCGCCCATCCCCCGGCCAAAATCCCAAAGGGAACCAGTTCCTGCCAGGGAACTTGCTCGCTCCGCTCAAACACCCAACTCTGGGCTTCTGCGGAGCCAACTCCTGCAGCGGATCTGACTCCCTCCCGCTGCCACAGGGACCCTCCTGAAGTGGATCACCTAAGGAGAGGCGAGCTAAGCCTGCCCCTCCTGCCCCCGTGCACCTTGCCTACCCACCCCAGCTAATACGCCAGATCCCCAGCACCACAAGCTTGGCAGTGTGCAAGTAGCCCAGACGGCCACGCCACCCCACAGTGAATCCCGCCCCTAGGAGAGGGGAAGAGAAGGCACACACCAGTCTGACTGTGGCCCCAGAGGTGGGCTGGGGGCAGACATCAGGTCGGACTGTGGCCCCACCCACCAACTCCAGTTATACACCACAGCACAGGGGAAGTGCCCTGCAGGTCCGCACCACTCCAGGGACTATCCAAAATGACCAAACGAAGAATTCCCCTCAGAAGAATCTCCAGGAAATAACAACAGCCAATGAACTGATCAAAAAGGATTTAAATAATATAACAGAAAGTGAATTTAGAATAATAGTCATAAAATTAATCGCTGGGCTTGAAAACAGTATACAGGACAGCAGAGAATCTCTTGCTACAGAGATCAAGGGACTAAGGAACAGTCACAAGGAGCTGAAAAGTGCTTTAAACGAAATGCAAAACAAAATGTAAACGACGACGTCTCGGTTGGAGAGGCAGAGGAGAGAATAGGTGAACTAGAAGATAAAGTTATGGAAAAAGAGGAAGCTGAGAGAAAGAGAGATAAAAAAATCCAGGAGTATGAGGGGAAAATTAGAGAACTAAGTGATACACTAAAAAGAAATAATATACACATAATTGGTATCCCAGAGGAGGAAGAGAGACGGAAAGGTGCTGAAGGTGTACTTGAAGAAATTATAGCTGAGAACTTCCCTGAACTGGGGAAGGAAAAAGGCACTGAAATCCAAGAGGCACAGAGAACTCCCTTCAGACGTAACTTGAATCGATCTTCTGCACGACATATCATAGTGAAACTGGCAAAATACAAGGATAAAGAGAAAATTCTGAAAGCAGCAAGGGAGAAACGTGCCCTAACATATAAAGGGAGACCTATAAGACTTGTGACTGATCTCTCTTTTGAATCTTGGCAGGCCAGAAAGGATTGGCAGGGGATCTTCAATATGATGAACAGAAAAAATATGCAGCCGAGAATCCTTTATCCAGCAAGTCTGTCATTTAGAATAGAAGGAGAGATAAAGGTCTTCCCAAACAAAAACTGAAGGAATTCGTCACCACTAAACCAGCCCTACAAGAGACCCTAAGGGGGATCCTATGAGACAAAGTACCAGAGACATCGCTACAAGCATAAAACATACACACATCACAATGACTCTAAACCCGTATCTTTCTATAATAACACTGAATGTAAATGGATTAAATGTACCAACCAAAACACATAGGGTATCAGAATGGATAAAAAAACCAGACCCATCTATTTGCTGTCTACAAGAGACTCATGTTAGACCTGAGGACACCTTTAGATTGAGAGTGAGGGGATGGAGAACTATTTATCATGCTACTGGAAGCCAAAAGAAAGCTGGAGTAGCCATACTTCTATCAGACAAACTAGACTTTAAATTAAAGGCTGTAACAAGAGATGAAGAAGGGCATTATATAATAATTACAGGGTCTATCCATCAGGAAGAGCTAACAATTATAAATGTCTATGCGCCGAATACCGGAGCCCCCAAATATATAAAACAATTACTCACAAACATAAGCAACCTTATTGATAAGAATGTGGTAATTGCAGGGGACTTTAATACCCCACTTACAGAAATGGATAGATCCTCTAGACACACGGTCAATAAAGAAACAAGGGCCCTGAATGATACATTGGATCAGATGGACTTGACAGATCTATTTAGAACTCTGCATCCTAAAGCAACAGAATATACTTTCTTCTCGAGTGCACATGGAACATTCTCCAAGATAGATCATATACTGGGTCACAAAACAGCCCTTCATAAGTTTACAAGAATTGAAATTATACCATGCATACTTTCAGACCACAATGCTTTGAAGCTTGAAATCAACCACAGGAAAAAGTCTGGAAAACCTCCAAAAGCATGGAGGTTAAAGAACACCCTACTAACGAATGAGTGGGTCAACCAGGAAATTAGAGAAGAAATTAAAAAATATATGGAAACAAATGAAAATGAAAATACAACAATCCAAACGCTTTGGGACGCAGCAAAGGCAGTCCTGAGAGGAAAATACATTGCAATCCAGGCCTATCTCAAGAAACAAGAAAAATCCCAAATACAAAATCTAACAGCACACCAAAAGGAAAGAGAAGCAGAACAGCAAAGGCAGCCTAAACCCAGCAGAAGAAGAGAAATAATAAAGATCAGAGCAGAAATAAACAATATAGAATCTAATAAAAATGTACAGCAGATCAACAAAACCAAGAGTTGGTTTTTTGAAAAAATAAACAAAATTGACAAACCTCTAGCCAGGCTTCTCAAAAAGAAAAGGGAGATGACCCAAATAGATAAAATCATGAATGAAAATGGAATTATTATAACCAATCCCTCAGAGACACAGACAATTATCAGGGAATACTATGAAAAATTATATGCCAACAAATTGGACAACCTGGAAGAAATGGACAAATTCTTAAACACCCACACGCTTCCAAAACTCAATCAGGAGGAAATAGAAAGCTTGAACAGACCCATAACCAGCGAAGAAATTGAATCGGTTATCAAAAATCTCCTAACAAATAAGAGTCCAGGACCAGATGGCTTCCCAGGCGAGTTCTACCAGACGTTTAAAGCAGAGATAATACCTATCCTTCTCAAGCTATTCCAAGAAATAGAAAGGGAAGGAAAACTTCTAGACTCATTCTATGAAGCCAGTATTCCTTTGATTCCTAAACCAGACAGAGACCCAGTAAAAAAAGAGAACTACAGGTCAATATCCCTGATGAATATGGATGCAAAAATTTTCAATGAGATACTAGCAAATCGAATTCAATGGCATATAAAAAGAATTATTCACCATGATCAATTGGGATTCATTCCTGGGATGCAGGGCTGGTTCAACATTCGCAAATCAATCAACGTGATACATCACATTAACAAAAAAAAAAAAAGAGAAGAACCATATGATCCTGTCAATTGATGCAGAAAAGGCCTTTGACAAAATCCAGCACCCTTTCTTAATAAAAACCCTTGAGAAAGTCGGAATAGAAGGAACATACTTAAAGATCATAAAAGCCATTTATGAAAATCCCACAGCTAGCATCATCCTCAACGGGGAAAAACTGAGAGCTTTTTCCCTGAGATCAGGAACACGACAGGGATGCCCACTCTCACCGCTGTTGCTTAACATAGTGCTGGAAGTTCTAGCATCAGCAATCAGACAACAAAAGGAAATCAAAGGCATCAAAATTGGCAAAGATGAAGTCAAGCTTTCGCTTTTTGCAGATGACATGATATTATACATGGAAAATCTGATAGACTCCACCAAAAGTCTGCTAGAACTGATACATGAATTCAGCAAAGTTGCAGGATACAAAATCAATGCACAGAAATCAGTTGCATTCTTATACACTAACAATGAAGCAACAGAAAGACAAATGAAGAAACTGATCCCATTCACAATTGCACCAAGAAGCATAAAATACCTAGGAATAAATCTAACCAAAGATGTAAAAGATCTGTGTGCTGAAAACTATAGAAAGCTTATGAAGGAAATTGAAGAAGATATAAAGAAATGGAAAGACATTCCCTGCTCATGGATTGGAAGAATTAATATTGTCAAAATGTCAATACTACACAAAGCTATCTACACATTCAATGCAATCCCAATCAAAATTGCACCAGCATTCTTCTCGAAACTAGAACAAGCCATCCTAAAATTCATATGGAACCACAAAAGGCCCCGCATAGCCAAAGTAATTTTGAAGAAGAAGACCAAAGCAGGAGGCATCAC